>NC_140215.1:31903176-32243176 GCF_951802725.1 Rutilus rutilus | reverse complement strand
TGTGTATTGTTCTCATCAAGACGGACAACTTTCTAATTTACATGAACCATCTCTGACCAACAGGAAGAGAGATATTTTGGTTTGAATGTGGATTTTCTGAAGAATTTTCTCTCCCTCTCTCTGTGTCTGTGTGTGTGTGAGGGGAGGGGGGGATTTGACTATTGCTTTTAAATTGTTAATCAAGGTTTCAGGGGCTTTTGGGGTCCTTAACGTGCTCAAAAACTCTTGAAACTTTGCACACAGGTCAGAACCCACGGCCATCAGGGCCGGGCTGAAGCTGGTACCCGGGCGTGGCTGGGGGGCTCAACAGCGCCCCCTTGAACGGGGTTCTAAAACTTGATCCATATATCAAACACGCTCGCATTAATTAATATGAAACTCGGTACACATATAGATCTCATCGGGCTGAACAACTTTACCCCGGTCAAGTTTTACGCCAGCCCAACAGGAAGTCGGCTATTATGGGTTGTTTGGAAAACGCTTGCTGTGGAATGTGAAATACTCCTCCTAGAAAATTCACCGTGTCCCCTTCAAACTCGGTGGGCATGTAGTCAAGACTTTGAGGATGCTAAATTGCGGACGGATTTTTGATATCTCGAACGGTTTGGCTGTGGCGAGGAATCGAATTTATGGCGAGAAAAGAGAAACACGGAAGTGGAATAACTTCTGCATACATTAACTGATCTTGATGAAACTTCAGCAGTGTGTTCGTGGTAAGAGGCCGATCAGATGGATGTAGCTATTGTGAGTCAAAGTTATAGCGCCACCAACTGGCAGCAGGAAGTGTGTCACTTTCAACATGCTTTTGACAAAAGTGGGGGGGTTACTTTTAACTACAGTAAAGAAAAAATAGTTTGTATATTGTTCTCATCAAGCCGGACAACTTTCTAATTTACATTCAATAGCTCTGGCCATCAGGAAGTCAGATATTTTGGTCTGAATGTGAATTTTTTTGCAAAATCAGCCTCTGAATTTTTAGCCACTCCTCTTAAACTATTTATTTTATTCGTACCAAACTTTTTCAACATGATGAAACTACATTAAATATGCTAAATTGTGAATGGATAATAAATATCTCAAACGGTTTTGCTATGGCGAGGGATTAAAGTAAAAAATTTCTAAAAATGTAATTATATACCATTTATTTTTATATAAAAGTATACAAATATCACAACTAAACCCATTTTATTCTGTTTTTGCAATTCAAGAAGAATGAAAAAGTTAAAAACAGGCTATTTAGTGCTATTTGGTTCAACAAAAAAGCAAACATAGGGCTATACTGCCCTCTTGTGTCCAAAAGGACATCAAAATAGTATATAAAACTTTTTACCAGGTAGGCCAATATTGTATTTAAATATACATTTATTAGGTATGTGTCTGAGGATATTTTCCCACCGGTTAATCGACGTGTGACATGAGCGGGGGCTTTTAAATCGCTAATATAATAGTGAAAGAAAAATAATGATAATGTTGCACACACAAATCACACACACGTGGGAAAGAATGATGCTTTTAAACAACACTAAACCGCCATTAGGTGTCGCCAGGCATCCATCTTAATAAGCGAGTCATTGATTCATTCGTTCAAACGATTCGTTGGAATGAGTCGATCATGATTAAGACAGATGTTTATGGATTGATCATTCAATCTTTGAGTCAACCGATTCGTTAAAAATGCTGAATCGTTCAGTTATGAGAAAAAAACGTGATGCGTGATGGTTCTGCTGTGATCTTTGTTTAACTATTTTCGCTGCTGAAACAGAACAAAAACAGTCAACATTGCATCTAAAATGTAAGTGACTTAATTGTAACTGTTTATTAACCTGTTGTATGAAATCTAGGGGTGGGAGAAAAAATTGATTCTTAGATGCATCGCGATGCGTACGTGGACGATTCTGAATCGATTCACAAATGTCAAAAAATCGATTCTCTAAAAAAATATTTTTCTAATAACGTAATATTGACGGAAGGCAAAAGGCGGAACTCTAAGCGGACGTGCGTGCAGTCTGTGGCGCGCACATAACAGAGAAGTTTCTTCTGCTCACCAAGGCTGCATTTATTTGATTAAAAATACAAACAAAAACAGTAATATTGTAAAATATTATTCCAATTTAAAACAGCTGCTTTCTATTTTAATATATTTTAAACTGTTATTTATTCCTGTGATCAAAGCTGAGTTTTCAGCATCATTACTCCAGTTGTCACTGTCACATGATCCTTCAGAAATTATTCTAATATGATGATTGATACTCAAGAAACATTCATTATTATTATTTTAAATGTCGAAAACAGTTGTGTACAGTCTTTGATGAATAGAAAGTTCAAAAGAACAGCATTTATCTGAAATCTAAAGCTTTTGTAACGTTAAACACTACCGCTCAAAAGTTTGGGGTTAGTAATAATTAAAATTTTATTTTTGGGGGAAAGAAATAAAATAAATCAGTACTTTTATTTATGAAGGATGAGTTAAACTGATCAACAGTTACAGTAAAGACATTTATAATGTTAAAAAAAAATTATATTTGAAATATATGCTGTTCTTTTGAACTTTACATTCATCAAAGCATTTTGAAAAAAACAAATCTGTACACAACTGTTTTCAACATTGAAAATAATAATGAATATTTATTGAGCATCAATCATCATATTAGTATGATTTCTGAAGGATCATGTGACACTGAAGACTGGAGTAATGATGCTGAAAACTCAACTTTGATCACAGAAATGAATTACTATGTAAAATATTTAAAAATTGAAAACAGCTGTTTTAAATTGGAATAATATTTCACAATATTACTGTTTTTGTTTGTATTTTTAATCAATAAATGCAGCCTTGGTGAGCAGAAGAGACTTCTCCTAAAAACATAAAAAATCTTACTGACCCCAAACTTTTGAACAATAATATATTTATATATACATATATATGTATGTGTGTGTATGTATGTATATATATATATATATATATATATATATATATATGTATATATACAGCTGCGAGCAGCGATGGAGGGCCAAAGCCGGCGGTACCACCACCCCGGTGCCTTTAGGTAACTAAAGGCACCGGGGTTGCGGTGCCACCGGCTTGGGCCCGTAATCGCTGCTCGCAGCTATATTTTTATTTTATTATTGTTCCTGTTGTTATGTACTTGTTACATTTTCATAATTGTTACAATAATAATACAAATAATAATAATACAAATAAAATAAAAATCGCCTTCCATGCCTTTAAGTGTTTTGCTCAAACAACTGTTTAGAAACAATTAAACTCCTCTAGCTGATTTTAGCTTTATGTTGCTCTTACATTAAATATGATTTACATGCATTACTGACTCTGTTTACCAGTTTTAATTTGTCCATGACATAAAATTAAAAGACAACCCATTATCTTAACAAACTTTATTGTGAAACACCAGTCGGCACCGTACTTAAGTTTCACAAGCCGAGTAGCCTAATGTACAACATCAGTCGGTTCATTTCGATTCATTTCTGAGTGAATCACTTCACTGAGTGAAGTCTCGTTTAGGAGCTTGAATTTAGATTTATCCTAATAAATGATAAAATGAATGTAGGCTACTCATAGTCTGAAAAATATTAGATTTAGAGCAGAATGAACGGCTGTGTTCAACTTCACATGTTTATGTTCCCTTCCCTCGCTCACTTCTCTCTTCTTCTAGACTGCATTGTTTTTTCTAATAGTTCAACGGCCCGTCGTCAGTTATTCCTTAATTATTATAGACTTACCGTAGTGATTCAGGAATAGACAAAAAAAATTTGTTTTCTTTTTTTTCTTAACATTCTCTTTTTTTCTTAAGCCCTATTCGGACGGGACTAGTTTAACAGGTGGGATAAAGTAATTATCACCAGAGCTTCTAAGTGATTTTAGTCCCGTCCGAATGTGCCATCTCAGCAGAGGTGGGACAAAGTCATTGTTATGCAAGTCACAAGTAAGTCTCAAGTCTTTGCCCTCGAGTCCCGAGTCAAGTCGAGTCAAAGATGAGGCAAGTCCCGAGTCGAGTCAAAAGTCAAAGCCAACAAGTCTCAAGTCGAGTCCAAAGTCCTACCATTTTAGTTTCGAGTCATTTCAAGTCCTCTTACCACAGAAATAAAATTTATACAAATCATGTACGTCTGTAAGATTTGTATTTATTTAAACCTCTTTTTATACTTTGATTTATAATCAAATACAGTAAAAAACAGAAAATTTAATTTTCACAAAAAATGCTTGTATTTCAACAGCATATTGCACTAGAACAATGCACAGCATGCAGCTTCAGTCCTGTATTGTATTAACCTCAAATTGCAAAACAGTTTAACTTTCAAATAGACACGGGTCGTTTTAGCCTAAACCTTTTTAAACATGTCATCAATAAAATCCTCACTCCTCAAAATTATCACTTCTGAAAAACTGGACCAACCTGATAGTATAATTGGAATGCGTGTTGCAGTGTGTATGCGGTGCAAGACCAGCACGCGCAATAGTGCTTTCACATATGCTGCGTTTGCAGTGCGTGATCCGCGGCTGTACCACAAATACATACTCACTATTTGTATTTCAAATCCAGAAGTTATTAGCATCTTTTATTTAAAAAAAAAAAATTTGTCAGCATTGCGATTCTCTTTGTACACACGTATACACTCTTTAATAGACGTATTCA
The DNA here is from genome assembly GCF_951802725.1 of Rutilus rutilus. Lineage (NCBI taxonomy): Eukaryota > Metazoa > Chordata > Actinopteri > Cypriniformes > Leuciscidae > Rutilus > Rutilus rutilus. The sequence continues at coordinate 32,238,521 of NC_140215.1, read as the reverse complement.
CGTTTAAATACAATTTAAACAACGTATTATTTAATGCATTACTCTTATATAATTATATATTAAGTTGCTCAAACAAGTGGTAAAATATTTAACCATGTACTTATATTAAAATCGCATAGCCTACATTTTAAATTAAAACTTAAAATTGACAAAAACAGCAGACTCATACTCTTTCTTTTGCATAATTTAAATCTTTATACAATAAATCTTGCATGTCACAAAGAACTTGTTTTTCCACCTCCACGAATGAGACGAGTGTTATGTTGCCTTGTTGAAATATGTATTTTCCCTTGATTTAGGCTACCCCGGTCTTACGTCTCAGCATTGCGATTCTCTTTGTAAAACATATACACTCTTTAATAGACGTATGCACGTTTAAACACAATTTAAACAACGTAGGCCTATTATTCAATGCATTACTTCAACTTATATTAAGTTCCTAAAGCAAGTGGTCAAATATTTAACCGTAGGCTACTTATATAAAAAACAGCCGACTCTCATGCCTTTTATTTTATATTTAAATTAATACAAAAAATCTTGCATGTCACAAGGAACATGTTTTTCCACCTCCACGAATGAGACGAGATTTGTTCATTATGTCGCCTTGTTGAGGTAAATTGTAGTTTTCCTTGCTTTACCCTGGTCTTAAAGTGAAAATAGTATTTAATTAAATACATTTATGGTGAGATTACTACATTTTATTTAATTAATCGCATTTATGGTGAAATTACTAAATTTTTAGGTCAATCTGTGTTCATGTTGACCACGAAACATGCGCTGTCACTTTAATTCAGCGCGTGCAGCACATGTGCAGCACAGCAGAAATAGACTCGGTGCGGAAACGATCGCGGCACTGCTGTATACGCTCCGCACCTGGAACGGATCGATGGACTGCAACCGCGTGCAGTGTGAAAGCTCTAACCTGTTAACATGGGTACGGAAAAAAATACGCACCCGCTGGCGCATACGCACTGCAAACGGAGTATGTGTGAATGTGAAACGGGCGTTAGATGCTGTCGAATCAAAACAACGTGGGACTACAGTGATTGGATGTCGTGCAGGCAGCGCGCGCGCTCTCTGCATGCATACAGGTGGTGCACATTTTTTTCACAGATGCAGATAAACTGAGAGCGGCGCGGCCGTGTGGACATTTTTTCCCCCAGTTTTCATGGGAAGTAGCAAGTCTTCTCGAGTCAAAAGGCGCAAGTCCAAGTGAAGTCACGAGTCATTGATGTTAAAGTCCAAGTCGAGTTGCAAGTCTTTGTACATTTTGTCGAGTCGAGTCTGAAGTCATCAAATTCATGACTCGAGTCTGACTCGAGTCCAAGTCACATGACTCGAGTCCACACCTCTGCATCTCAGTAATCATTACGGACAATGTCAGTAAAGATTACAGCGACTTTTAGCTTCTGTAAAAAGGTCCGGAAAAATGACCTCAGGTAATAGAGAATGGGCAATACGTCATAGCGCAGTGCATTCTGAGTAGCGGCGGCCATCTTTTAGGACACGGCTGTTGTAACTCCAAGAGGCAGTTGGTGGCGGTAATTCTTAGTTTTCCAAACGAGGTTGTCTAGAGTAGAAGAAAAAACGTAAACAAACACACATGGACCGTGCGAAGATCAAGCTCAAGGTTATCTACCGAGAGAAACTGAACAAGGAAGCAAAGGAGCGATACTTAGAGAAAATAAAGGCAATTAACGGGCTCGATCCGTACGAACACAAAGAGTGGTCGACTGATCTGAACAAGCTACCTCAGACAACATTTCCTGACGTGTTTTCTTACCTCGTTTGTGGTGTGAGCGCATACACATTTGAGCAGTTCCGAAATTATAAATCTCTTGAGGCCCATCACCAGTTTACTAATGGTTGGGTTCAGGACCTGGAGATTTACAAACTCAACGACCAGAAAATCGTCGTTCGCACAAAGGTAGGTAATCACCACGCACCAGACACACCTCTCTGTCACCATACTAAACGTAACAACAACACTGCAAGTTAAATTCTGTATCGTATATATTTTCTTTTTTTACTTAGCAAACATTTTGGTTAAGTTGTTTACTTTTATTAAATGTAATTTACAGGCGAAACGCTGTTGTTGTTGTCGTTGTTGTTGTTTTTGCACTGTTCTAGACTAGTTTCTGTATTAAATCAGAATCAGGTTTATTATATAAACACAAATAAAGAACTAGTAAAGAGATCAAAAATACATATCTACAAAAAATACACTGGAGATTTGACTATGAATTTACAACTGTGTTTAACTGAATTTTTCACTGGTGTGTAAATGTTAAGTGAAGGCTATTTTAATATATATATATAGGCTATATATATATATATATACATACATATACATACATATAATTCATTTTATGCTTATCAGTGTTATTTATGTCTTAGGTTTTGCACTCTCAACGCCTCAATGAACCTCCACTCAAGCCATGGGTGATCCTCAATACCAGTGGGCAAGTGGAGTGTGCACACTGCACATGCATGGCTGGCATAGCGGAGTCTTGCACACATGTCGGGGCCCTTCTGTTTAAGATTGAAGTAGCAGTGCGGATACGGGGTACCAAGACAGTCACTGATGTTCCAGCCTACTGGATGATGCCAAGTAGTGTCGACAAGGTCCAAGCAGAGGTGGGCTACAAGATTGACTTCTCCTCTGGCGCAGCTAAGAAGAGGGCACTCGACAAGTGTATCAGTGGAGAGAGCACAATGCCAGGGATACGGACTCGTATTGGCTGCACAAGTCCGTGTGGACACACAACAACACTTTCAGACTTGTCACCTCTACTTGAAATTTTACATACTAAAAGTAAGGCTGTTTGCCTTTCTGGAATGGAGGGCTACTACCAAAATTATGCAGACCCTGTTAAGCCATGTGTAGTCCCAAAGTCCCTACAGCACCTTCGTGACCCGGGGAAGGATGGATCTGAACTGTCTGTCCTGCAGCAGCATTGTGAGGGCCTCACACACATGGCAGCGGTAACAGAGGCACAGGTGGTTGCGGTGGAAGCTCTGACAAGACAGCAGCATCGATCCCCTGCCTGGTTCACATCAAGAGCAGGAAGAATAACAGCTTCCAACATCCATGCTGTTGTGTCCACCAGTGTTGCCAGACCAGCTTTGTCAACTGTGAGGAGGGTGTGCTGCCCCAGAAAAACAGCATCCACTGCTGCCATCAGATGGGGGATAGACCATGAGGAAGAAGCAAGGCAGACCTATATCACACTGACAGCTTCCCAGCATGATAACCAGAAAGTGGAGCAATGTGGGTTTATCATAAATCCATCATTTCCGGAGGTTGGGGCATCACCTGATGGGCTCATTCACTGCACATGTTGTGGGAAAGGCTGTCTGGAAATCAAATGCACATATAAGCACCAAAACAACTCCATCCTGCAGGCCTGTACAGATGACAGCGACTTTTGTCTTCAGCTAACTGATGGGAAGTTAAACTTGAAGAAGACACACAAGTACTACAGTCAGGTGCAAACTCAGATTTTCGTCACTGAGTCAGGGTTTTGTGACTTTGTTGTGTGGACGCAGCGAGACTGTGCTGTGGTTCGGATCTTACCAGATGTGGAGTTCTGGACAACACTTCTGGCAAAGGCACAGGAGTTTTTCCTCAAGGTTTCTCTACCTGAGCTTGTGGCTTGCCACTACACCCGAGCAGCCTCCACAACTCTGCATCCTTCAACCGTGTTACAGCAAGCTCACACAAAAAGGGCAAGAACACAGACACTGCAGAATACAAACCAACTCTGGTGCGTTTGCAGAGGCCCTGAAGACCAGGACGACATGGTGGCTTGCGACAATGAAAACTGTGCAATAAAGTGGTTCCACCTCAGCTGCGTCGGACTCAGTCAGGCCCCTTCAGCTAGTGAGCCGTGGCTCTGTGCCTCATGCACACAGAACTGATAAATTATTATCAATTCTGATTGAATACTGAACAAACACTTCGTTGTTCAATAGATTGTGAATAGTTTGTACATAGTGCCTTTTTTATTATGACATGTTGTCATTTCTTGAAGTTATATTTGTTATATACTGTTATATTTGCACTACATTGTTACTGTGCAGGTCCTGTTATAATTACTTATTTACTTACCATATTTACTTCAGCATTGCACTAAGCTCAAGTTGTTATTTATTTTACCTGTTATATTTGCACTACATTGTTACCGTGCAGGTCCTGTTATAAGTGGCTGTTATTTATTTTACCTGTTATATTTGCACTACATTGTTACCGTGCAGGTCCTGTTATAAGTGGCTGTTATTTATTTTACCTGTTATATTTGCACTACATTGTTACTGTGCAGGTCCTGTTATTAGTGGCTGTTATTTATTTTACCTGTTATATTTGCACTACATTGTTACCGTGCAGGTCATGTTATAAGTACTTATTTACTTACCATATTTACTTCAGCATTGCACTAAGTTCATGTTATGTGACACAAATAAAAAGATTTAGAATTGACATAGTTTTCCATCATTTATTCCATCATTTATAATAATAATAATAATAATACATTTTATTTGTGGGCGCCTTTCTTAGCACTCAAGGACACCTTGAATTAAAACAGTTAAAATACATTTCAAGGAGGCAATACAATAAAAAAAACAAGACACTGTAAAGAATAAGAAAAAATAAAATAGAGAAAAAAGAAGCAGTTAAACATGAAGCCGTTTGAAGGTGAAGTTATGTGGGGTAGGCTAAATAACTATTAACTTTAATAACACATGGTTAACTTTATTAACATATGCAGTTCATAAGGTTTATGGCATGTTTTATGGTTTCATGACAACACTAGGGCACATATTAGTCAAGGCACAGCACACAGTCACAATCTTGTCAAGGAAAATAATGTCCTCGTCTTCACATGGGAGCACCATGCTCACAGGTATTGTCTCATTTAGTATGGTGTACTTGTTGCGTACACATCCAATCACCCTCTCCACATGGACCCTGAGGTGAGCTATCTGCCTTGTCTCCTCAACATCTTTTGCATCCAACTGGCAGCGTCCTCTTGTGAATGCAGGGACTTTCACTTCTGCACACATAAATCCGACGCTGTCCCTGATGTCAAATCCCCGATCCGCCAACACCAAGTCTCCGGGTAATAATTTATTTAGAAGGCCACTGTTCTCAGTCACATGCTTGTCACTGACACGACCTCCCCATCCTTTGGAAATGAAAGAGATAGCTCCCTGTGGTGTAATGCCAATAAGATACTTGAGGGTGTGCCTGTGTTTGTAATGAGAAAATGTCTGTGCTCTAGCTTTCAGATTTGATGCTCTCTCAATGTTAATTTCAAAGCAGTCCACAATAACTGAAACACGACTGCCAAAAGCCTCAACAAACTGATGTGGCATACTACCTTGCAAGCAATGTCGCTCAGGCCAGTGCACCAAAGGGCTAAGGTGTGTAAACATTGTAGCTATGGTGTCTCTGAACGTGGTGGAAACAGTCTTTCGGTCTATGCAGAAGATGTGTGCAATGTGCTGGATTGGCAGATTCAGCCTCAGGCGCATCAGAGTTAAGACGAGCATCTGAAAAGGCGAAAGTTTTCGGACAGTCTGTGGCAGGCAAAGAAGAAGCTGCTGCAGAACGCCCATCAAAACAGCAAAACATGGAAGCCCAGTGTAGTACTTTACCTTCACATCATCATCTTTAAAGAAATGCTCATCCATCTTCTTTTGGGAGAGCTCTTTCTTCAGTATCCTGTTCTCCTTCAGCAAGCGGTTAATTTCAGCACGCCTGTGGCTACAAAAACTGCATTCCTGTTGTTCTCTGTTGTCATCCTCCTGTGACCTCTGTGCAGCTTCATCCTCCTGTGACCTCTGTGCAGCTTCATCCTCCTGTGACCTCTGTGCAGCTTCATCCTCCTGTGACCTCTGTGCAGCTTCATCCTCCTGTGACCTCTGTGCAGCTTCATCCTCTTGTGACCTCTGTGCAGCTTCATCTGGAGGTGCAGCTTCATCCTCCTGTGACCTCTGTGCAGCTTGCTGTCTCTTCGTCCTCCGGTTGAAACGCTGTGTGTGTGTTGTTTTGACTTCTGTGTGGCCAAGGTGTAATGACGGTACCCAGTCGGGATGACACTCCAGCATTTCATAGGCTGGTTTGCCTGAAAAAACAAAACAGAATTTCTTAGTCTGTTCTTGCAGTTGTCTGAATACCTGCTCATCCACATAACTCCACATTCAATCGTAAAGTTGATCGGATGAACGGTTACAGATACATAATGTAACAGTTACATACGTTATAGAGATTCCTTCCTTTATAGCTTAATTTTATAGCTATGCAGCCAGCTAACTTAGTTTTGCAAAGTTATCTAGTTACTCTTTCGTAATTTAAGTTAATGTTACGGTTGTTGTGTTGTTACTAGTTTTAACTAACGTTGTTAGCTAAATTTGCACAACTAACATTAAGTTAGCTGGCTGCATAACTATAAAATTAAACTCAACTAAGCTAAACTAGTTATAGTTACAGCCTTCATATACTGTCTATGGTTACAGCCCTACCTTGTACGGTTGTTGGGTTGTAACTAGTTTAACTAGCTAACTTTGCACAACCGAGTGCTGGCTGCATAACGTTAGCTACAAAAATAAGTTTTTATGGGCAGCTAGCGGTAACCACATAACAGTTGGTGTTGTAATGATAACTTACCTGTGTGAAAATGCCGTGAACACACAAACATGTGTCGGGAAATGTTGGTGAAGGTGATGTTTGTCCGTCTTACAGCCGCTACCCATGCCATACGACGCCTCTTTGTTAGCTCTGCGACTTGATTTCCATTGTTTTTCTTCCAAGCGGGAAAGCTGAAAAATCGTACTCCATTTGTTGTACGTTTCCCACGCCGATCGTGAGAACGATTATGACAGTTTACAATGCAACATGCGTTCACCATTCTGTCGTTTTTCTAAACTGAATTAGCCTACTTCTAAAATATACCAATATACTACCGCAAATACTAATATTACTGCTACTCTACGCTTCAAGTTCTCCCGTAACCTCCGTGTCCTAAAGTCCCACAATGCCTTGCGTGACTGTGACGCGCTGACGTCACGATCCCGCGCTCTATAATCCCGCGAGAATAGACCCTCTGTAAATATGTACGTAAATATTCCGTCATTTCCGTGAATCACTCAATGATCTCGTTTAGTAGCTTGAATTTAGATTTCTCCTAATAAATGATAAAATGAATGTACTCACAGTCTGAAAAACATTTGATTTAGAGCAGAATGAACGGCTGTGTTCAACTTCACATTTATGTTCCCTTCCCTCGCTCTCTTCTCTCTTCTTTTAGACTCGGATGTATGTCATTGCTTTGGTTGCACGAGCGCCCTCTATTGGCGGAAACCAATCCCTATTAAACTGTCTGATCTTCATAGTTACAAGACATTTGCTGTGTAATATACAGGTTAAATCTGAGGTCAAATATTTGGGCATAATGGTCACCAGAAATAAAAAAGTAAGAGAAAAAGAAAATATTCTTAAAAATATTGATAAGTGTAAAGTAATTTTGAATTCGTGGCTGCAAAGGGATATAACAATTTTTGGCAGGACTCTTCTATCTAAGACGGAGAGTATATCAAGAGCCATCTACCCTGCCTTTTCATTAGAAATTTCAAACAACATGATTAAATTAATAAATAAAATAAATTTTAATTTTATTTGGAAGGGTAAATGCCATTATATTCGGAAAAATGACATGATTAAGAGTTTTGAAGAGGGTGGCATGAATGCCATAGATTTTTCTGTGATGAATGGCGTACTTAAACTAAAATGGTTGAATTCATTTGTGTGTCATAGTGACTCTTTTTGGTTTAGCATCCCGAACGCAATTTTCCAGAAAATGGGGGGAATTGATTTTGTATTGCGATGTGACTATGATTTAAGCAAACTACCTGTAAAACTGTCTGATTTCCATCAGCAAGCTCTGTTGTACTGGAACCTATTGTTTAAACACAACTTTACACCACATAATACACCTCTGTGGAACAACAGATATATTTTGAGTAATAGAAAATCTTTGTTTTTAGAATCTTGGATGGAAAAAGGATTATGGGCATTAACCCATTTGATGGATAATTGTGGTAATTTTTTGAATTATAGAGATTTGTGTGAAAAATTCAATTTTCAGTGCCCGATTAAGGAATATAATAAAGTGTTAAAGGCCATTCCAGTACCCATGCAAATTATGATTAGACAGTTTGTAATGTATTCAAATTATACTTCAGAAATGAGACCACTTTGTATTGACGGAATAAATTTAAACAGTAAAGGGTTTACAGATAAGTTTATTAGGAATGTGTTATCCAAACAATATTACCCTGGTCAATTGAAAAGAAAATATGTTCTAAAAGATTTCAGTGATGATGAAGCCAAAAAAATAAGAAAGCGCTACTTATCTTACCCAATCCTCCCCAAGGCCAAAGAAGTGACGTTTAAAATCTTGAATGATATTTATCCGTCTAATTGTTTTTTACATGAAAGATTTAACTGGGAAAACAATTCTTGTGGATTTTGTGAAAAAGAAATTGAAACTGTAGAACATATCTTCTTTTACTGTGAATTTGTACAAGAATTTTGGCTTACATTTCAAAGTTGGTTGCAATCTAAAGAGATATTGTTTCAGCCTTTAAATGTGAATTCAATTAAAGTTGGAGTCTTTCTGAGTGATAAATACTCCGATTTTTTGATTAACAATTTGATTGCTTTAGGTAAACACTTTATTCACAGATGCAAGTATTTAAAAATCAAACCCCATTTCAATGGATGGAAGAATGACTTAAAGCTATTTGTGAAGTCTCTTCATTGGATGATGGACAAAAATGCCCTAAAACTCCTCTCTGTTTTGGATATGTTTAAATTATTGGACTAAGACCCTCGCCCCATTTTTTATTTTATTTTATTTTATTTTATTTTTTTTTTTTTTTTTTTTTGTATTTTTATGTTCTTATATGTGATATCAACACGATCATAATTGTATAATTATTCATTTCTGCCTTAAATGTTTGTACTTGAAATTTGTATATTAATAAAAAAAAATAATAATAAATAAATAAAAAAAAGACATAAGCTGTGTCCCAATGTTGAAGGCTGCATCCTTCGAAGGACGCAGACTTCAAGGATGCAGCCTATGCGTCCTCTGAAGGACGCACCATGTAGCCTTCCTATGATTTCCTGATTGTGCAACCAGGTGTTCCCGATCACCGCTCCTGGCGCCAAGCAACGGTGCGAGAGGACAGCTGCTATCCTGATCATTCATTTTTATAACTGAGTAAACAGCTATGGAGCCAGAATTGACTATTGTCATTTTTATGTTTTATATTTTACTGGAGGTCATGGTGTGCCCCGGCGCTGCCGGATCATGTATTTTCGGTTTAGCCCTGTTTGAATACAAAACCCAATTTAATATAAAAAGTCCAGTATTTCTCGCGCTCGTCATCTGCAGCTGTCACGGTTGCCAGGCGACAAGAACAATCCTTCGTAGGCTAGACCGGTCCGAGCGCTTCAGATGCGCCCTTTGATATGGGACGCTGCTGTAGTTAGCAACAATTTGTTAATATTGTGACAATAAGCCTACATTTTGTTACTTTAATTTTCGGAACTGCATATTTCGTTAAGTATTCACAAATGTGAAGTAACCTGAAGTACTTTTTTCCCTCACATAACAATATGATTACATTACACTACACAAAAGTATATAATTTAACCACCAGATATCACTGTATATTGAAAATATTTAGAAGTAAAATGCAACATAGCCTACGCAGTAATGCAGTAGTAGCCTAATATAAATGCAGTAGTTATTAAAAGTACTTTTTTCAGAAAGCCGTCGATTGAATCAGCCCTGCAAACCTGTTGGTAGACAACTTAGTGGATAGTGGAAATATGCACTCAAACACTCTGGAGACCATCCCAGATGATGTCCCACCAGCAGGAGGCATTACCAGGGGCAGCCCATCCCGGTCCAGCAGCTCAGCTCAATAGAGTCTACATCATTTTTTTCTTATTTTATGTATTGTAAAATTAAATGTTTATGTTGATTTTGATATGTTTAACGTATTTTGTAAATAGTTGGAAAAAGTACTTTAATGTAGCCTAAAGAACAAATGATTTTCATTTACCAATTTTATTTGAAAAAATAAAAAGGTATAGAATTTGTTTCATGCAGAAAGGATTACTGTCATTACAAAAATAAACAATGTCCAGAACAATTCATTCTCTTTTATTTACACAATTAAAGTTGCATAAAAATAAATGTACATAATTTTTCTTTTAAAAAATAAAAGTGAAAAAAGTTAAACAAGAATATGTTGAAAATATATATATATTTTTCAATCATTCTCTCAAGAAGAGAAAACAGCCTGTCCATCCTCTCCCTTCTTTCCTGTGCACTCCTCGCCTCTGCCTCCCTCTGTAGTTGCATTTCTTCTCTGATCAAGTCCAAAAACTCGTCCTGTCTCGCCGCCTTTGTGCTGGTACTCCTGCTGGTGGTGCTGGTGCTGCTGCCCCTGGCTCCTCCTCACCGTGGGCACCCACTACTGAACTCGGCCCTGGTGTGTCCTCAGGGATTGAGGCGATGAGGACAGGGGGGTTGGTGCAATGCATCTGTCCCAACACCTCATCCATGAGGACAAACCAGGGCCAAGCTTCAGCAGTGGGTTTCCCACTCACACCCTCTCCTGTCCCAGGACACTTGCAATCCTAAAGGCAGAGCAAATGAACCATGGCTTGTTAACAACAACAGGACAATACATTTCAGAAAAGATGTGTGTATTACTTTTCTTTATATATATATATATATATATATATATATATATATAGACCCATTTTTTCCTGAATTGTTCTAAAAAAGCAGAAAAGGGTACTTAACACAGAGGAGCAATCTTAAGTGCATTGTTAACACTGCAAAATATGACACATCAAGACATGCATACAAAATACTTAAGAAATCATATTTCTGTATACTAAAATTTGGTTAAAACCACATAGCTTGCATGACAGCACTACAAAAACATATAAAAGTGAAACCCCATTGCCTTATCTACTGCTTTTCTTATTGTTTTGGGCTTTATTGGGTGAGTGATATTTCTTATAATACACAAGTGCAAATATTACAAATAGGTCGTTAAACTAATAACGTTATTACCACAAGTTTTGCCTAAAACTACCTGATAAATGTAGCCACGCAATGGTGACGAAGGAGTTAAGAATAAGTTTATAAGAAAATTTAACTCTGGTTTCGCTAGCTATTTGAGTAAATGAAAACATAATACTTACATTTAAATGTGAATTTGCTGTCCACCACCGATCTCTAGTCTCGGCCGCCTTTAAAAATAAATAAATAAATGCTGTCGCCAACGGCGCGCAATGACTTATGGGGTAGAATAGGCCGCTAAGTGTCCATTTATGTATCCTTCTTTTCACGGGGAAACGAAGGGTGCATTTGGCGTCGCTTTTGAATCAGGGAAGCCTTCGTCGCGGCGCGATGACGCAACCGGCCTTCGAATACGGCCTTCGAAGGATGGAGAATTCATTCGGGTTCCGGCAAGATGGCGGCGTGAACAGTCAAAAGTTTCGAGCTCTCGGTACCTAACCTTTAGTAGGAAAGAAGTTGACGTAGCTGTCAGCATAATTCATATATGCTTTAGATCGTAAGATATTCTATATCAATTTATGATATCTTTGATCTTAAACATGCCTAAATCTGCACAAAAAAGGGCCAGTGACTCCGGAAAACCTGATTCACGTGTGTCGGCTAAAGATGGCCATGACTACGAAAGCAGTATGATTGAAGACGCGCATCTTGGAGAAGAAGAAGAATTTCCGCCGTACCCTGTAACTCCAAGCAAACCTCCTCTTGCAAAAAAGCCAACATTCGTCAAAGTTCACACTGGTAGTGTATCTAATGCCGATGAGATTGTAACAACGCTCGCTAATCTTATCAATACACGAAGTGATGCCCTGGAAACGATGGTTCAAAACGCCTGTGCAGAAATAAAAGAGCTAAAAAGCAAAATGCTTTACATGGAGAAACGAATGGACAGGGGCGAACAAACATCCAGGGTATGTATGAGTCGGGTGACGGATTTGGAGCGGTACGGTAGGCGCTGGAACCTGCGGCTCCACGGTCTGCCAGAGACGACCACAGAGAATGTGCGAGAGGAGGTTATCCGCGTGTGCCAAGAAGTGCTGCCACAAGAAGCAGCAAAACTGCCAGATTCTATAGATGTTGCTCACCGGCTGGGAACCAAACGTGCTAATGAGACGAGGCCCCGCGCAACAATCATTCGATTCACTGCCAGGAGATTCAGAGATGCTGTATGGAAGGCGGCTAAAAGCAGTGAGTTTCTCCGGAATCAAGGCATGCAGTTTAAGGAAGATCTGACGAAGGAGGACAGAGATTGCAGACAGAAGTTGTGGCCTCTAATCAAAAAAGCTTGCGATGATGGCAAATCTGCTTACTTCGTCGGAGGGCGTGCTTTTATTGATGGAACTGAAGTTACGGGGTGAGACAATGAGCTTTGTTTTAGGCTATTTTCTCAAGATTCTCAGAAATCTGGGTTCAATTTTTGAACTGAAAGCCAAGATGCTGTAATCCTCGTTACCAATGGACATTAGTTAACACTTACGTTCGGGCAACAACCTGTGTTCAGAAAGGTATGGCCAGTAAAAAAGTTTAACAGCAGCCTATGTTATATAGCCTACTGTTCTTTCTGTTCTATCAAAATGTTAATATTAAACAAGAAATTAGAGATAATTTATGTTTAGACAGCTAACGTGGGTAATTGTTTTTTGTTTTGTTTTCCTACACATAATTACTGCAGTTATTCAATGAGTGCTGATCTCGATACTATTTTGATTTCAACGTTTATTCCAGATTGACCAGACATTTTAGTTCTCTATTCTTTATCTAATCTGTCACATTTATCACTTATTTCGTTTAATGCTAGGGGGTTAAGAAATATAGTTAAAAGGAAAGCTCTATTTCTCTTTGCCAAACAGTTTAGGGCGGATTTTTGTTTTGTACAAGAAGCTCACTCTATTAAAGAAGATACAAAATTTTGGACTTCACAATGGGGTAACTCAGTATGGTTTGCACATGGATCTGAACACTCCGCTGGAGTAATTACTTTAAAGAATAGGTTTAATGGAGATGTTCTTCATACAGAATGTGATCCTGCAGGACATTTTATTTGCCAAGTAATTATGTATGATGATAAAATACTAATATTAGGAAATGTATATGGGTATAATAACACTTTGGAAAATAACAATCTTTTCGAATATATAGAAAATATATTTATTGGTTGGTTAAATAAATATCCAAGTGCAATTTTGTTAGTTGGAGGGGATTTTAATATTATACTAAATGGAACTATGGATAAATGGCCACCAGGTCGACCTAACATAAATAACAACAATCTTAAAAAGCTTCATGGATAAATTCAACCTTACAGATATTTGGAGAGCCAAATTTTCACATAATAAGTCATTTACATGGAGTAATAAATCAGGATCTAGTCAATCTAGAATTGACTTCTGGCTATTGTCTGAGAGTTTTAATAAAGATGACGTAGAAGTTGACATTATTTCTACTCCACTCACAGATCACAAAGCTATCAGCATTAATATAAAATTTTCTAATACAAGTTGTTTTATGAATGGATCATATTGGAAGCTTAACAATTCTCTGCTACTATATGACGAAGTAAAAAAAGTAATCACTGGGTTGATAAGGAGCTTTTGGTATAAAGCAATTAAGGAGGATGCATTTTGCTCAAATTGGGAACTTCTGAAATTTGAAGTCACTAAATATTTAAGGAAATTTGGCAGCCAGATAGCCAAACACAAAAGAGCTAAAGAAACCGACATAGTTGTTGAAATAACAAAACTAGCAAATAAAAGCCCACATAATTTGATGGATGAAGATAAATTGCAATTGTCAAATCTGCAAATCAAACTAGATGATCTATATAGAAAGAAAGCTGAAGGTGCGTTTGTCCGTTCAAGAAGACGTTGGCTCGAAGAAGGTGAACAAAATTCACAATACTTCTTTAATTTAGAGAGACACCATATTAATAACAACATTGGTAAATTAAATGTGAATGGGGTTGTAACAAAGGACCATAAATTAATTTCTAATCACTGTTGTGAATTTTTTAAGAAAATATATACATCCAATTATTGTCCAACGGTATCTGATTCCTTTCTGAGTTCTATAGAGGTGAAAACTATTGACAAAAACGAAAATGAACTTTGCGATATGCCCATTTCTGTTGAGGAAGTAATAAAGGTAATTAATCACTTGAAAAAAAAAAAATCACCAGGTACGGACGGTTTGACCGCTGAATTTTATATTGAATTCATTAAAGATTTGGCCCCTTTTTTGCTCAAGATGTTTATTGAAAGTATCAATAATCAATGCCTTCCACCCACCTTGACTCAAGGTCTAATCACCTTAATCCCTAAACCAAAAAAGGATTTACTCTGTCTTGATAATTGGCGTCCAATTAGTTTACTGAACAATGATTATAAAATATTTGCCCTGATTTTCGCTAAAAGGCTCAAAGTTGTTTTAGATTCAATTATCGATGAAACGCAATCTGGCTTCATGAGGAATAGGCATATCACAAACAACATTAGACTTGTTTTAGATATTTTGGATTATCCTGAGTTTAGTGAAGATAATGGGTTCATTCTTTTTCTTGATTTCTGTAAGGCTTTTGACTCCGTAGAGCATCAATTTCTTTTTGAGTCACTTAGAAAATTTGGTTTTGGAAATTTCTTCACTAGCGCAATTAAAACCCTTTATAAGAACAACAACAGTTCAATTAAATTGTTAGGTGGCACTTCTAGTAGGTTTAATTTGTCTAGAGGGATTAGGCAGGGTTGCCCAGTCTCTCCTTATTTATTTCTGTTAATAAGTCAACTTCTTGCTAATCATATTAAAGCCAGTACGATTAAAGGTATGACTATTATTGATAGAGAAATTGTTATAACACAATTAGCAGATGACACCACCCTCTTTCTCCAAAACGATAGCCAAATACCCATTGCAATTAAAATAATTGAAGAGTTTTCTAAAGCATCTGGTGTTTATCTGAATGTAAAGAAATGTGAACTTATGGCGGTCAAAGATTGTTCAGTGGCATCTTATTGTAATATTCCAGTAAAAACAGAAGTCAAATACCTAGGAATTACAATAAATAAGGATCAAAAGAATAGAAGTTCATTAAACTTTAATCCTGTTATCCAAAAAACTCAGAGGACGTTTAATCAATGGCTTCTTAGAGACCTGTCATTAAGAGGGAGAGTTCTGATTTCCAAGGCAGAAGGTCTGTCCCGGTTAACTTATACAGCTATGGCTCTTCAGGTTGATGATAAAATATTGAGGGAGATTGATAAGATGCTTTTTGGTTTTGTTTGGAAAAATAGGATACATTATATAAAAAAATCAGTATTAATGAATTCTTATGAAAATGGTGGTCTCAATTTCCTGAATTTTGCTACATTAAACAATACATTTAAAATCAAGTGGATTAGACATCTTGTTAGGTATCCAGCCTCTATTTGGAATATTATTCCCCTCCATTTTTTATCTAGTCTGGGTGGCATAAATTTCTTCCTTGTTTCCAATTTCGATATCAACAAAATACCTGTAAAACTTTCTGCATTTCATCGTCAAGCTTTTCTAGCATGGAGTTTAATTTACAAGCACAACTTTTCACCACACAAATACTTTATCTGGAATAATAAGGACATTCTTTTCAAACAGAAATCAATTTTCTTTGAAAATTGGTTTCGAAATAATATTGTTTTGGTAGACCAATTATTTAATTCAGATGGCCTTCTTTTTACTTATAAGGAATTCATGTTCAAATATAATATTCCTATACCACCAAGGGAATTTGCAACTGTTTTTGGAGCAATTTCTCCTAAAATTTGTATGTTATTTAAACAACAAAAAAGAATAGATTACCAGCAATTTCCACCCCTCTCACCAAGTCAATCTATTGTAGGTAAAATATGTTTTTCCTGTCGTTATAATTATAACAGGTCAATAAGAGCCCTTTTCCAGAAAGATGTTGTTTCAAGACCAAATGTTATTGCGTACTGGAGTCAGTTTGTGAGTGATGTCGACTGGAAAAAAGTCTGGCTTCTACCCAATCGCTTTCTCTTAACAAACAAGGTTAAAGAAGTATCATTTAAACTCCTTCATAGAATATACCCTGCTAAACACTATTTATCCAGATTTAAAAAAGATATTGATGAAAGTTGTAGCTTTTGCAAAAAGAAGCCAGAGACAGCTGTTCATTTATTTTGGCACTGCCCTTATGTGTCTTTTTTTTTGGCAAAATGTTTATTATTTCATTGTTGGTAATGTTGATGAAAATTTTAAATTACTGTGGAAAGATGTTCTACTAGGTATTGTAAATTCAAAAGATAAACCCTGCACTTATTTGATAAATTTTTTTATTTTGATGGCTAAGTTTCATATTCATAAATGCAAATTTTCAGGGAAAAAGCCATGTTTTATTGCATTTAAAAACGAAGTGAAGCTTTATATTGAGTCAATATTGCCTTCAAAGAAACAAAAAGCTATTAGAATTTTACAAGCATGTACACTCTTTAAAGTATTCCAATAATACTGTTTGTACCTCCCCCTAGCATTTGAAAAGTATTTTATTTCTATTGTTTGTTTTGATATTTCTTCAATAAAAAAAAAAATAAAAAAAAGGATGGAGAATTGAATTGGGACAGCCTTCATCGAGCCGCGGTGACGCAATCGGCCTTCAAATGCGACCTTCCAAGGATGCAGCCTTTGAATTGGGACGTCCTTCGTCGCGCCGCGGTGACGCAATCGGCCTTCAAATACGGCCATCCGGCCTTCAAATACGGCCTTCGAAGGATGCAGCCTTCACTTTGGGACACAGCTATAGAGACAGAGCGCATTTAGGCCACGCCCACACCCAGGGGGAAAACAAACCAACCGTCCCCATTGACTTTGCATTGCGAGAGGCTGCCTCCTTGTCATTTCTTGCTTCTAACAAAAGACAGAAAAATGCCTAAAAGCTGCTGTGTGACAAGGTGTACAGCAAACAAGCTAAAAAAAACAGAAATAAGTTTTTATTAGCTCTCGACCCCAAAAAACGAGTGTTTAGGACATAAAAGTGGATACAGGCAGTTGAGACAGAGCGTCACGTGTCTCATGACTCTGAGAACTAACGTACGCCCGCTGGAGGAGACCGTAATCGGCAATACAGGATAGTTTATCTTACAGAAATATAATATATAAAGCTGACATTTGGATATTTGACTCACCAGTGACCAAATGTTTAACTTACTGCACACGTAGTGTATTTTTAGTGCATACTGAGTGTCAGGATCCCACAATTTACCCATTCGTTCCAGCCTGTATCCACTTTTATGTCCTCAAACGCTCGTTTTTTGGGGTCGACAGCTTATGAAAACTTATTTCTGGGTTACTTAGCTTGTTTGCTGTACACCTTGTCACATAGCAGCTTTTAGGCATTTTTCTGTCTTTTGTTAGAAGCAAGAAATGACAAGGAGGCAGCCTCTCACAATGCAAAGTCAATGGAGAGCGTTGGTTTGTTTTCCCCCTGGGTGGGCGTGGTCTTCAGATTATGACGCGTTGCGCTCTGTCTCTATCCAAGATAAAATATGTTATCTCTTGTTTGAGATTATACACAATTTATTTCCCAAATATGTTTGATTTTGGGATAACGATTCAAAATTCAAATATCTACTTAGGAGTTTGTTTACCTTCAGGACTCTTTCAACTATTGTGTTAATGATGTTGTTGATTTTAAAATACATTTTTATTTCATTTTAAAATTAGATGGTGGTACAAATATTATTATTAAAACATGTAATAGTTATTAAGAAGATTTACCTTAAAAAGTCCAGAACTCCAACTCTGTCCAAGCAGCTCAATGCAACTTGTCTGATTAGATATCCCAATAAAAATAAAATCAGTCCTCCTCACAGTCTAATAAACAAAGTGAATTAAATCAGTTAACCCTTATGCACTGATCGGGGTTTTCTAAAAAAAAATCCCTTCATCTTCATAAAATGAGACTTGATGTCGTGATTAAAAATAAATTGGAATGATATCTGGTTGTATGTTAGCATGAAAAAAGTCCCTCTCAGGATGTTTGGGGTCTCCCGAGACAAGCCACAACACAACCCTATAGCACATCCACAATATGGGAGGCTAGTGTTCACACACACACACACACACACACATACACCGCAAATGAGACAATGAGAAATGTAGATCTTTTTAAAAGTGTATTGTACATAGAAAGTTTATATTTTTTTTTTTATATATAGGCCTATATATATGCCCTATTTTAATTTTTAATTGTATTTATTTATAAAAATGTAAACAATACCTTAAATCCCACCCAACACTGCACAAATGTAAAGTAAAAACTTTAATAAAGTGAGTGATATTATATTTGTTTAAAAAAAATATTACATTATTATATTACAAAATCACATTTCATTGTCTGGGGTCTCTGGAGACCCCAACATCCTGAGTGTACATTTAAAGTTACAGTTCCCTATCACTTCACCAAATGATTTCAGTTATTTCAAATGTCTTTACAGCTGACAACAGCAAAAGAACAAAAACCCACAACGACACTGATCCAGCAAATAAATATAGTAAACAATAGGATTGCTCTGAAAGGTAACCAAGGTTTAACGGCATTACCACCTCGGGTGTGCATTATTTTTCTAATAGTACAACGGCCCGTCGTCAATTATTCCTTACTTATTATAGGCATACCGTAGTGATTCAGGAAAAGACAAAAACATGGTTTATTTTTTTCACACATTCTCTTTTTTCTTAAGCCCTATAGGCTACGTGCACAAGCCAAGCGTCGTGACGAACTTCCGCTATTGTCAGAAGTCGGCATATCAGTTTCCGGTTTACGACTGTCTTCATCGGCATCCGCTATAAACAAACAAGATGAGTGCTGCTGTTGTACGAAACAAAGAGATATAATGTGCGTGACACATCTAAGTTTCTAAGAACTGTAGGTGGATCTAACGCCCGTTTCACACATACTCCGTGTGCAGTGTGTGTGCGGTGCAGGAGCGCACGCGCTATAGTGCTTCACATATGATGCGTTTGCAGTGAATAAGTAACTGATTCACGGCTGTACCACAAACACTTACTTAGTATTTTTATTTAAAATCCAGACGTTATGCTGCAACTTTTATTTAAAAAAAAGTTTTGTCAGCATTGCGATTCTCTTTGTACACATATACACTCTTTAATGGACGCATGCACGTTTAAACACAATTTAAACAACGTAGGGCTATTATTCCATGATTTACTTATATTAAATTGCTCAAGCAAGTGGTCAAAAATTTTTAACTGTAAATTGACAAAAACAGCCGACTCTCATGCCTTTTCTTTTGCATTTAAATTTTAATCAAATAAATCTTGCATGTCACAAAGAACCTTCACGAATGAGACGAGTGTTGTTCATTATGTCGCCTTGTTGAAGTAAATTGTAGTTTTTCTTGCTTTACCCCGGTCTTCTAAAAGTAAAAAGATGACTGTGAAAAATAGTAGTATATAATTAAATGTATTTATGGTGAGATTACTACATTTTATTTAATTAAACGCATTTATGGTGAAATTACTACATTTTCAGGTCAATCTTTGTTCATTTTGACCACGAAACATGCACTTTAATTCAGTCAGGATTTAAGTCACGAAAAACAGCCGTGATCGAATATTATGTCAGAGTTAAATAGATGAGAAAGAAGTTATCAATGAACTCATCTTATTATAACCGGGTGATGACGCTAAACGCACATGATCATTGTCTTAAAACTACTACTATTACTTAAGAATGGCAGAAACTGCAACGTGCAATATGGCGGAATAGCCCCGCCTTCTAAAGTAAAAGAGCCAATCACTGATTGGTAAAGTAACTATGTCATTGAAGCTCCGGTGCCCATAGAAACCTGAGACTCGCGCTTAGGACTGCACATGCACATAGGCTCATCTAGCCTGAAAAATACGATTTTTAATGCTATTTGAGCATAGTCAAGTCAAGTCAAGTTTATAGCGCTTTTCACAATACAGATTGTATCAAAGCAGCTTTACAGTATTAAATTAAAATAATAGCCTACATCAATGTTTGTTTCTAGTGGAAAACGTCCACGTTTGGTAATGCAGATCAATAGTATTGTTGATTGATTCATTAAATTAAATATCCCCAAATATCCCCAACTGAGCAAGCCAAAGGCAACAGTGGCAAGGAACCGAAAAACTCCATCAGGTGACCTAATGGAGAAAAAAAAACCTTGGGAGAACCCAGGCTCAGTTGGGGGCCAGTTCTCCTCTGGCGTTTATGAACTAGAGGCCGGATTTAACTGTAAGATTAAAAGTATTATATGAATGCCTGGCTGAAGAGATGCGTCTTTAATCTAGTTTTAAACTGGGAGAGCGAGTCTGAGCAAACGAACAGTATCAGGAAGACTATTCCAGCGTTTTGGAGCCAAATGTGAAAATGCTCTCCCTCCTTTGGTGGATCTAGAAATCCTAGGTATGACCAAAAGCCTTGAATTTAGTGATCTTAAAGAGCGCGATGGATTATAGGGCAATAGAAGATCTGTTAAACAGACTGGAGCTAAGCCGGGCTTTAGGGCTTTATAAGTCAGTAGCAATACCTTGTAATTAATACGGAACTTTATAGGTAACCAATATAGTGATGATAAAATTGGTGTTATATGATCATATTTTCTTGATCTAGTAAGAACTCTAGCGGCTGCATTTTGGACTAACTGTAGCTTGTTTATTGAGGATGCAGGACAACCGGCTAATAAAGCATAACAGTAATCTAGTCTCAAGGTCATGAATGCATGAACTATTTTTTCTGCATCAGAAACTGATAGCATGTTACGTAGCTTAGCAATGTTTCTAAGGTGGAAAAAGGCTGTTCTTGTAACATATGAAATATGATTTTCAAAAGACAGGTTGCAGTCTAGTATAACACCCAGGTATTTTACTGTAGAGGATAAAGTAACAGGACATCCTACTAGAAACAACATTTATGAGACAGTTCATGTCAGATTAAATTGTTGCTGATTTGAAACATCAGGGCAAAATTGGACATTTTCATAAAGACAAATGCAACTGCTAAAATATGTTGGACCTGAAACATGCCTTCATAAGAACCAGTAAGAGCTGTGTTTGTGATGTTTGAGTTGGTGAAAAAAGATGCGATGCACGAAAGGGGTATTTGCAAGGTTTTTTGAAAATATGCTTTATTTTGTAATTCCGCTTGGTGCCACTAGTGTCGCAGAAACTACATACTTAACTTTAAAAGATAAGGAAAATTATATATTAAATGAATCATGTTTGAAATGATGTTTTCATAGATGCAGAGTTACATGGTCATTGTAACTAGTAGATCTATTATGTGATGAGTACTGAGTTACTCCAGCAGGTGGCAGTAATGTGTTGTATAAGATGAAGTGCATTTGCTAAGGAAGAGAGTTGTTGTAATGTATGTTGAGTGTTCCACATGGAATAAAGACGCCAATATCAGTCATTCCTTTTCTCTTTATTTGATTTCTCTTGAACAATACATGGTACCAGGAGTAAGAAAAGCGCAATGGATGCCATTAAACCACCGGGGTCATTGAAGTTGTGTGGAAATGTTGATGCAAATTGGAGGACTTTAAAACAGCAGTTTGAGTTGTCGCTGTTGGACAAGGAGCTGCTGTGAATGAAAGAAAGATTACCCTGTTACTTACCATTGCTGGAGCTGATGCCGTGGAGGTCTATAACACCTTTAATTTTGAGGAAGAGGCAGACAAGAAGAAACTGGATAAGGTATTGGAAAAATGTGATGCTCATTGTTTGTCAAGGAAGAACAAGACATATGAACGATATGTATTCAGAACGTGAATGCAGAATGAAGGAGAGGCTTTTGATTACTTTCTTACAGATCTCAAGATAAAGGCAAAGACTTGTAATTTGAATGAATTGAGAGATTCAGTGATTCGTGATCAGATTGTTTTTGGTATCTATGATAAGAAACTGAGAGAAAGATTGTTACAAGAATCAGAACTCACCTTGGATTGTGCTGTCAAATTGTGCCAGTCCAGTGAAGTAGCGAGACAGCAAGTGAAGCAGTTTGATGGGGCTAATTCGTCAGCAATGTCATTTCAGAGCGCAGCAGTAGACGCCATTTCATTCAGAGACAAGAAAAGAGGTAACTCAAGAAGTTTCAGAGATAATGACAATGAAACATTCTCTTGCAAGCGTTGTGGGACCAAACACAAGTTCAGAAAGTGCCCAGCTTTCAGTAAAAGGTGTTCGAATTGTAATGGCCCGAACCACTTTGCAAAAATGTGTTTTTCAAAAGACATGGAGAGGGAAAATAAAGTGCATGTAGTGGAGGAGGCAGATGACAGTGACTCCTTGAGTGATTCATTTTATGTGAACATGGTTTCTGAAGAGAATACAAATCAGGATGCTGCAACATGTGAATCCAGTGAGGATTCAGTGAAGTCTTCAAAGTGGATTGTTCCTCTTGTGGCTAATGGGACCATAGCGCCTTTTAAATTAGACACGGGTGCAAACGTTTATTTAATTAACATCAGAGATGTGAAAGCATTGAAATAAAAACCTCTAATTAAAAAACTTACAGTTCCCCTTAAAGCCTACAATGGACACAAGGAGTATGTAGATTAAAACTACAAGAAAAAGGAAAGATGGAAAGTTTGATGTTTGTTGTAGTTCCCAATGACCATGAATCTCTTCTAGCAGATAAAGCTTGTGAAGACCTTCATTTGGTTAAAAGAGTGTATCAAGTCAACAGGGAAACTGCAGTCTTACAGACTGTCTGTGACAATGTAACTGACATTGTCAAACAATTTCCAGTTGTTTTTGAAGGTCAAGGCACATTGCCAGTTACCTATAAAATACAACTGAAAGATGATACTACACCAGTCATGCATGCTCCTCGGCGGGTCCCTGCACCTCTGCGAGGTCCCTTGAAGCAGGAATTGGATCACATGACCCAATCAGGAGTCATACAACGGATAGAACAACCTACAGATTGGGTGAACTCCATAACTTGTGTGAAGAAGCCTAATGGTGACTTAAGAGTGTGCTTAGACCCTAAAGACCTCAATGATAGCATCAAAAGAGAACATTACCAGATGCCCACCCGTGAAGAGATCATTAGTGAAATGTCAGGTGCTAAGTTTTTTAGTAAATTAGAGCTTCTCAAGGGTTCTGGCAGATCCGATTGGATTCTGAGAGTAGAAAGTATTGTACATTTAATACTCCCTTTGGAAGATTTTGTTTTCTTCGACTTCCATTTGGGATCAAGTCCCTAAGATTTTTCATCGAGACATGTCTCAGATAAGATGTCAAGACTCATTGCAGAGAAAACGGAAAAGGACGCTGAACTACAGAGGGTTATTGCACATCTTCGTCATGGATGGATCAAAGGCAAGTGTCCACAGTATTTTCCATTAAGAACTGAGTGTGGTTGAGGGCATGCTGTTGAGAAAAAACAGAATTGTCATTCCAGTGTCAATGCGCCAAGATATGCTTTGTTGAATCATGAGGGGCATCTTGGCATTGAAAAATGCAAGAGAAGAGCTAGACAAGCTGTTTTTTTGGCCAGGAATTAATGTGCACATTGAGAAATTCATCAGTCAGTGTGAGGTCTGTCTGAGTCATCAATATAAACTGGCTAAAGAACCTATGATGATAGCTGCTCATCCTACTGAACCGTGGCAAAAAGTAGGAACTGATCTTTTCCAGTTGAATGGTAAGGATTATTTGGTGGTTATCAATTTTTATTCCAATTATCCTGAAGTTGAACAGCTCCGTCATACAACATCGAATGACATGATTCAACGCATGAAATGCATTTTTGCAAGGCATGGAATTCCTCATATTGTGCAAAGTGACAATGGTCCTCAGTATAATAGTCGTGAATTCAGGCTGTTTGCAGAACAGTATGGCTTTAAAGTCCCTGTAAAGGCAATTCTACAAAAAAATTCTAAACACATTATAAGTGCTAGAAATGTATTGCTAAAACATGTTACAAAGACTGAGAACTGTGAAGTACTAAATTGTGGAGTTAGACCGTTTAACAGTTTTTCACCCTTGCTGTGAGCCGGATTTTTTGGGCGGGGCTAAAACGGGGGCTCGATGACGCACTGCGACCCCCTGAGCTTGATTGGGCCCCTACTTGATGACGCACGGAGTCACTAAGCCTATTGCTCAATCGCGAGTTACTATCAGACAGCCTACAGTTTGCTAGCTACTATGCCCACGGCTCTGGCTATGCCTTCGTCATGTAAATGCGTATTCCCTGGATGCAATCACTTAGAAAACAGATCGGTGTCCTTATTTAAATTTCCGAAAAATTATCATATCAAGAAGAGGTGGATTTATCTTGTGAAGAGCTAACGTTACCTTGATGGAGAGCTGATGATCTCCATCACACCCGCCTCTGTAGAAATCAGGATAGTTTACTTTCGTTGGAGACAACTGGAATTCACTGATAATCCGCTGTTACTGGTGAATGGGGCCGAACCGACTATCTCCCGCTGTCCGCTTCGGCCTTCATCCTCCCGTCGCGCCGACATGCACGAGCTGTGCGCGAGTCATATTTCCCGCGAGTGGGCGTGGTTTCAGCGCAGCCAGCGGACACGCCCCCAGCGTTTGAGAGCTGAGACTACTGCTCATTTTTTCGAGATTTTGATAGCTTATTTTATTTACTTGGCGGCTTTTTTAATCATTGAAATTGGGCTGGGTGGCTAATAACACATTTTTCGGTGGTATGACAAACTCAGAACACATACTTAATTTTGACTTTACAGGGACTTTAAGCATACTACTTCAAGCCCCCTTTATCCAAAGGCAAATGGTAAAGCAGAAAAAGGGGTACAAATTGTAAAAAGAGTTTAGAAAAAAGCAGCGGCAAGCAATTCTGATGAAAATCTGTCTCTGTTGAGTTACCGTTCCTCTCCACTAAGTTGTGGATTATCTCCTGCTGAGTTATTGATGAATCGTAAACTGCGTGACACACTGCCAAAATCATCCCTGAAAAAAGAAAACAACAGTTTGTCATTGAAAGAGATGCAACATCTTAAAGAGAAGCAGAAAGAATACTATGACAAGGGAGCTCGGCAACTGAAACCTCTTTCTGAACGAGATGTAGTTAGAGTTGAGGAGCCTACTGGATGGAGAAAGAAAGCTACAGTCCTAAAAGAGGTAAACCCAAGATCATATCTTGTTCAAACAGAAGATGGGCAGACCTTATGGAGAAATCGACAGAGTTTGCTTAAGACTGGAGAGAAATGTCCTTTGGATGAGCCAACCTTGGAGCTGCTGTCTCCAGAAATGCAGTCTTGTGAAATGCCCTCTGTTGATCTGCAATGTCCTGAAATGCTATCTTCGGATACGCTTTACTCTGCAGGCCAAATTCCTGAACTTGATTTATCTGTGCCAAAGACTGACATTCCTGTCTTACGGAAATCTAATCGAGTTCGAAAACCACCTGTTCAAATGGACTTATAGTTGGAATGAAAAAATAAAAAAATAAACATTTGATTGATTCATTGATTGCTGATTTTTTTTTACGGTTGGGCTGGTGTGAATTGTTGGTATTTATGTGATACTAATATGTAGAATTGTGTAAAAAAAAAAAAAGAAAAAAAAAAAGAAGACAAGACAAGGAAAAGAGATGTAATGAGTAGATCTATTATGTGATGAGTACTGAGTTACTCCAGCAGGTGGCAGTAATCTGTTGTATAAGATTATTTGTAGTGAGATTTTATTTTATTTTGTTCATTGTAATGTTCTTGTTTGGAATGTTCTTGATGTCAATTAACTTTGTTAATGTACATAAATAATTAGTTTGTCATGATAATCTTTAATCAAATTCTGAAAATGTACTTCCACTCTGGAATGGCGTTCTTTCTCTGATGACGTCAGTTTGATGGCTTGGTTTGAATATCCTCAACCACTCACCTCCAGCCATCATCAGTCTGCTATGAGAGAGGGCTAAAATAAAACCCTATTCAATACTAGGGAAATACGTCACAACTGTAGCGTATGTGTAGGAAACTCAGAAGCGAAGACCAGGAGACTTGGTTGTATCTTCAGCAGGATTCTTTATTGAGAACACAAGCTGTCGGTAGCTGTCATCAAGTCTAACTAAGGCAGTGTACATTGTAGTTTATATACATTTAGAGGGCAGTGCTTAGATATGGAGACAAAGCATCTGGGTGACGACCTTAAAGGGTTAGTTCACCCAAAAATGAAAATTCTGTCAGTAATTACTCACCCTAATGTTGTTCCAACCCCGTAAGACCTTCGTTCATCTTCGGAACACAAATTGAGATATTTTTGATGAAATCTGAGTGCTGGCTCAATCCTCCACAGGCTTATGGACACTATAACTTGCTGGCCCATAAAATGTATTAAAGACATCGTTAATATAGTCCAAGTGACTGTGCCAGCAAGTTATAGTGTCCATAAGCCTGTGGAGGAGTGAGACAGCTCTCAGATTTAACCAAAAATATCTTAATTTGTGTTCCGAAGATGAACGAAAGTCTTACGGGGTTGGAACAACATGAGGGTGAGTAATTACTGACAGAATGTTCATTTTTGGGTGAACTAACCCTTTAAACAAAGCATGCAAATGAAGTATACAGGTTTAGGATCCCGCCCTAGACTCTGGAGTGTTACCAATCCTTATCCAATCAGCATAACTATTCAAAGACTGGGACAGGGGCTCCAAGAGCTATTAAAGACAAAGGGTGAGAGTCTCAGTAATCTGACTTATTTAACTTAAAATAGAGAGAAAAGGGCTGGCAGGAATCTCTTGCTGGAAACTTGGAATAACAGCTGATATTATCATCATAACCTTAAATGCTAAATTCAGTGTGCTCTACCTTAGTTTTTCATGTTATGTTATGTAAGGACATAAGATCAGCAGATCTTATGACAGATTCTTAAATTTGTAACTCCACAGTCCCCCCTTTGAGAGTTATAATAACTCTCACATAATACAAATTTAAACCTTCATAAGTTCATTATGTAGCTTATGTTTGTTAGCATCATGATCTTCCAATCATGTAACTTGAAAAAAGTTACAGGCACAAATAACTTATTCTGTGTTGTGTCCTAGTTTTACATAAATGTAGTTCTTTTACTAAGTAAACTGCTGACACATGTATACGATGCAGGGTGTTAACATGTCGTATGAACTACATGAGAACACAGAAATCCATGAAGTCTTGAAAATCCATGTCGCCTGAATAGCTGTGAAGTCTGTTTCCTGTAGAGTCCATTTCCCACTTAGAGTCACTCCGATGACTCGTCCCTCATGAGGCTTGTTCATGGATATCTGAGATGATGCTTTATACCAGGTTGCCGCTTGTGAAGACATCACGGCAAATACATATACCTGGAACACAAGAAAACAAAGAAACAGCAGACCAGAAGTATTCATGCATAGACTTCATTCTTCCATACGTCTATTGATCGAATTGTGGTTTTAAGTCTAACTCTTAGTAAGCTTCTGGTGATCGTATAGTTTTCACATATAACCGTATTACATTAAAAATTGTGATCGTATAGTGTTTTTCCTTAACCTAGTCTTAGTTGAGTTGACATCTATGGACCAGTAAGGTGGGAATAAACTACTGAGAGGGGGAAACCTATGAGGAAGTCTCCACCACAGGGTTGCCTGTTGCACTTCGGTTCTTCCCTGGGCTCCTCTGTCCCTGTAGGTGATTTGCAAACTTTACTGTGCAACATCTCCATCTTCCAATGAAAACATCAGTCATAGCAGACATCATAACCCATAGAGGATGGATAAGTGAATGCCCTGTGCTGTAGAATAAGATTTAAGGCTGTGAGTGTACTTAACCAGTGTCCCCCAAAGGAAGGCTGAGACAGTCACTTTCCTTTCGTTCTATTAAAAGTCTTAATAAGTCTTTCATCTTTGTTTTAATTGGGGAAATTAAAGAGCAACTTGCAGGTTAGAAGACCCAACAAGTCAATGTATAGAAAAATAATGTAGGAACTAGATTTTCTTAAAAAAAATTTTATAAATACGCTACAGTGGCTTCTGGAGTCGTTTTTGTGAGAAAATTTTACTTCCGCATCTGAAAATGGGCGTGACGGGCGAGAGTCGTGACGTAGCACGAGGGAGAGCGGTCGATTCAAACAACAGGGAAATATGGATTGCAATGACATTTCGGACGCTGAGTGTTGCTTGATCAGGCTCGCGCTGCACTAGTCCAAACTGATAAACGGTCCACACAAACACAATAACGAGTAGCTCAGTTTCGTTCCGCTTACATGGCGTTTGCCAGTTGATGTTGTGCTCGCGCCTACATCCGGCAGGGAGAACCCGAAGATGCGTGCACTGAAAGAGCTCAGGTTACAATTTACAATGGATGTGAATGAAGAAACCGAGTTCTCCGACGAGCATGCCTATGATGGCCCACAGGCATATAATTATGAGCCTCCTAGGCGAGATAGAGGCCAGGAGGGGGAGATTAGGGGAAGGAAGAATGGGCAGAGGAGAGAAGTAGAGTTGTGGTGTCAAGAAAACCAGTGGCGAATAGGGCAAGTGACCTGGTGAGTGCAAGTTAGCACCGTGGCTAACGCTGGTTCATCTACAGTAGGGCTAGTACCTTGATGTTATGCAATAAATCTGCTTTAGCAAACATACGTTCGACCTTGTTCTTGATTAAACATCCATTTAGATTGTCTTAATTTAAGACAGCAACGTTTTGTCTTCTCATATTCTACAACCTACGATTCGAACGCTGAGACAGTGATTATGCAGTCCATCCAAGCTGGTTAGCACTAGCTACATTGACTAATGACCATGCCATAACATAAATAAATAATGACAATACCTAAGCTACAATAACAACAGTCTAACAATCATATCTGTATAAAAATCCAGTAAGTTACGCGGTTTTGCCTGCAAGAGGGAGGGAGAGAGGCAAATGTCTCTCTGATGGCTTTTTGTTGGCTAACGTTAGGTGCTTGTGCGGACATTGCGAGTCTATGACGTCGGCGGTGGACAGCATGTGTTGTCGAGAGGTGGATGCCTATTGGGCCGTAGTTGAGGGTTTAGTTCCGACCACGGATATTACCTGCCTGACGCTCCATCCCGGCTTTGATGCGTGTTGCCTCAACCCGTTTTCACTGCAGGTAGCATACCTCAACTTCAGGCAGGAGCATGGCCCTCTCCAAGTCAACAGACCAGAGTATGTTTAGACGAAGTTATAACACCACATGCCTAATCTATTATAGTTGTCAGTTTTCTACATAAATAAACTTTATATCAAAAGAATGTGCATTATTGATGCTGAGGGTTTAGCAGATTTTCAAACTCAGATGTGCATACATACAGTTGAGGCTCTACAATTAACGTTACCATTATGGAATAGAATAACAGAAAATGTTACATCAAATACTTATCACTTAATTGTAGTGACTATAACAGGATTGTTAATATCATGATTGCCCCCTTCATTGCTCTAGACAATTCCGATACACAGCCTACAGGCAGGTGGTCCGATGGGCATATGGGTTTCTGGGCAGGGAGATCAGGAAGGCGATACCTGCTTGTGTTGTGGTCGCAATCAGGAGGCAGTTTCCAGAGGAAGGAGGAACATACAGAGGCTTCCAATGGCCCCATATGGGAGGCAATCAATAAATATGTATTTTTGTACAAAATGAACACATCACACAAATTGTCTTGGTGTATAAAATGTATTTCTAATTTCATTGACAGTAATTAGGACTTAAAACGTGAATGACGTTCAAGATGGTGGCCGACTGCCTCATCCTTGGCGATTTTATGATGTGTGGAAAGAGGCGCAGGTGCAGCTGAGGACAGGATGACGCTGTCTTCTTTGAGGGCCTGTGGTGACCTTATATATCCCTCTCTCAGGGAGACCATCAGGGCTGATGCATATTCTTGATGAGGGAAACAAATATTGAATCACATTCAGTTAAAGGGATACTCCACTTTAAGATGAAAATTCTGTCATCATATAATCACCCTCAAGTTGTTTCAAATCTGTATGAATTTCTTTCTTCTGCTGAACAGAAAGGAAGATATTTAGAAGAATGTCAGTGACAGTTTTTGGGTCCCATTGACTTCCATAGTAGGAAAAAAAATGTACTATGGAAGTGTTACTGTGTAAACTGTCTGGTTACTGACATTCTTCTAAATATCTTCCTTTTTGTTCAGCAGAAGAAAGAAATTCATACAGGTTTGAAACAACATGAGGGTGATTATATGATGACAATTTTCATTTTAAAGTGGAGTATCCCTTTAACTAGTTAATTCATTGAGTCACCTAAAAATTATCATTAGAAACTGATCATGACACTGCTCACCGTATGATGGTTTCTCTTTTATGGGTCGGACGACCCAGCCACCCTTACGAAACCGGGGGTAACGGACTGCATAGCGCACCTCACCATTGTTTGTTTGCGCTACGTCTCTGTCTCCTTTGTTATTGTAGTGGAGGGCCGCTAAGAGAAGTCTGTAGGGAAAATTATACACTTGAGTATTAGGTACCACAACTAAACCAATGTAGTGTGATACACCAGCAATACAATACATTCCAGCATGAGGTTAGTGAGGTGATGATTTGATTCCATGATTATTTATACAGACAGTAGGCTATGCAATGCTGTTGTAATTGACAATTTTGACCTTTTTCAATGAGGTTTTGGCTGCTATATTAGACTACATTAGCTGTAGCCATATTCATCCATTAACCTTCATCAACATTTACCTGCTGTACATTCCAAGAAAAGAGAAGCCGGTGTGCTTTGGCGCAAAGTGCAGCATGAGTGAATGGAATGCCTCCAAGGAAAATGTTTGGTGTTGTG
Source organism: Rutilus rutilus (assembly GCF_951802725.1). Taxonomy (NCBI): domain Eukaryota; kingdom Metazoa; phylum Chordata; class Actinopteri; order Cypriniformes; family Leuciscidae; genus Rutilus; species Rutilus rutilus. The sequence goes on along the minus strand of NC_140215.1, from coordinate 32,207,550 downwards.
GTGAGAGCTGTCGAATATCCTTCAGCAGGGCCTTTCTGGCAGCAACACTTTCCAACTTTATCGCAGCTGTTGATCCTGTAAAAAACAGTGTATTTTATAAGTACTATTATTATTATTAGGCAATTAGTAGTAGACTCAAACAAATCTTTGACAAGCACAATGCAAATGTGACCTCTGACCCCAATTGTACACTCTATTGTACCTGGTTCAAGCCACTGCTTGTCTCTTCCCTCTCCTTCCAGAGGTGGGTGTGCACATTGCGGAAATGAAGGGTAGCTGTGTTCATGTATATCCTGAACATGGTTCAGCATGCTCTGCCACTTGGCCTCCATCTTATCAGAATCGCCATTTGGGGTGGAAGATGCAGTCCAGTATAAATGGTTGATGATGGCGGGTCTCCATAGCTTCAGATCCTCACAATCCTTCTCCTTGGCCACAGTATCCAGTGCTTTTTGTAGACCTGTTCCAGAGCAGAAACGTGAAATATTGAAAAAGCTATTAGAAATCACAAATAACATCCAAACTAAGCAAAACTACGGCACCGACATTACGTTACATACTTTTTCCAATATGCCAGATGTCGTAGAAATGCCTCGTTCCTTCTGGACACAACTCCTCACGGACCCACTTAGCAACCTATAATATGCAACACATTAAGAATGAGAACATTTACTTCAAGTTCACAGTATAGTTTTACAGTAGATATTATGATATAGAGATCCATCTATCTATTCTGGTCTGTACAAGCATCTTTACCTGCCGATTTCTGTCAGTTATTAGGGTTGACACCTGCATGCCTTGGTCCTTCAGGAACCGCACACTGCGCTTCAGACCCTCTATCTCACACCAGGTGCTGCTTGGGACCTCTGAGCTCTAACAAAAAAAAAAAAGATTTGATCATATCAGTAGCTTTTAAACCTGACACCTGATTTATGTGTCTAGCATATTATTAACCTACCTGGACAAGTTGAAGATCCAAAACCTTGTTTATTCGGTCTTCAATCAAGGAATATGTTCCATATTTGGCACAATGTCCAGGAGAGTCTGATCTATAAATATATAAAAGACAGGTTTTTTTTGGTTAATGGAAACAAAAATCACAGACACTTTAGGTATCTGTTAATACTGTGTTGGCCTGTTTTCTGTATCCGCAATAAGAGCCGAATCATAATACCTGCAGTCACCAGAGAGGATCAGTCCACCCCCAATCTCCTTCAGCTCTCTGATGATCCCTCTCTGCTCATTCTGCCAGGCCTGCACGATGGTAGGAATTGTGTAGAGGCGCTGATGGCGGAAAAAAGTGCTGGCACTAATGCACTGCAGCCCAAACAGCTTCAGCATTCGGATGGTCTGAGTAGCCAAGCAGCCCGAAAAGTGAATGGCACCGCTGAGTAGAAGATTGCAGGCTGGCATGTTTCGGTGCAGCATATTTTGATTCTGCCAGTAACGCTGATAGCCACATGCTGTGCAGGCCTGACCGATGTATATGAAACAGGAAATTAATACAACTACTAATACCATTAATGTATATAGTACAAACACAGACCAAATTCAAAGTCGCTCACACTTCCTCTGGATTTCCAGGGTAAGGCCATGATTAAACTCCAGACAAACAGTTAAAAAATATTCTCTTACCTGCTTGATTTTTATGTAAGTCCCTTCCTGGAACTCTATTTGTCCCTGGGTTTCTCCACAACAGACCGAGCAAACAGTGAACAGACACATCAGCTGGCTTAGGCAAACAATGAACTTGTCAGCCACACTGGAAAAAGAAAAGGAGAATGCTCATTAATGCTGACAGTGACAATTTGTGGACACAAAATCACAATAAAAATAGGTATTCATTTTTTTTTTACTTGAGGTCATTGAGGGATTCCTGTATTGGCTCTTCTGGATTCTCCTCATCAGATGTCTCACTACTAATCTCCTCATCTGGGATCCATGACAGATCAGAATGGTCCATGACATCAGAGGATGATTCGTCCTCACTTTGGACCGAACTGGCCAGTGGAGTTGATGTTTGTTGCTCAAACCATTCAGTCTGAGTCCCCACACTAACCATTTCAGGCTTTACCTGAACAGCTAAGATGAACATAGATTAATGTTAGTTGCACAACATCACATAGTCAGTGGTAACAACACATGCACAGCCACAACACTACAGTCCAGTATGAAATGTCTTCTTTCTACCATTAGAAGTAATTTGTAAATGTTTGTGCCACATACAGCTAATGATACATACAAGTTACACTACCTGATGAATGTTGCAGACATTTGATGTTGCACTGTGACCCACGATGAAGGACTAATGGTTCAGTATTGTGTAGAGAGAAGCCCTCTGCATCTTCAAAATCTACAGTGCTAGGTGCATCTATCACTTCATTACTGGCTGCACTCTCTGCCAAAATCTGAAAACATAGCAAAATCACACAATAAAATAGGATACAAACTTAGTTACCAACTGGATCAGTAATAAATCAGTAAATAAAAAAGAAATATAAATCCAAAGCAACTCTGACATGTCAAAACCTTCATTCAAACACATTACTAAAAGCATTTTAGAATTTGATCATTTGAAACATGGCAAGTCACCTCTGACATGGATAAATGGCTTTCAAACAAATGCCTTCTGTACAATTGTGGCTTGTTTGCAGAACCAGCATTATAATGTCCCAGGGAGCTACAACAATTCGTTATTTCATGAATTAAAAATAACCTCAAATCGAATCTAGGGGATTTCTACATATTGAGTAATACATTTGGACCTTGCAATTTACTGGAGAGTATAACGTTAGCTTACGGGGATACAAAATCAGGCGGGAGGAACAGTTTGAATTGAAATGCGGAGGAAACGGGAGAGTTAGGCTAACTGTTAGCTGCCTGGGGTTACAAAATCAGGCGGGAGGAACATTGAAATGCGGGGGAAACCGGGAGAGTTAGGCTAACTGTTAGCTGCCTGGGGTTACAAAATCAGGCGGGAGGAACAGTTTGAATTGAAATGCGGGGGAAACGGGAGAGTTAGGCTAACTGTTAGCTGCCTGGGGTTACAAAATCAGGCGGGAGGAACAGTTTGAATTGAAATGCGGGGGAAACCGGGAGAGTTAGGCTAACTGTTAGCTGTCTGCCAATAGCTAAGTTATAGCATTGTGCAAACTGCTAAATTCATGTCAGAAGGCAGACAATTACGACAACCTGTCCTAAAGCTCAGTCTCTCTCCCTCTCTCTGTATTATTATACTAAAACATTACGAAATCACACAAATTAAGAGTTAAAATAATTAAAAGAAAGACTTACTCTGCTAAGTGCTCGTTTTCGTTGCACATAATTTCTCCCGCTCTCTGTATTATTATACTAAAACATTACGAAACCACACAAATTAAGAGTTAAAATAATTAAAAGTAAGACTTACTCTGCTAAGTGCTCGTTTTCGTTGCACATAATTTCTGCTAACGTTAGCACTTGGTCCTCCAGTCCCGCCCGCGCCACAATCAGGTGTCAGTTTTGATGGTGGACTTGATTCCATCGAGTGCACCGAGGGAACAGCATCAGTGATCAGCCTCACATGGTCCTTACTCCGAAATCCCATCCGAGATTCCAACAAATCTCCAGGTCGATAATTCTCCGGAGTGAAATGTGCGCCACAAACGACCGAGTGTGCGGTGACAGACGCGGCAGTGAAGTCTGCTCTCTTCACCTGAACAAAACGCACCCAAGAACGAAAAGCCTTGTTTTTCCTAGAAGGAAAATGATGGACACGATGTCCTGACAGGCTGGATTTTGTGCAACCAGCACAAACACAATAATTTACCATAATGCTTCTCTAAAACTCGATCTAAAACTTTCTCTGTCGCTCACTACTGCTCTAACTACTACACCCACAATGAGAGCGCTGGCTGAACGCGAGCTCATATTTACCTCGGCCTACGTCATATGACGCGTTGCTATAGGGGGAAAGGCGTATTCCAGAGCCTAGCACATTTTCATCAAAATCTCTACAACCAATTAGATTTCATTAGTAATTTCTACATATGTGTTTTTAAAAAACCTCTTCAGACAAAATCAAGTATTAATTCAGTTATAAATTTAACCTGCAAGTTGCTCTTTAAGCACTCACAGCCCAAATGGTTAACACCTCAACGAGTAACATTATTAACTTCTATAAAGTTTTTTTTTTTGTTTTTCCTACACTCTTTTCTCCAATGTCCATGCTTACCACAGTAATAACAACTGCCCTCTCTCTTAGGACATTTGCGTTTCTGTTGATTCTCTGTGTTGACCTTAAAGGATGCTGCTGCAATTTTTACTCTTGCCTTGACATCAGAGTCTCTTTCCCAAGTAGCTAACCTGTCCAAGTTGTTTTGCAGGGTTCTAGTGGACCATGTGAAGTCTAAGCAAGGGAATGCCTTTCTATGTTTTGAAAAAAGACCATCAAACCATGTGCGAACTAGGGGACCATCATCATCTAGCACCTTCTCTGAAGTGTCAGCTATCCCACTATATGCTGCAGCTGACTGACAAAATATTTCAGTGTACTCACACTCATTTTCATCCTTCTTCTGTACACAACTTTTTTTTTTTTTACACAACTGATCTTTGACCAGTCCATGTTTGGTCCAACAATGTTCTTTACACTCTCAGAACTCCCTCCCTCAATTAATCTTTTCTAGCATGTTGTAAATCAGAATTGTTTACAGCACTTTCAAAATCATTGAATTCTGACTCAGTCCAGTGATATTAGCTGGGTGACTTCAGCTAGAGACATATCATAGAGCCGCATTTTTCTGGACAACTCTCTCCTAAACTCAGAAAAATGTGTTTGCACTGATGGCAAACTCCCAGCAAGTCTCTCTATTGCTTCAGGACCTAAAGTTGTATTGACTGCTTGTAACTGCAGTATGGGGGTTGCAGATGGAACTGTATCAACCCCTTTTCCCCTACTCTGAGCCTTTTGTCGTGCTCCACACACTTCAACTGCATTTACATCTTTATTCATCAATCCAGCATTGACATTGTCCTCGATTCTATAGAAAGATTGTAAGTCAAGTTTCATCTGACTGTTGGTCTTCTGAGTCACATTTGGTTGAGGCCTTGTTATGGCCCACCTTTTTCGTGAGACACGACACTTGAGTGTGCAATTGTTTGTTCTGTTCTTTTAACTTACCAATACACAGAGCTTGTTCTTGTGCAATGGATAAGCTAAATTCTCTGTGGCAGCAGATAATGCCTTTTATGTTTTTCTTCCTGATACATGCACCCAACAACTTCTTGCAATCTTCAATAGACCGTACATTTTCTGGGTGAATACCAAATTTCTTTGTCAAATCCAATCTGACTGACTCAGTTACTATGGAGTCCATGTGCTCTCCTAACAATGACTTGAACTTACTGTCTGTCCATAAAGGGGTCGCTAGTCCACCTTTCTCAGTTGTTGGAACCAGCCTAGCATTCCTTCTAACCATTTTGTGATGTTTTCCTGACAAGGTACTTCCCTGACAAAACAGAGGATAAACCAATAACTTCTCTGACAAAGCAAAGGATAGCTAGTTATGAATTCTCATCATAATGTATTCAACCTTCCCTGGCAAGCAGAGGAAAACCAATTTGCTAACACACTTTTAACAGTTGTTAAACTTTCCTGATTAAACAGAGGATGAACCTTCTTCTCAAGCAAAGTAGAGGATAAACTACTGTTAACACATTTTAAGCAGAGGATAACTATTCCATTAAACAACCTTCCCTGACTATGAAGAGGATGAAACACTTCTCTGGCAAAGCAGAGGCTAAACCACCTTTCCTGGCAAAACAGAGGATAAACTACTGTTAACACACTGTAGCTGTTGTTAACCTTCACTGGTTGAACAGAGGATGCATCTTCTCTGACTACACAGAGGATAAATATTCCCTAACTTTGCAGAGGATAAACCTTCTCTAGCAACGTAGAGGATAACTAGTCTGTTAACCAACCTTCCCTGATTAGACAGAGGATAACCAATATTAGCACATAATGCTAATCTTCCCTGCCTCAACAAAGGATAACCAATTCTTCCCTGCCGAAACAGAGGATAACCAATATTAACATGTAATGCTAATCTTCCCTGCCTGAACAGAGGATAACTTTCCTCTCTAAAAGAAAACTTTAGAGGATAACTTAGTTAACCAAATCCTACAGCTGTCGGTTAACTCTCTGACGGTGCAGAGGATAACAAATTTGTTCTGGTCTTAAAGGTTCTTTTGGATAGAGTGGCACTCACCAACCCTTGGTTGTACAGAAAGAATTCAGTCTGGAACGCAGTCAGATCTTTGTTGAGCTTGAAGTTTCAATATGAGAACACGAGCTGTCGGTAGCTGCAGTCATCAAGTCTAACTAAGGCAGTGTACATTGTAGTTTATATACATTTAGAGGGCAGTGCTTAGATATGGAGACAAAGCACCTGTGTGACGACCTTAAACAAAGCATGCAAATGAAGTATCCAGGTTTAGGAACCCGCCCTAGACTCTAGAGTGTTACCAATCCTAATCAATCAGCATAACTATTCAAAGACTGGGACAGGGGCTCCAAGAGCTATTAAAGACAAAGGGTGAGAGTCTCAGTAATCTGACTTATTTAACTTACAATAGAGAGAACAGGACTGGCAGGAATCTCTCTCTGGAAACTGATTAACAGGTGATGTTATCATCATAACCTTAAATGCTAAATTCAATGTGCTCTACCTTCGTTTTTCATGTTATGTTATGTAAGGACATAAGATCAGCAGATCTTATACAGATTCTTAAATTTGTAACTCCGCATGGACGAAATCACAATGACTTATTCATTCTAAGCTTCAGAAAGCTTTTAACCCACTGGACTCATTCATGTAAATCACAGGCCTAGCACCAATGAGTCTGGATCAAATTCCCCCATAGACACTTTAGTGACATGGTAGAGGTTAAACCGAAACACCTCCAAACTCCTTCGTGAGCTTCAAAAAGATCTTAATCAACTCAACATTTGGCTGTCAGAAGGAGACAAAGAAACTCTCCCGCTAAAAGTTTTCTGAGTGTTATTGGTCAATTCACCCAAAGTAGGTGTGGACTAAGTTTGCCTTAAAGGATGAGGTTCTTAGTTTTTCTCCGAGTTTTTGTTTTATGTCTTACCTCAGCTTCTTAGCTTTTTGTCTTAGTCTTATCTAAACCTTTTAAACTTCCCGCTCTCCGGAAGACCAGAAAGAACGCTTCAAACTCACGGACACAGTGAGGATCATCACACAAACACGCATTCTTGCTCAGCACCAAGGATCCATGCAAGTATTATTTATAGCGAGATTTAGATGAATTTAAGATTGTTTGCCCCTGCATTAAGGTGATTTGATTCTTTGCTGGCTCTCAAAGGTTAACTGTTTGTGACATTTGCCATTCTGTGATTTGCTTTCTCTTTCTTTCTTTACTTTTCGTCATTCTGTTTATATGTATTCTTTGTTTAAGTATAGTCGTATGTATTTGTAGTTTCATTTATTAAAACCCATTATATGCTTGATTGTCTCTGTCTGCTGCTCACCGAACAAAGTCTCTTAAATGTGAGATCTTACACTACAAGCTTTTATATTGTGGAGTACTTTATAGTAATCTAATAAAACAGGAAAGTTAGTCTTCATGACCTGAAGAATAACCTTTCTTGAGAGTTGATAAGAAGAAGAATCTTCCTTGAGAGTTGATAAGAAGATGGTACTGTCGTTCAGAGGACGAACAGATTTTTTGATGTGAAATTAATTCTGTTAAAGGTTATTCTGAAAATGGATCTATTCTAGCCTATCTGTATATTCATAATTGATTATAATTCGTTGTAATTAATTATCCATATATATAGATACAAAAACATGGGCTATGGATCCCCTTTTGGGGTGATTTAAAATATGTAGGGAATAACTGATCATTACCAGTATGATTAATTATTAATTATATATTGCCCTTTTTGAGCTAATTCGCTACACAACACTGAAGTAAATTCGGCTGGAACTTCCAGTTCACTGGGACTTTAAACTGAAATAGGCATTTGGTTTTGTATTTGCATATTTCAACCGAGCTTACAGCAATTCTTAGTACTTATGTTCAGCAACAGCACCATGTAGCAAATTCAAATTGCAATGTTAGCGAATATTATCAACTGCAACAGGACGATATAGTAAACATTGTGGTGAAGTATAAACACTGTTGTGTCTTTCAAAAGATTCGTAAAGGTTTCGAATCTTCATGAAGCAGTGTTTCGAAAGCGCCCATCACCAGTAGCAGTGTGCAGTGTAGCATTGCAATTTTATTGTTTGTTAATTACAGTTTTATACTTTTTACTGTATATTTTACAGAATTATTCTGGCAACCAACATCATGGGTCAGTAAATAATTGCAGATTTTTTACATTTAAATGTAACATGAGCAAATTACCATGGCTGTTATCAGTAGAGTCTGGCAGCACTGCTGACTCAGGCTGGAAATCCCTCTGTGGGCACTGCAGTGATAACTAGGCATAGATGAATGAGAATCAAACCACTAACTACACTGAGAGCCAACAGGAAGACAATCAGATATGAACTGTGGAGCCTAAAGTAAAGAAAGGAGTCCCAGTGCGCCGAAGTTCCATCAGGGACCCTGCTCCTTTTTATAGCAGCATTATGATACTGTTATTTAATATTCTGTTTTTCAGTATCTACGGTATTTATTCTGGTGTGACACTTTCACTCTAATAGAGATCATTAATTAAAAAAACTGTATTGCTGTTAAGACAGAGCATATTCAATATATTGCTCTTATGTATCTTCAGTGTATTTATCTACTTTTCATTACTAACTTGTAATCTAGACTGCTTTTTCAAAAGAAGTTTAACTGTAGGCATTTAGCCATTCTACTCTATATCATAAGCTTGACAAAGTTGCTCCATATGTCTTGAAAAAAACTACACTTTTAAAAAAGTGTAAGTCTTATGAAAATCATTTACTTTAAAGAATAAACTTGCGTGTGAATGTAACATAACTGAATGTAATGTTTTTGAATTGAAATGAATTGCAATGAGATTAAAATGTATAGGTTAAAGTTTATGTTAAATGCAATTAGCTGAAGAGTGCTTTTTTGTCCCACTTAAGTAGAACTTAAATAGAAATATGGTTAAAATGTACTGAAAATGTACTGACGCCAAATAATCCTCTATCATTCCATCTCTTTCTCTCTCTTTCAGGCAGATGTTTTGTCTAGGGTTCAGGGCAGTGCTTCCAGAGAGTGTTTACTTCATGTTTCCTGTGGGTGCTTTGTGTCCCTCGAAGTGCAGCCGATGCACCGGGAACCTCCTCTTACTGGAACAAATTGACAGATAAGACCCACACATCTGATGTTTACAATAAACGCCCAAGTAACATATACTATACACTATTAAAAGAAAACATTTGGTGAAATCACATTTTTTAGGGTCCATTTTACAGGTTCTTTATTGCTGTGCTCTTTCTTACAAATACAAATATTTCTTCAGATCCTCTAGATGGCGCAACAGTTTTCTCAGTAAAGAGCCTCAAGCATTCCATAGTTTAACTTTAGATCACTATATGATCAGTAGATTTGTGAATGTCTCCATTGTACTTGCGAATGCACATGCAATCTCATAATTTTTGAATGAACTATTCCTTTAATTGTCATTTATTCATTATCAATGGCTGACCGGTCCTTCACAACAACACAGATCTGTTTTATCAATATGTATATACCGATTTTTTGAAGATGTTGTTCAGAGTGTTATGTTAAATGACACACAGACACTGTTTTTTGCACTAGTTCTGTGTTGACAGGAAGGACTAAGTCAAGATCCATACACAAACCCAAACATACACAAGATGGCCATTCCATGTGTTAGAGGCGATCTATAGCCTGGCGCTTTCTCTACTGCTAAGTGCTGGGTCCGAGAACATATATACAGTAATATTTCTTTCAAAGTCTTTTCAAATGCAGCAGGACTTGGTTTATGCTTTGTTGAAAGTCTGATAGCCAATCAGTGTCACTGGTGCAGAGCCAGATGTTGGGTTAGGTTTTGTTAAATGATTGCCATGCATCCATCTTCATGAGCTGTTTCTGCTTTGCCACAACACTGGAACATGTGCAATACTCTTGTATATTTGGTCATGTGTCCAGCAGCTTTGCTTTAATATGTGCCAACGTACTGCTGACAGGGGATTATACATTTTCTATGGATTTCACAGATTTTTCAAGGATGGGGTCTAATAACATATCAAGAGTTTGAAAAAGTGGTACACTTGTACAAACTTCAAAAATCATTGCATTTATGCATTTATTTGATCAAAATACAGTAAAATCAGTAATATTGTGGAAAAAAAAAATTCTATTGTAATATATTTTAAAATATGATTTATTCCTGTGATCAAAGCTGAATTTTCAGCATCATTACTCCAGTCTTCAGTTTCACATGATCCTTCAGAAATCATTCTAATATGATGATTTGCTGCTCAAGAAACATTTCTGATTATTGTCAATGTTAACAACAATTGTGCCGCTTATTTTTTTTTAGGGAAACTGTGATACATTTTTATGATTATTATTTGATCAATAGAAAGTGAAATGTGAAAGTCCTTACTGTCACATTTGATTAATTAAATGCACCCATGCTGAATAAAAGTGTTAATTTCTTAAAAAGTCTTCCTTATGGTAAGATAGATAGATAGATAGATAGATAGATAGATAGATAGATAGATAGATAGATAGATAGATAGATAGATAGATAGATAGATAGATAGATAGATAGATAGTTTAAGTATAATACCAACTCATTTTATACTATACACACATATCCAAAAGAGGATAAGGTAAAAGGTAAAAATATTACATAAGCAATGAAAAACTATATTTGCAATCCTCTGGCTTTAAAGGAAAACAGAAATCAGTGAGGCACACATTTCATTTTTAGTCTGTGCAGTGTTCAGTCCTCCCCCTTCAACTCCTATAACCCTGCGACCAATGAGGAACTCTCAGCCTGTGATGTTAGGATCCATGCCAGCAAGTTCGGTGCCGACAGGGAAAACACTTTAAGAGCAGAGTCAGGACAGCGGGTCTGAACTCCTGTGAATGACAGACGTGCAGCAGACGGACACTAATCTCTACAGAGTTCAACTCGACTGTCTGGGTGAGTTTGCTCTGCCTCTGTATGTCCTCAGGTTCATATGAGAAGATGTTTAAGCAGTTTGAGTTCATCTGTAAGAAATGTTAATCTCACACTCAGTCAGCTATTCGTTCAAATGGTACATCTGATGCACTTTTTGAATGAAGAGTGAGAACATTCTCTAATCAAGTTTAGCATTAAAACAGAAAGCAAGCGTTATTTTTTGTTTTAGATATGTTCTTCTGTATTACAAAGTCAAATGTATATTATGCTAGACCAGTTTTATGTAAAAAAATAATAATATATGTATTATGCATTTTAAAATAACTGTCCCCAAATACAGTGTTGGGGAACGTTACTTTTAAAAGTAATGCGATACAATATTGCTTTACTCCCTAAAAACAGTAACTAATTGCATTACTTAGTTGTGTTACGTTACTTTTTCTCACCTGGGCTGGGATTACTTGTTTGTTTCTTAATAGCAAAGCCCAACGTGAAATGAATAAGCCTGATTAAATACATAAAGTATATTTGTGTTATTTAACCAGCCCGATCTCACGGGAAAATGTACAAATTCTACGAGGTGGCTTATTCGTACTAATTCATACGACCTGACTCGTACGAATTAGATTTTTGCAAAATCGTACATATTTTACGAATTGGCCAATTCGTATGAATTCATACGAATGACCTACCCCTGACCCCGCCCCTAAACCTACCCATCACGTGGGTTTAGACAAATCGTACAAATTCGTACGAGTGAGGTTCGTACGAATTAGTACGAATTAGACAACTTTTTATCATTCGTACGAATTCGTACGAATTGGTTGTGAGATAGCATTGCATTTAACATATTTAATTATTGCTGGTTTTTATAATATTATGAGTTTGCTTTTAATATTTTTTAGCTTATTTTTTTATTTTTATTTTAATACTGAATCTGTTTTCATGCCAGTGAGTAAAAGTAGTCTACTCTAGGACTACAATCATGTTCACACAGCGCACACAATGGGAAAACAAAGTAACTTGTGTTACTTATTTGAAAAAGTAACTCAGATATTTTCTTGTAAATTTAAAAGTAATGCATTACTTTACTAGTGACTTAGTGACTTTACTAGTGAAAAGTAATTACGAAACTCGTAAAGCGTTACCCCCAACACTGCCCAAAAGTGACCCCAAAAGTCACACTTAACAAAAAAAATGTCAAATGCATGATAGTTACTGATCAAAATGAACACACTTTCAATGTTAGTGGATCATGATCATAGTTAATTAATGTGAATCTCTACACATTTGGTTACACTGTAAAAAAAGAAGAAAAAAAAAGATGTTTTTTTGTTTTTGTTTTTGTAAATAAACTAAAGGTACGTTTTGTAAGAAAATAGTATTGTATGTCTTTCTACTTCAAAATCTCACATTTAATTCAATGTTACTTGCAGTTTCTTTGTGATTTATTTGTGAAATTCACTTGTAATATCTGAGTGAAAATTGTTTCAAAGTAAATCCACATCATACATCCACTAAAATCACCAGCTGATTAAAAGACATTGAGCAAATGCAATGAAGAATAGCTCCTGCAGCGCACGCACACACACACACACATGCACAATGGCTTTGATATTTGGTATTTCATCCAATGACAATCATACATGTTTGACTCAAGCATTTGAGGACAAAACAATTCATATTTATTTTGATGAACACATGAAATTTGAGGATGTCCAGAAACATATAGTACACTGTAAGTGTTTCATGTGGGAACATTTCCAGTTATTCCACAGTCGCATGCATATAATTACTCTTAATCATCATAAATGTGATGTTTATTCGGTTTGATCTCTTTGATCAAAGGTTTGAGGTTAAATTCCCAGAACAGGAAAAGTGTCCTAGTGAATGCATGATGTACAGCAAACAATGCCCAGGAGAATGAATGAAACCTGGGTTTTGTGAGGTTAATGAATCGACCGTTGCCCTTTATTAAGTTTATTATGTTTAAAGGGTGAGGTGTATTAGAGGGCATTACGTTCCATAAAGCCCCTTCATGCTAATTCACATGTTTTTTTCCTGAACTATAACTGTTAAGATCAGTTTTTATAATAGGTTTCCCTCCCTCCCTTCATCTCCACCCTCCAGATGTGTTATATTCACTGCTTTAATGGTCATATGCAGGTTAGGTGCTCTTGTTTACTGGCTATATTGTGTTTTAGAGCTGGTGTGATCAGAGGACAGTGACAGGCTCTTCTGTGTCTTATCTGTGTTTGTTCAGAATCCTGTGAGTGAATCAATGGACACAATTGTTTCCTCTTGTTTTGTGTAGACAAATCTATACAAAGTGTTTGTGCTGCTGGCTGGAATTATGTTTAACAAGACGCTCATCACTAGTGTGAGTTTTCTGACAGGATAAAGCATTTTTTTGAGCCTGATAACATTGTTTTACCTGAGGCAGAACCACACACTATACATGGCATGTTTAACCGTCATCTTCAACTAGGCTATTTGTTGTCTCTAGAAGTAAAGTCATGTGAAACACCTTTTTTTCTCTTAAAGGGATAGTTAACCCAAAATTTTAAATTCTGTCATCATTTACTCACACTCATGTCGTTCCAAACCTATGTGACTTTTTTCTTCTTCGGAACACAAATGAAGATCTGTTTGATGAAATCTGAGAGATTTCTGTCCCTCCATTGGCAGCTATGCAACTACCACGTTGACGCTTCAAAAAGTTCATAAAGAGAAACGAAGGTAAATGTAAAATGAATCCATAAATTGAACAGTCCAAATTTTCTGAATAGACTTGAATGCTTTATATGATGAAAAGATTTAATTTGGGTTTTAATTCACATTTAAACATTGATCAACGAACATAAACAGAAGCTCAACCGAACCTTCTTGACGTACATAAACAAACCTCTTGCTGAAGCTCAAACGTGCTGCGTAACACGAGAAGGAACCTCATTGGTTATTGCTGAAGCTCAAACGTGCTGCGTAACACGAGAAGGAACCTCATTGGTCCTTGCTGAAGCTCAAACGGGCTGCGTAACACGAGAAGGAACCTCATTGGTTATTGCTGAAGCTCAAACGGGCTGTGTAACACGAGAAGGAACCTCATTGGTTATTGCTGAAGCCCAAATGTGCTGCGTAACACGAGAAGGAACCTCATTGGTTCTTGCTGAAGCTCAAACGGGCTACGTAACACGAGAAGGAATCTCATTGGTTATTGCTGAAGCTCAAACGTGCTGCGTAACACAAGAAGGAACCTCATTGGCTCTCGCAAGTCAAGCAAACATGCTTGAGCTTCCTTTTATCATAACTGGTGTTATGGATGTTTATATTTGAATAAAAGCCTAAATTCAATCTGTTCATCATATAAAGTGATCGTGTCTCTTCAGAAATTTTGGACTAAACCGCTCGATTCATATGGATTAGTTTTACAATTTCTTTATGAACTAGTCAAAGTGGTAGTTGCATTGCTGTCATTGGAGGGACTTAAATGATGAAGATGAAGATGATGAACGAAAGTCTTACGGGTTTTTGAACGACATGCGGGTCAGTAATTAATGAAACAATTTTTATTTGTGGGTGAATTAACCCTTAAACACAGCATAAACAACAATCATCTGTCTTCACCAGATATATAACTATAAAGTGCTTTATTCTCAGATAACACATAACAGATGCGCTTAAAAAACGTATGCGCTCAATTGAGGTGGAATTTTTTTTTTTATCCGATAAGAAGACATGCGCATAAACTACAATGGAAACACATTTACTGAAAAAAATCCCCCGTGCAACTGAAAAACTCATGTTTGCCTCAACAGTGGATGTGATGTGGATAAACTAGATCAGTAGATCAGTTTCCTTGCACAACATCTCAAAATTTGGTTTGGTCGTTCTGAAATGCCTGAGCCAAAGTCTGTCATCAGTATGAATTGGTTTAATTCCCTCCCAGAAATGTCTCACATGATTTTGTTACCAAACATCAGGCATCCAAATGCAAGGTAACATGACAGCGTTTATTGTGTTTCGTTTGCGCTCTCATTATGATGTAGGAAAATAGAGCCACAGTGGCTTTGCCGATTGCAGCAACTTCCCTTTTATTACATATATTTTGCATCAATTTCCAAGGAAGTGATATTTTTCTCTTGAACACATGGGATAGAAACGCTTCTTTATTCGCTAAAAATGTTTTATGCGATATTCCAATTTTGCACATAAGTTAAATTCACAGCTTTGTATGGAAACATAGCTACTGAAGACTCCTATAATAATGCTGTAACTTTAGCGTTGCCGTCACAGGCATAAATTATATTCTAAAATATATTTAAATAGAAAACAGTTCTTTTAAAATTGTAATAATATTTTACACAAACAAGCTACAATATTTGTAGAATAATGTCATTAGAACAGACTGAAGTAGCTATAATACTCAAAAAGTGTCTCTCCAAAAACACCTAAAACCTACTGTCAAACACTCTGCTGCATGGAGGAGTGATGATTTAGCCTTGTTTTGCTGCCAAAGGACAGGAAGACCTTGCTGTCATCAAGTCACACATGAACTCCCTCTTTATCGTAAAGTACCCAAGAGACAAATATGATGTCATCTGTTTGATTGCCAAAACGGATGATCCCAAAGGACACTAGACAATACGCTATTTGAGGGATAAAATAGTTACGAATTTGCCATAAGAGAGTAGAGGATAAATCGCAGCAAAATGTGATTAAAATGTTTTTTTAGAGTTGTTGCTACTAAAGCTACAGTAGTTCTACAAGCTACTGAAGTATTTCGTTTTTGAGATGGCTTCTGCATGATGCAAGACTTTTTGCGTAACACTGATTTAAGATATTATGAATTTTTTCATGCTTTTAGGATTGATTTGAACTTAATTAACATAAGGCCATCTTCCTGTCATTTGTTTTGAGAAATGTCATGCTATAATTGAATTTTACTTTAATTTTGAGTTAAAAGTTAACCCTTAAAGACCGATACGGCCGCCCGCGGCATAAAATAACTATCGTTCTAAAATGTTTAATAACTTTTGAGTCGCTAATCCAATCTGTATGCTTTAAAATGCACCGTAAAGATGAGATTCACAGCTTTCCCGTGTTATCACGGTTGTCTCTATTGGTCATTCATAGGCTGCGTAGTGCCGGTGATTGCGTCATCAAAATCTGCAGCAGTGATTCGTCAAGGAAACACATGTGGTTTCTTTCTCTGAGCCAAACAGGAACGATTGTTGATGCTTAGTCCCACCCCCTTGCCCAGATTCGTCCAAACGGTCATCAACTCAACCAACAAACATAGTGATTGGTAATTTTAACAACCAATCACGTTTCTTTATACATTTTTAACAAACGCAATGCATTGAAAACTATGCATGCAAACTAACGGATGCAAAGTTCTCTTACGAGAGGTTCTCTCGTATTGCGTAAGCTAGCTTACGCTGCGGGAAAGTCTCCTTTCACGAGATACTGAAGCCAAAAATTATCCTAATTTTTTAAAACTTTGTCAACGCAGTGCGGCAGCCTGCAGACCTAGGGCAAGCGAATCGCGTGCCCATTGGCTGCTCTGCGGCAACTGCAGCAGCCTATGGCTGAGCCTTGCGCGTGACGTCACGTCCAATGAGCGCGCTTGGCGCGCTTAGTGCGTCACAGCCCGTCATTAGGGGTGTGGCTTAGAGTATATAAGCAAGGAACAGAGGCTGCTTCGCTGATTTCTGTCTCTTCAGCGAAGCTCTTCGCATCGCTGATCTCCGAGGAAGCCGCCGTTGAATCCAGCGACCAGCACGCCGAGGATCTCAGCCTGAGGACGCCGGCCGCTCGCCGCCTTCAGCCTTCCCTGCCTGCTGCGCCATCCGGCACTTATATCCTTTTTCTGCTCTGTTTTGTGTGTGTGTGTGTCCGCCGCGACACACTTGCATCTAAAAGAGCGCGAGGCGTTGTTTCAAATGCCTCGCACATCCTGTGGCTCGTGCAGAGCCTCGCTCAGCGACGGAGACCGCCACGTGCTGTGCGCTCTCTGCCTGGGTTTTGACCACGCTGTTCGCGCTCTCTCCGAGGGCGGCTGCGAACAGTGTGAAGATTTACCGATGTCGACCCTACGGGCTCGACTCGCTAAATTCGAAGACACTCCATCTTCCCCGGCCGCTTCTTCCGGGCCACGAAAGAAAAAGCGTCGCTCTCAAAGGCCGCCGGAACTGGACGCTACAGCTGAGCGCTCGCCGGAACCTCTCCCGCGAGCCTCGCTCTCTCCTTCCCCCCCACCCTTCTCCGACGCGCAGCGGCCGGCCACTGCCCGCACTGCCGTCGCCCTGGGGGATGATGCAGATGATGCCGCTGACAGCTGCTCTCTGCTCGCGTCTGACAGCGAGGAGTGGTCGGGCTCTCACCGCTCCGCCCCCTCTACTCTGGAGTCTTCTCGAACCCGCGCTAGTGTTGACGCAGAGCTTCTCCGCCTCCTCACTTTAGCGGTCGAGAGAATGGGACTGGATTGGTCTCCACCTAAGGAGCCGGAGCCCAATCGCCTTGACGGGTTTTTTCTGCCTAGCCGCCGCCCTGCGCCTGCCTCCAGGTCAGCACCCTTCCTGCCTGAGCTCCACGCCGAGCTCTCTAAGTCCTGGAACGCTCCGTTCTCCACCAGACTCCGCTCGCCAGTCTCCTCGGCTCTCTCCCAGGTGGACGGAGCCGCCGAGAACGGCTATAACGGCATCCCCGCCGTTGAGGATGCTGTGGCAACGCACCTTTGCCCGCCGTCTGCTAGATGGCGCTCAAAGTCTGCCCTGCCGTCTAAAGCCTGCAGGACCACTTCAGCTCTCGCCGGCCGCGCTTTCGCCGCCTCCGGCCAGGCTGCTTCCGCCCTGCACTCAATGGCTATTCTTCAGATCCTTCAAGCCGACCTCCTCCGTGAACTGGACGAGAAGGGCTCGGATCAGTCTGCCTTTACCGATCTCCGCAGCGCTACGGATCTCGCGCTGCGCGCTACCAAGACCGCTGCTCAAGCCATCGGCAGATCCATGGCCGCGCTCACCGTCATCGACAGACATCTATGGTTGACGCTCGCGGACATGAGTGAGTCAGAGCGCGCTGTGTTTCTCAACGCACCACTCTCGCCCACCGGCCTCTTTGGCCCTGCGGTCAGCGGAATTGTGGATCGGTTCTCTGAGGTACAGAAGGCGTCGCAGGCGATGGACCTCTTCCTGCCCCGCCGTTCGAGCTCAGCCACAGGCCGCCCTCAAACTCAGCCTCCTGTGCGCAGCTCTAACCAGCGCTCTTCCAGGCCCCCCAACGCTTCGCAGCGGCGCCAGGGCAATCGCCCCAGGTCGCGCTCGACCAGCCGTCACAGACCGCCGCCCCCACGGGGCCCGCGGTCCAAGATCGCGTTGAAGCCCGAGCCCGCGAAGTCCTCCTAGCATCCGCAAGGAGGAAAAGATGGTTGAGTCCCGCTACGGCCGGACCGCCATCAAAACGCACAGCTCTGTCAGTCCCCTATGTTCAGGCTACTGCAGCAGCACACACCGCAGCCAACGAGCCAGTAATTACACTCGCTCGCCTGCACACAAACGCCGTTTTCACGGCGACCCAGATAAATCTCAAAAAGAGTATAAGTGCTTTAAGTGTAGAAAATGTGCCCACACCCATGTGCTCACTGCTTCACACAAGTGCAATCCCCATGGTAACGCGCCCAGAGCGCTCTCTCATAAAGCGGCCTCACACCGCTCGAGCACTAAATGTAGTAAAAGTGCCCACACTTCCGTGCTCACAACTACTCGCTGCTCGCTCTGTCACTCAGTTACCTCAAATTGTTACGGCTCAAGCCGCAGGGGTTTTAAGTGTAGAAAAAGTGCCCACTCCCGTGTGCTCACTGCCTCACACAGACCAGGTTCCCATGGCAACGCGTCCAGAGCGCTATCTCTTAAAGCGGAAACTTTCCGCTCGAGCATCAAGTGTAGGAAATGTGCCCACAGCCCTGTGCTCACACCTGCCCACTGCCCGCTCTGCCAGACAGGTTGCAAACCTCATAAAGCCCCCAAACACTGGCCGTGTCATAAGTGCATATCCCGCGCCAGCTCACGAGCACGCGCGCCCACTTTCAGACACCATAATCCCCACGCCGCCCTCGCGCCTGGGTTGTTTGACAGCAGTTCACGCTCCATCGTCCGAGATCGAGCTACTAAATTCTGCACAGTCGGCCAGCCCTGTTCTTCTGCCCTCGTGTCCGAGCATCGGCGGCGCGCGCGCCGCCCCGTCTTCTCTGATACAGGTTCCCCATCCCGCGCAACGCGGCGATCTGAACCCAGAGACCATTCGACCCCTAGCTATGCATGCAAAAGCATGGGAGGCTATTCAGGGCGCGTCAGAATGGGTGCTCAACACCATAAGACACGGTTATTCGCTCCAATTTGCTCGTCGCCCTCCGCGCTTTCTAGCACAGACGGAAACGAAAGTGAGTTTGGAAACAGCACATCTGCTTCAAGCAGAGATAACAAAGCTGCTGCGAAAAGGGGCCATAGAACAGGTGCATCCTTCTCTGAGCGAGTCAGGCTTTTACAGCCGTTACTTCCTCGTTCCCAAGAAGGACGGAGCATTAAGACCTATTTTAGATCTGAGACATCTGAACAAAGCCCTCATGAGACGGCCGTTCAGGATGATTACAACCAGACAGATCCTCGCGCAAATTCGCCCAGGAGACTGGTTTATCTCTCTCGATCTGAAGGACGCTTATTTCCAGATCCAGATAACTCCCCGTCACAGGCCATTTTTGAGATTCGCCTTCGACGGTCGAGCTTATCAATACACAGTCCTGCCGTTCGGCCTGTCTTTAGCACCCCGTACATTTACGAAATGCATGGACACGGCTCTCGCTCCCCTGAGGAGTCAGGGAATGCGAATTCTGAACTACTTGGACGATTGGCTCGTTCTAGCGCAGTCAGAGACAGAACTTATGTCTCACAGAACAGCGCTACTCGACCACCTGGAGGTTTTGGGTCTAGCGGTCAACTGGACAAAGAGCTCGCTCTCGCCCCGGCAGTCGATTTCCTTTCTCGGAATAGAACTGGACTCGGTGGCGATGACGGCCAGATTGACGGAGCAGCGCGCGCGCCGCATCCAGCGCCTCGCTGCATCCTTCAAAGAAGGCAACCGGGTTCCCCTGAAGGCATTTCAGCGCATTCTGGGGCATATGGCCTCAGCTGCAGCAGTGCTTCAGTTGGGTTTACTGCGCATGCGCCCGCTTCAACGCTGGCTGAGAACGCGCGTATCCCATCGAGCCTGGGCGACCGGCGGCTCGCTAATCAGAGTGACTCAGGTCTGTGTCTCAGCCCTGCAGCCCTGGCTAGCAGCCGAATGGTATCACACGGGAGTGAATATGGGAGTGGTCTCACACCGGAAAGTTGTCTCTACAGACGCGTCCAACCTAGGTTGGGGAGCGCTCTTCGAAGGCAGACCGGTCTTTGGCCACTGGTCAGACCAGGAGAATCTCCTACACATAAACTGTCTAGAGATGCTCGCGGTCGAGAAAGCGCTCATGCACTTCCTCCCTTTCCTCCGTGGTCACCATGTTCTAGTCCGCACGGACAACACTTCAGTAGTGGCCTATGTGAACCGCCAGGGCGGTGTCAGATCAAAGCAACTCTGCGCCCTGACGGAACGCCTCCTCGTATGGGCTCAGCACTCTCTGCGCTCTCTGAGAGCATCGCATGTGCCTGGCCATCTGAACGAGGGCCCCGACAGACTGTCCAGGGACAACGTTCCCCCTGGGGAGTGGTCTCTACACCCTCAAACAGTCCAGTCGCTGTGGCGCCGCTTTGGCAGAGCGAAAGTCGACCTCTTTGCGTCAATAGACAACGCACACTGCCCAGCGTTCTTTTCAAAGAGCGAGGACGCGCTGGCCCAGTCTTGGCCCAGCGGCCCGCTATATGCGTTTCCGCCAGTCTCTCTGCTGCCTCAGGTCATCGAGAGAGTCAGGAAAGCGCGCCACACAGTGCTCCTCATAGCCCCGTTCTGGGAGAACCAAGCTTGGTTCCCGGAACTCATACAATTGGCAGACTCAGCCCCCTGGCCGATTCCGGTGCGGAGAGACCTTCTCTCTCAAGCCCGCGGCTCGATTTGGCATCCCCACCCAGAGCACTGGTCTCTGCATGCGTGGAGCCTCAACAACTACATGCTGATCTACCAGAAGGGGTGATGAACACGATCATACAATCTAGAGCCCCCTCCACGAGGCGGCTCTACACGTCTAAATGGTCTGTGTTTAACAAATGGTGCACTACCAAAGGGCTCAATCCACAGACATGTGGGGTCTCGCAAGTATTGTGTTTCCTTCAAGAGCTACTGGACGCGGGCAGGTCCCCCTCCACGCTCAAAGTCTATGTCGCGGCCATTTCAGCGCTCTCTGTGTCAGAGCCGGGCCGCGCATTAGGAAGGAACGAGTTGGTCATCCGCTTCCTTAGAGGAGCGAGGAGGATGAACCCCCCGCGACCCCCTTCGGTTCCTATGTGGGATCTTTCACTGGTCTTAGACGCACTGAAAGCACATCCCTTTGAACCTTTAGAAACTGTGGATATGAAATACCTCACGCTCAAAACCGTTTTTCTGATAGCACTGTCTTCAGTAAAACGTGTGGGAGACCTTCACGCGTTATCCACTAACGCTGCGTGCCTCGAGTTCGGACCTAATGACTCTAAAGTTATTCTCAGACCGAGGCATGGGTACGTCCCAAAAATTTTGGGCACTCCCTTCAGAGCGCAGGTCATTTCCCTCTCAGCCCTGCCGATTACTGGCTGCGAGGCAGATAGTCACCTCCTCTGCCCAGTTAGGGCGCTGAGAAGCTATATTTCGCGCTCCGCCGCCTTCAGGCGTTCAGAGCAGCCTTTTGTTTCGTTTGGTGGGCGCACCAAGGGTCTCGCCGCCTCGAAACACACTCTGTCCAGATGGATAGTCGATGCTATCGCAGCTGCTTACGCATCTAAAAACCTGCAGTGCCCCTTGGGCATTCGGGCACACTCCACCAGAGGCATGGCCTCATCGTGGGCGTGGTCCAGTGGGATTCCCATTCATGACATTTGTGCAGCGGCGGGCTGGGCCTCCCCCTCCACATTTGTTAGGTTTTACAACCTGGAAGTTCCCGCTTTGCAGGCCAAAGTGCTATCAGTCTAAATCTCGCGTAAGCCAGCCCACTGTCTGTGCGCGGGCTACGCTGCTGATTTAGCTCTACTGGTTGAGCTACACTATATGGAAGTGTTAGTTGGACCGGCTGTGCCGCTCCCTGCCCCATATTATGTGCTTGTGTACTGTGGTATCTGGCCGCCCAGCTCCGTTTCGCGTTCCCTGGGCTTCCCACGGGATTCATTCAGGATGCTGGGCGCGCGCACGGCGTTGACAAAGGTGTTCCCGCAGCGTAAGCTAGCTTACGCAATACGAGAGAACCTCTCGTAAGAGAACGTACTCGGTTACTAACGTAACCTCTGTTCTCTCTAGAGAGGGAACGAGTATTGCGTAACCCGCCGTGCTCTCGCCACGAGCTCATTTTCGCTTCATGCGACAGAAACCAGCGAAGCAGCCTCTGTTCCTTGCTTATATACTCTAAGCCACACCCCTAATGACGGGCTGTGACGCACTAAGCGCGCCAAGCGCGCTCATTGGACGTGACGTCACGCGCAAGGCTCAGCCATAGGCTGCTGCAGTTGCCGCAGAGCAGCCAATGGGCACGCGATTCGCTTGCCCTAGGTCTGCAGGCTGCCGCACTGCGTTGACAAAGTTTTAAAAAATTAGGATAATTTTTGGCTTCAGTATCTCGTGAAAGGAGACTTTCCCGCAGCGTAAGCTAGCTTACGCAATACTCGTTCCCTCTCTAGAGAGAACAGAGGTTACGTTAGTAACCGAGTACGTTTTTGACCATAGCGCAAAACACGAAAGAGCACAAAACATGAAAGAGCATAAAACACGAAAGAGCATGAGTATGTAAAAAAAACAGCAATTCTAACACATCCTCCGATTTGTACTGATTTTTTTAAACGAGTCGTTAGACCTGGTGGAACCTTCCGATTCAGAAGATTGTTTGAATCATTTGCACTGTTTATTTATCTATTTGTATTTAGTTTGTGAAGATTATTTGCACTATTTGTTCATTAGCACTCAGTATATTACCCTCAATGAACCATTTCTTCATTTGCACTGTTTATTTCTTTTTGTATTTAGTTTGTGAAGATTATTTGAACCATTTGTTCATTTACACTCTGTATATTGTATTGTTAGTATTTATATTGCACAGTTGTCACTACTTGTTATATTGTTTGCATTTGTTGTTCATGTTCAAATTATAATATAATTTTCTGAAGAAAAATGTTTGCTTCAGTGTTCTGTTGTAATATAACAACTTTTCTATTTACTTTACCTCCTGAACTTATTTGGACACATCTACATTGTCAGTAAATGTAATACACCTGTTTTTACTCAAAAACGCCTAGAATAATATTATAATAAATGGCTATAACTTGCTGAGGGATTGTTACATGTAGACAAAATTTCATCTGGAAGTCTAAAACAACCAAGTCTAACTTTCTAAAAGAAAAAAACAAAACTTCAGGAAGTTCTGTTTGAGTTCACACTGAAAACACCACATTTTTTGCTGCCGTTTTTCTTAAAATCCTGTTAATTTCATAAATTCTCTGACAAAAGAAATGTAAAACTGGGACTTTAAATGAGCTAGCTGGAAACTTTAGGTTCTCCTGTTTAAAATGATATATGGCACTTGATGCTTGCTGCTAGAATGGGTTAGAAAAACAAAGAAAAGTACAGGTGAGTCAGGCGCCCCAAAAATGTTCTAGGTCTTTAAGGGTTAATGAACCAAGAGACATCTGAGTGTCTGTTTGTGTCACAGACATTCAGTTATATTGATCTTAGTTTCATTTTAATGGACTTTTAGTTTGTTTTCATTCGTTTCCTGATTTCCTTTGTCTAGTTTTCCCGCCACTTATGAGTTGCCATAGTGATTCATTTGATCTGCACAGGTGTTTGTCATTTTACCCTCATTTACCATGTATTTAAGTTGCAGTCATTTCAGTTCTCATTTGTCTGGTCTCGTTTGTGTTTTCTTTGATGACCTGTTCTTGGATTTAATTTTGGAGATTATTAAAGACTGTTTGCCTGAATCTTTGCTTTACAACAACCCTTGCTGACAGTATGTGGCATTCAGAACAATATGTTACAGAGAGCAGCAGGAGAGTGGTATGTGTGTTCTCTCATTCTTTCACAGTGATCTCACTCAGTTCAGGTATTTAACCTGTGGTGTGGATGAGTAGACACCTGTGTGTAAATAGTTTACCTTATATGAACACAGCTATGGGAGGTAAATGACCAGCCGATCATGGAAAACCTCACTGAAAATACATTTAGAATAGATTTGACAAGCTTTTGGAGGAATCGATCAGCCTAGAGTGCATGTCAGAGACCACATTTTTAGAAAACTGTCTGTTTGAAATTGTTCTGTTGATGTCACATTACAACTCTAATCTAGGGTCAGGCTGGCCTTACACAAAGAAGTGTTTAACTGTATTGAATGTGCACTTATAGTGTACTTCAAACGCACAGGTAAAGCACTTGATTATGATATTACGTTGAAAGTTAAAATATTTTAAATTGACTAAATTGCAACTTCATTGTTACAGATGTATAATCACAAATATATTTAAATGCATGATAGATACTTTAAATAGACATGACATTAAAGTATATTTTAGTTTACCATAAATACTTTTCAGTACATTCGGCAGCACGCGTTAAACATATTTCAAATACAACAAAAGTAATTATGAAATTACTATAAAGATGTATTTAAAGGAGCAGTAAGCATTTTTTTGAAAAACGCTGTTGAAAATTAGATTGGACCTAGCACCAAAACACACTTGTAGCCAATTAGCAGTAAGGGGTGTGTCCACTCATGATGGGGGAGGGGAGAGAGCTCAATGCACAAGACAGACATTAGCAGAACGACTGTAGAAACTGTACCCTGTTAATCCAACACAGTCTCACCCCCAAACGTCACATACTGACGCGTCTTGACCAAACGGCAATATACGACGAAAAGGGTACCCCTAAAACGTCCGTATGTGACTACTTGGGTTATGGGTAGGTTTAGGTATGCGTTAGGGTACCGCTAAGAGGCGCTGCTGGTGCGCTTATGTCTTCGTCTCATATGGACGTTTTAGGGGTACCCTTTTCGTCGTATATTGCCGTTTGGTCAAGACGCGTCAGTATGTGACGTTTGGGGGTGAGACTGTGTTGGTTAATCCAGAGTTCTCGCGAGAGCACAAGTTTAATTTGCTCAGTGAGTTACTCTGGTGTCGAGTAATGATGCTCATTAAATATGCCCCTCGATCTGAGCTGCACCAATCACATCGGGTTATCTGATATAGGCAAGCTAAACAGATGACGACAGCGCTGTGACGTCGAAGTCATTAGTAAACATTGCAAGAAGGCTATGGATGAACACCAGTTGTTTGAAACGGCTTTGGCCGCTACAATGAACGAGTTAGACTTGGCTTTTTATCTAAAACAGGAACAGAAGACGCCGCTCGAATCGTTCCTTTGTAAGAAGGACGTTTTTTGCTGTTTTGCCGACCCGATACGGTAAGAGTATGATCTACCAGTTAGCTCCGCTGGTAGCTAAGCGTATGGGGTTTATTGTTGTGATTGGTCGTAGTGTTATCCGATTGCGTGCAGTGAGATTTTCAAATGCATGCTTGGTGCCGCCCCTCGAGCTGGCCGATTTTCATTAGTCGACGCCAGACCATTAATCTTTTAGATTTAGGTCTGGATTTCCAGGCTATAGAAACTGGGAGATGGCAGAGAAAATGCAAAAGAGGGAAAGACCCAGGTAATATAACTTTAAAAAGATGGTTACGATCAGGCGAGAGGTAGGACCAGCGATAATATCGGAGAAGCTTTTCAGCGCTGGAGAGCTCTTGAGGAGCGGGATGGCCTGAAAACGGACGCGGAGGTTGCTTTATTTATTCTCGATACATGTGTAACATTGGTTTTGCTGTGGTTATGCTGTCTTTTGCTTGAATATACTCGTGTGTCATCTTTGCTTGTTCATTTGCTTTATTATTATAAGCCTGGAATGTCTAAACCTTTATCAGCCGCCTGTTTCAAGCATCTGCTTCCAAAGTTTGTCCAAAAAGTGAGATAACATACTCCTAATTTGTTTTTTCTTTTGGTTCCCCTTTTAGTGATCGCTATATCCCCTTAATCTTGTCACATTTGTAATATATTAGTGATTTGGACTATCGTGTTATGTGGGGAGCTGTTCATGAAAGCGGTTGGGGTTTTTTTGGATGAAAGGGATGACTTTGCCATCGAAGGAGTAGAGGAGTTAAATAACAATTCGACATGTGACATGAATTATCATAGCCTTCACAGGGTGATCAGATTTCTCATGGTTGAATACGAGACGGGATGGACAGGTGATGAAAGGAGCTTCTAGTTGGCCAATCAGCTTTAACCTATACGTCATTCCTTAGACTGGAAGATGGCACTGACTCTAATAGTGTTATTTTAAGACATTTGTATCCTTCAAATAATAATTGTAATTAATTTTTGAATATTTTTATTATTTTTTCCAATTGTAAAGACCTTTCGCCACGCCTACTTGAACATTAATGACACAGACGGGTATAGGCTGCTGTCACTTTAAGCCTGAATGCTACATATCCTGTGTATACTCCACATGATGCATGGGCATTTTGACAACTGTGTCTGTATTTGACCATTCAGGCCGAAAGAGAACTGAATTCGGGATTGTGACCTGTGTGAGAGTGCGCTTCTGGTATGTGTCATTCAGCGCAATACCACATTGAGTTCTTTTTTTCTCAACTTACTGCGCATAACTTGATCAACTCTTTTTGAGTTTAATGTACACGCGCTTCTTTGACTTCTTAGTGTCTGACCTGATCTCTGCACTCTCTAATATCCGGCCTTCACTAATTGCAAGGTAATCTATAACAAAATGTGATTGGATGAGATTGGCTACCTTAGATTAGGCTATTCTCATGTGAGAATTTTATATCTAAAATATATAATATCTGAAATACGGGACTATCCTGGGAAAAACAGAACGTCTTGTCACCCTACTTAGTGATGACATCATACCCTCGGGCGGCAGGTACAGCAGATTTCACCATAGTCGTGCTGTGATAGTGTGTACGTGAATGTGGGAATGGAGGCATCAAGATAGGGGTGTGATCCTTTTGGGTAGGGGCATATTTGTTTTGGTGATTTCAAATATCAACAGTGTTTACCAGAAATCGCTTACTGCAGCTTCAAGTCTTAAGTGGGTCAAAAAAATTTATTCAACTATCTGCAGGGGGGTGACCAGGTCTGGCCAGTCTGGAAAAAATAGCTTGGGTAGCTAGTCCTGCTATATGCAACATAATTCAGTAATGACAATAAAAACACAATTAGTTTAATATACTATAGTACATGTGTTCCCAGAGCCTAACTGGTTTTGGAAGGCTCTTAAAAGTGTGAACTAGAATTATATTTTCCCTGTCCTGCTGCATTTGAAATGTATGAGACTGCATGTTCTTGGCAGCATTAGTCAATCTGATTGCTTGAGAGTGATTATTCACATGGCATTTGCATTACGGTTTAACTACAGTCTGGATTAAACACTTGTAACCAAGTGAAGAGTGAATTCAGTAAATATATCACCAGTAGGTAGACAACATAAGAGGGTACTATGTTATAAAAAAAAAAAAAAAAACTCAATCATAAAGTTTTGTGAAACACTATCCTGTCCTGAAAGTCCTGGCCTCACAGACTTTACAAGCTACTTCACACATTAATGTGTGTTTATTGAATCAGGTCATTATTGACTGGGAGCCATTTCAAACAGCATCTGCTCAACACACACACTCATTGAGAGTCACTGGAATATGTACTGTGTAGTGGTGATGTGATAAAGCTTTGGCTCCTTTCATGTTATCAGTGCTTTAACAGACACCCAGAAACAAAAACATACGCCTGACTGCAGCTGTGCTGATAATACACCATTATTTCTAAAGAATGGCATGTTTACAGTCACATATAAATACACCTCACCATCTATGGTGCTATACTTTAGTGTGTTGATTGCATGATGAGAAATTCACAATTTGTAGATGCACCATCCATGATAGCATCAAGTCTTTTGTGGTACCTGATAAGTATGCATGAGCTAGTATGCAGTGGCTCTACATTGATGGGTGACCAGATAGGGT
Source organism: Rutilus rutilus (assembly GCF_951802725.1). NCBI lineage: Eukaryota > Metazoa > Chordata > Actinopteri > Cypriniformes > Leuciscidae > Rutilus > Rutilus rutilus. The sequence goes on along the minus strand of NC_140215.1, from coordinate 32,179,170 downwards.
CATCATGAGCAGTAGCTAAATACAATCATAAATGTAAATAAAAGGCAACTAAACATATAATATAAACATATTTTAGAACACTGGGCATCATATATATTTGTTGACTTTGTGAATGGTTAGGCTACAGATAAAAACATGCTAAGGCGGGACATATTGAATGGCTTCTCTCCCTTTTCAAATAGCCAATAGCGTTTAGTTTACCTCAGACTGCAAGTCGTACTTGACAGCACCATGGAAGCGAATCCGAGTGCTGATGATACGTTGGATTCAGTAGTAGAATTGTGAATAAATTCTAGACATTTCATACTCAACCAACATACAGTTGGAAAACAATAGAATTAGAGCGTTTGAGCAACTTGACACACAACATGTCAACGGTCGCTTTAGCCAGGTGGTATTTATACCATAGGGGGCGGGGCGCTTTAGATTCTCGAGAGCATTTGATTGGACAGAAGATGTGATGAGAAGCTGAAGTCCGTGGTGAGGTCATAAAAATCCATGATCCATTCTAGCAGAAGTGAGAGACTAAGTTTTGAATCTCCTAAATGCAAATTTTGTCATTGTTTTGAAACACACCAGCTTATTCATAACCTTTAAGGGCCCTACACACCGGGACGAATATCGGCGCTCGTTATTCGCCAGCGTTTTTCAACGCGTTTTTTGTGTTCACACCCAAGCGATTTTCGCTGACGATGAGCCGAGTGAACATGCAAATTCATTCCCTGACATTAGATGGCGCTTAATGTAAAACAGAAACCACTCCATAACAATTCTCTTTTATCAAGATTTTTGTAGTCGCTGTCGCGTTTGTCATATAGTTCTTTATGTTCCGACACCAACGAGACCAGCAGCTCTACACTCATCTTGCCTTGCATCTTCCTCGTCTTATTTCTTCCCGGCAGTGTAGACGCTACTTGGTGTATATCTTCTTCGCCGTTACGTACGTGTGCACGGCAAGACCGTTTGTGTTTGAGTGCCCCCAAGTTGTGTTTTACTGTAACTTCAGAAGCTCCAGACACGTGAGCAAAAGCGCCAATCTCATTGGTCGGATAGTTTTTGACGCGGCGCGGCAAACCAAAAAAACGAACCCGAGGCGTTTTTTTAAAAATGACGCTTTTACGCGTGCCGTTTTTCGCGCCGGTGTGCACACTCACATTGGCGCCCTTTGTTTAGTCACGAGGCGTTAAACGTCGGCGAATATCGCGCGTGAAATTCGTCCCGGTGTGAACAGGCCTTAAGGCTAGCATATTCATACTAAAAGCTTAAAAACTAAAATTCTGATTTCAGGGGCCCTTTATAATATGTCAGTGCCATCGTTTTGTCTAAAGATGCACACCAGTAATGTCTTTTTCTAAGGTACATTTATAAAAGCTACTTAAATGTCCTAATTGAACTAATCCTTAATCTAAGCATTATCTGTGAAACCAGGCATTAGTTTCTTAACTTTTAAAAAGTACACTTTGTAATAATGGCAAATTAAAATGTTTACTTTAATGTATTCTCTTCTGATTCTGATTGATATGTAACATATTAAGAAGTATGTGGATACTTCTGGAGTTAAGGTTGATTCATTTATTAATCTCATTGTTCACATAATCTTATTCCTGTGCAATGACAATTAAAAGTATAACTTGATTTCCATAGAGCATCCTTCTTTTTTCAGCTTTTTTTGAGCTGATATGATTTGACTAACTTTATTAGGTAGCCAAGACACTGGGCATCCATATCATCCTGTAGCTCAAGGCTGGTGCCCCACAGAAGCTATGCAAGCTAGAGCATGCAATACTTTCTTTTAATATATATTTAAAACTCTCAGTTTGGTTGACTGGTGGCGCTTCTTGGTAACTTACCTTCATTGGTCCTTCACAAGTCTCTGCCTTGTTAGTGCAGAGAGTATTTGGATTGTTTCTTGTAACTCACTCCTTGATTATTAAACTAGCTGTGCCCACTGGGACACCCATACATGTGGAGGTTGTTTGGAACCATTCCCTAATTTAAGGTTGTGTGTGTTTTCTTTATTGCTAATGTCTTTTGGAGCTGCCAGAAATAATTAAATATTTCCCTGCCTACGGACAGAGATGCTGGGATGGACTCCAGCATTCCTGTGACCCTACAGGACAAGTGGTTTGAAAAAATGGTTTGGTGATGCTTCTGGTACAGGAATCACACATTACTCATCGCATCAAATGAGAAAATTGGTTTTGTAAAAGTCACTGTATATCCGTTTAAGAGTGACTATCTAATACAGGAGGGCCCGCCCCTGGAGGGCCACTTTCCTGCAGATTTGAACTAAGATCCTAATTAAACTCACCTGTATCAGCTAATAAAGGTCTTCAGAATTAACTAGAAACTTCCAGGCAAATGTGTTTGTGGCAGTTTGGACCTAAACTCTGAAGTACATTTGCCCTCCAGGAGCAGGATTGGACATCCCTGACCTAATACAACCTAGTACAACCATTAGATCGAAAGATCTAAATAAATAATTTGTAAAATGTAAAATAATTTGTTACATTTATATAGCGCTTTTCTGGGTACTCAAAGAGCTTTACATGGAAGGGGGAATCTCCTCAACCACCACCAATGTGCAGCATCCACCTGGATGATGTGACGGCAGCCATATTGCGCCAGAACACGCCAGCTTACTGGTGGAGAGGAGACAGTGATGAAGCCAATCAGTATATGGGGATGATTAGGAGGCCATGATGGACAGAGGCCAATGGGCAAATTGGGATTTTTAATGACCACAGAGAGTCAGGACCTCGGTTTAACGTGTCATCTAAAGGACGGTGCTCTTTGACAGTATAGTGTCCCGATCACTACACTGGGGCGTTAGGTCCCACACAGACCACAGGGTGAGCACCCCCTGCTGGCCTCACTAACACCTCTTCCAGCAGCAACCTGGTTTTCTTAGGAGCTCTCCCATCCAGGTACTAACCAGGCTCAGCCCTGCTTAGCTTCAGTGGGCAACCAGTCTTGGGCTACACGGTGAGATGGCTGCTGGCTATGCCATAGTCCCTCCACTCAAAGAAATCAGGACAGAAGTGGTTGAAAGTGGACAAAAGAGACGGATTAAAATACCAGGTGTAAACGGGAATGTGTCTCCCTCATCTACTTTTGATCTGATCAACCAAAATGCATCTTAATACCAGATATAAACAGGTCCAAGAGCTCACACTTTATCTCGACACAACACTTTTGAGTGTTCGCTTTGCAACTACTGTACAGACATTCTTGAAAACATGGCTTAAAATGAACAGAATTGAATGTTTGAATTGGACTCAAATGGGGTCTGAGAAGTCAAATTAAAATACTAATAGATGAACAGTCACGGCTTGAATGGACATGAAATCATCTTATGTTATCTTTTGTTTTGCTGTAAATTAATCAGTAACACTAAACTGACAATAATGTAAACCACTAGGACACCGCAGACGGCTGTCATTCACTGTATAGCATTAATAAAAAGACTTTAAAAAGACTTAAGTTTTAATAGTATTTTCGTGAGACGTAGCCATGTGCTCTTACTAGATCTAATTGCTGAGGAGGACACTAGACTACAAGCCTCAGAAGGACTGGACTAGGATGGACGCAGTCTCGGTAGGATGCAGCCTTCCGTTTGAGAAACACCCAATAAATGACCATGGCAACGGAAGTGAACAGAAAACAAATACAGGAAATGATGATAAACAGACTTAAAGTCCTTAAAAAAAATGAAACAGTAAACACAACAGGTGACATGAACCATGTTTTTTATTTATTTTATCCAGCACCAGTCAGTAAGAAAGATTTATATATAGACATGTATGCAAAATATGCATTGATCTGCAAATAAGCAAACATTTTATTATACACTATCAAAAACTGAATATACTAAAATATCTAATTTATTTACTAATAATTCAAGTGTCCAAACAAGTAAACAAGTACAGGCTCCCATATAGTATTCTAAAAATGAGTAAAAACTACATTTGTGTAAATATGTGGCGACAAATAGTATAAAAATACAATGTGCAGATGTATTGTGGGGCAAAATGAGTAAACATTTTAAGAGGAATGCTGTGCAAGCATACTAGTTTTATATTCTTTGAAACTGCTTGTGCAACAGGGAAGATGCACGGAAAATAATTTGTGCTATTTTACCTAAAATGGCCTGTCTAGTACAGATTAATTCATATAAATGCAGCTATGTCCACATTCAAGCATTTCAAAGGGCTTAAACAGCTCGCACTGTTTATAAAAATAACCACAATTAAAATTTAATATTAGTAACTTTTCGTGTCATCAGTTGCGTGCATCCTGAAGGTATCCTGGTTCTTGGCTCATTTTGGCCCTGTCCCAAATGGCACACTTTATATAAACTTGCGGTCATGTGGGCTTACAATGTCCGCCGTGTGCACATGTATGTTAAGTGCACAAGACCGTAGGGCAGGGCTCCTCAAATCCAGCCCTGGAGGGCCACTGTCCTACAGAGTTTAGTTCAAACCATGATCAAACTCACTTAGGCCTACCTGCAATTTTCTAGTAACTCTGAAGACTTTGACTAGCTTGTTCAGGTGCATTTGATTAGGGTTGGAACTAAACTCTGCAGGGCATTGGCCCTCCAGGACGGGATTTGAGGAACCCTGCCATGGGGTGTCCCAATTGTCATTTTAGGTTTCAGAAGGGTGCTCGCGAACGGCACCTTTGCGGCCGCCACGCGCCCTCGATGCGCACTTTTGCCGAGCCTGCAAGCCCGCGGTTTCCGCAGCAGACTTTTTACCTGACAGTCAAAGCGGCATTACGTCACAAATGTGTGGACTCGGAGGAAGATTGCGAGGGCTTAGGGCTTTGGGACAGGGCTTTTGAGACATGAAGAATCACTCTGACTTGATCATTGAATCAGTGAGTTGTTGACTCGAGAAAAGCTGCAAGCGGATCAGTCTGATTCGCGGATGAATCACTCAGTGTGAATAGCGAAATAATTCAATAGTTTCACTGAGAAGAATCAGCTCTTTATGAATCAGACATAGCGATCGGTCTGAGACTGCTGACCTGGCGCTGCTGTCCTGAAACTACTGTGATGTATGGCGCTGTGGCTCTGCAGTTGGATACTATTGCTCAGAGTGGGTGGAGATTTCTTCAGTTCGAAATAATGAGGAATAAACTATATGTTTTCATAAAATGTAATGAAGTAAAAAGTACCAAATTATGCTTTGGAATTTATGATGTAAAAGTTTCGCAAAATACAAATATTCTGAAAAAGTACAGATACTTAAATTACTTTTTAACTGTCCACCACCGGAATCGGGGAATGTTGGACATTGTCTGTTCCATAAGGAGACACTGGTTAATGTAAATGATTAATATAACTACCACAAATTACATTGAAAAAGCTTTAAGTACAGTAGCTGAGAATATACTGAAGGTGCCGACTGTTACATATCAAGAGTTCAGTATAACACTGGTCTGTATGTGAGAGTGATACAAAAGAAGCCATTACTCGAAACAACCATGTTAAAGCCTGTCTAGAGTCTGCAAACAAGCATAATGGTAAAAAGTCTGGACAGAGAGAGAAAAAGAGGAGGGCCTTTCAAACATTCAGCTGTATTTACCTATCTGGTGAGGTTGCATGCCTTGCATGCATGCTGCACTCTGTCACATTTGAACCATTCAATTGGAGATATAAAGCATCCTCTTGGCAAATCCAGATGAAATAATAACTAATGCATAGTGACAGATTCAGGGTGCGTTCCCAAGACTAGAGCTTTTGGTGTGAACCTGAGCCTGTTTGTCATCGTTAGTGTTAATGAAATCTATGATGAAAAATATTAGGTTTTTTTCCATGACTACAATACGATGAAAAGACAACACCAACGTCATTAAACAATAACTGTCTATATTAAAATACAATGTTGTTGACAAAAAAAGACGAGACTAAATACTTGACAAGGATAACTCTTTTGTTGAATAAAAGTAACAAAATATTACAGACTGTTTTCAAGAATTTAAATCCCCAATCAGAGCTTTTCTGTTAAAAGAACATGTTTCCTACCTGGTGTTTTACTTAATATTTGCAATCTGGCAACCATCCGCACATGCTCTCTCTACACTGAGGAAGAAGTGGATGATCTGAAAACACTGACAAAGTAAGCTGGAGTTCAGTGATCTCCATTTGAGAATGTTCTGCTTAAAGTGTCATTCAGTCTGTCTGTGTTCCTTCATGAGCAGTTTCAATGATGAACTGTAATAAATCCAAACATGGATCTTTTGACTATTTTTGCGATTGTAGTTGTTTAATAAATACACTTACTGTGTAAGTAAGTACTGTGTGTCACTCTGTGACAATATAAAGTTGTTTTTGCTTTTATTTTAATAGAAAAACATAAATGTAATTTGGAATTATTGAATAACTAGAAATGTTTGAATTTTTTTAAGTGTCTTGTTTTACATGTAGCCTGCCACCTATATGATAAATAGCAATAAATAAACCTTTCTTATGGGTTGACATTCTCTCTATTTGTGCTTAAAGGAGAACTCCGGTCAATTTTAACATTGAGCTCATTTTTTTGTACATTTGGAGTGCTGTCAATACAGAGAACAACGACAAAAATCGGTGTTGCCTACACCGAGTTATTCTATTTTTAAAATTTGCACCCTATTGACTTCAATGGGGCAAGTAGTAAGCCTGCTTTTTAGTCAAGTCAAGTCAAGTCATCTTCATTTATATAGCGCTTTTAACAATGTAGATTGTCTCAAAGCAGCTTTACAGAGATAAGCGTATAATTTAAGGTAACAGAGATTGTTTCGGCTTTACAGCAGAGTTAAGTTATTTCCATCTAAAGTTAGTTTTAATTGATTTGGTTCCGTCGCAATGATCATTTGTTATTAAATTAGGGGCCGCTAAGACGACACCATTCTCTCTACACAGACTTTAAACGCGAACCTGTGAGAAACGCTGATGGCGGTCACATGCGCATTTAGAATGGGTTCTATAGTTATGTGCGTTAGAATATACGCAGGTTTGGAATTCCCTACAAGCCAAGCCTAAACAAAATACTTGTCTTTCCTTATAAATTTTGATAAGGAATTTTATTTTATTTGTTGCTTTGGGGTAGGACCGCAAGACGAATTTTCCCGACAACGCCTTATCTGTAGAGTGGTAGTGGGATCCTCCATAGGGAGAGACTAGTTGGCACTTCAGCACTGCGTTGTCATCGGTCCAGGTGAAGGTCCTTCGTCAGATCTGGATACGGCCCGGATCCGGCAGGCTGCGGGAAAACCTTGGGATAAACACAGACACTAAAATTAGCGTAGATGCCATTCTTCTCATGATGTAACGAGTACATCAGGATTTTTGGGAAGTGTTCCCGGTTCCGGCTGACCTAATCTATGCAGCATAACATTAAATTATAGAAGTCTATAATGTATTATGTGAAAGCTAGGTCAAAGAGATGTGTCTTTAATCTGGCTTTGAACTGACAGAGTGTGTCTGCTTCCCGGACAATGGTAGGAAGACTGTTCCAGAGTTTTGGTGCTAAATAGGAAAAGGATCTACCGCCAGCAGTGGATTTTGATATTCTAGGTATAATCAACTGGCCGGAATTTTGAGATCGTAATAGACGTGACGGACTATAATGCGTTAAGAGCTCGCTCAAGTACTGCGGAGCTAAACCATTCAGTGCTTTGTAAGTAATAAGCAATATTTTAAAATTGATGCGATGTTTAATAGGGAGCCAATGCAGTTTTGACAGAACTGGGCTAATATGGTCATACTTCCTGGTTCTGGTAAGAACTCGAGCTGCTGCGTTTTGAACCAGCTGTAGTTTGTTTATTAAGCGTGCAGGGCAACCACCTAGTAGAGCATTACAATAATCTAGCCTTGAGGTCATGAACGCATGAACTAATTGTTCCGCATTTGTCAATGAGAGCATATGACGTAATTTAGATATATTTTTAAGATGGAAAAATGCAGTTTTACAGATACTAGACACGTGACTTTCAAATGAAAGATTGGTATCAAAGAGCACACCCAGGTTCCTAACCGACGACGAAGACTTAACAGAGCAGCCATCAAGTGTTAGACAGTATTCTAGGTTATTACGTGAGGAAGTTTTTTGTCCAATAATTAGAAACTCTGTTTTTTCAGAATTTAGAAGTAGGAAATTACAAGTCATCCAATTTTTTATATCCGCTATGCATTCCGTTAATTTTGTGAATTGATAAGTTTCGTTAGGTTTTGAAGAAATATAGAGCTGAGTATCATCGGCATAACAGTGAAAGCTAATGCCATGTTTCCTAATGATATCTCCTAAGGGTAGCATGTACAGAGTGAACAGCAGCGGTCCTAGTACTGAGCCTTGTGGTACGCCATACTGAACTTGTGATCGATGAGACATCTCTTCATTTACTGCTACAAACTGATAACGGTCAGATAAGTATGATTTAAACCATGCTAGTGCATTTCCCGTAATGCCAACATAATGTTCTAATCTATTTAAAAGAACGTTGTGGTCGATGGTGTCAAACGCAGCACTAAGATCGAGTAACACTAATAGAGAGATACAACCACGATCGGATGATAAGAGCAAATCATTTGTGACTCTAACGAGAGCTGTCTCAGTACTATGGTACGGTCTAAATCCGGACTGGAAATCCTCGCAGATATCATTTCTTTCAAGAAAGGAACACAGTTGTGAGGATACTGCCTTTTCTAATATCTTTGACAGAAAAGGTAGATTCGAGATCGGCCTGTAATTGACTAATTCTGAAGGATCAAGTTGCGTTTTTTTAACAAGCGGTTTAATCAAAGCCAGCTTAAAGTTTTTTGGTACGTATCCTAATGACAAAGACGAATTAATGATATTAAGAAGAGGATCTATGACCTCTGGAAGTATTTCTTTCAGTAGCTTAGTCGGTATAGGGTCTAACATACATGTTGTAGATTTAGATGATTTAATGAGTTTAGTAAATTCTTCCTCTCCTATAGCAATGAATGAATCAAATTTTTCCTCAGGGAGACTACAATGCACTGCCTGATGCGATACTGTAGTAGACGGTTGCATAGTTATAATTTTGTCCCTGATATTATCAATCTTATAAGTGAAGAAGTTCATATAGTCATTACTGCTGTGCTGCTTGGAAACTTCGGTGCTTGAAGCTTTATTTTTCGTTAGTTTAGCCACCGTTTCAAATAAATACCTAGGATTATGTTTATTTTCTTCTAATAGGGTTGAAAAATAAGCAGATCTAGCAGCTTTTAAAGCCTCTCTGTATGCAATCGAACTCTCTTTCCATGAAATGCGAAATACCTCTAGTTTTGTTTTCTTCCAGTTGCGCTCCATTTTTCTGGCTGCTCTCTTAAGGGCCCGAGTGTGCTCGTTGTACCACGGCGTTGGACTATTTTCTTTAATCTTCTTTAAGCGCAACGGAGCAACTGTGTCTAAAGTGCTGGAAAAGAGAGAGTTAAACGTTTCTGTTGTAATATCTAGTTCTTCTAAGCTATCTGAGATGCTGAGATGATGAAACTGATTAGGAAGATTATTAATAAAGCAATCTTTAGTAGCAGAAGTGATAGGTCTCACATATTTGAAACACGGAGTCGGCTTTGCAGCCTTGGCTAAATGCAAATTACACGAGACTAGATAATGATCTGAGATGTCATCGCTCTGCTGCAGAATTTCAATGGCATCAACATCTATTCCATGTGATAATATTAGATCTAGAGTGTGATTACGACGATGAGTAGGTCCTGACACGTGTTGTCTAACTCCAATTGAATTTACAATGTCTTTAAATGCCAATCCCAATGCATCTTTTTCATTATCGATGTGTATATTAAAATCACCAACAATTAGTAATTTATCTGCAGTCAATATTAATTCTGATAGAAAGTCCGCAAATTCTTTGATAAAGTCTGTATGGTGCCCTGGTGGCCTGTATACAGTAGCCAGCACAAATCTCAAACGTGATTTATCGTTTACACTATAGATTTTTACATTAAGCACCAATGCTTCAAAAGAATTATATTTAAAACTTGATTTCTTAGTGGTTTTGAAACTATTACTATAGATTACAGCAACACCACCCCCTTTGCGTTTCAGACGAGGCTCATGTTTATAACAGTAATCTTGCGGGGTTGATTCATTTAAAGTAATGTAATCGTTTGGTTTTAGCCAGGTTTCTGTCAAACACAGCACATCTAGGTTATTATCTGAAATCATATCGTTAACAACGAGTGCTTTTGAAGTAAGCGATCGAATATTCAGCAACCCAAGCTTTAGCATTTGCTCATCTGTATTATAGCTGTTTTTTATTTGTTGAACATCAATTAAATTTTTAACCTTAGTTGGGTTTAAACGTTTTTTGGATTTCCAAATTCGGGGAACAGACACAGTCTCTATATGATGATAGCTAGGTGAAAGAGGCTCTATGTGATAGGATTTATCTGACCTTGGTGACGCGAGGCCGCTAGCAGACAGTCGGTTAAGCCAGTCTGTCTGCTTCCTGACCTGAGCCCCAGATTGTCATGTTTGAGCTCTAAGACTATGAGCCATATTACTAGAGAGAAGAGCAGCACCATCCCAGGAGGGATGAATACCATCTCTTTTCAACAGGTCAGGTTTGCCCCAAAAACTTTTCCAATTGTCTATGAATTCTATATTATTAAGCGGACACCACTTAGACAGCCAACCGTTAAGCGAACATAATCTACTAACTATCTCATCACTCCTGCGAACAGGAAGGGGGCCAGAGCAAATTACAGTCCTTGACATCGTACTTGCAAGTTCACACACCTCTTTAATATTAATTTTGGTGATCTCCGACTGGCGGAGTCGAACATCATTAGTGCCGACATGAATAATGATCTTAGAGAATTTACGATTAGCATTAGCCAGCACTTTTAAATTTGCTTTGATGTCAGGCGCTCTGGCTCCCGGCAAACATGTGACTATGGTGGTTGGTGTCTCTATTTTCACGTTCCGTGTAATAGAATCGCCAATAACTAGGGCACAATCATTCTCAGTGGGTGTTTCACTGAGCGGGGCAAATCGATTTGTTATGGTAATCGGAACGGAAGAGTGGTTTTTAGATCCGCGACTAGAGCGATCCCTCACTGTCACCCATTTGCCCGGCTGCACGGGCTCTACTTCAGCCAGAACCGACTCATGTAAAGTGTGCACTATTCTATGCGCATCCAAAACATCTAAAGCACTAGCACTCTTACTATCCTCAATTAAAGTTTGGATGCGTGTTTCTAATTCTGAAATCTTCTCTGTCAACCTAACTGTCTCCTTACATTTATCACATATAAATCCTATATTGTCGACAGAGAAGCCTATACTAAACATGTGACATGAAGTGCAAGTGACAATAACAGGACAAGACATTACTCACCGTGTTTGTTGAGTGATTCTTACTCACCTGAGCTTTTTATGAACTCAAAGGCGCGGACGCGCGAGAGAAAAATAAATAAATAAAATAGCTGAGCGCACGGGTGGCGCGTTAACAGGCTAGCGAATTACTAGCGTGTTGTGCTAGTAGTACTAATAACAAAAGCTAGCGATGTCAGGTTAATCTGAGATGTTGGGTAAAATGTAGTAGTATAAACAACTAGAAATGGTAGTAAAATGATGGTTCAAAACAAAGAAATATATGGCTAAGACGGAGCTTATCGCACCGAATCAAACAAACACACTCACAGCAGGCAGCGAGGCAGACTCTTTACATCCTTTAAGTGTCATTACAAGTGCACAGAAAATGTGAGTGATTCCTTCCGAGTGAACACGAGTGGATCTGACTGCAGTAGATGTTAGAGATATTAATAAAAATGAAGTTAATTCAGCCAGCGCTCATACCTTTGTTTACATCCTGTTTTCGGTGGAAGGCCATAGTAATCGATTGTCGAGTTCACGCGCGTGATCATAGGTACTAAACCTATGCGCATGAACTCGACAATAGGCAACACCGATTTTTGTCGTTGTTCTCTGTATTGACAGCACTCCAAATGTACAAAAAAATGAGCTCAATGTTAAAATTGACCGGAGTTCTCCTTTAAAGGTAAAAGTGCAATAAATCTAATGAAATGTAAAAATAAATGTCTATTTATTATAATTGATTATAATTTGAGCCATATCATCTGGATTATCACTTTAACTATTATGCAGCATGATGAAAACTAGACTTATAATTGCCAGACATTTCGTCGACTAAAACTCGACTAAATGAAAACAGGACTAAATATGATAAAAAAAAACTAAAAAGTACATTTGTCACAGGACTAAATAAAAAAAATAGCTGACAATAAAATAGCTGGTTGGTATAAAAGTAGCCTAGTCTTCAGAACTCATTCTAGTCACTCAATGTGGTCACTTAAAGTTGCTGTAGGACATCTGGGAAAATGCTAACTCTAGCCTGATAGCAGAAAAAGCGTATATCCCACCCTCCCTGCAAATCGGCGTCCAAAGCCACGCCTCCTGAAAGCATGAACACGCACAGCCAAGAAGACTGGGGACAGCGTTACTGCAATACCAATACCAGTACCAACGCACTGATGACTTATTATGTCTGTGTAAACAGCCTGCGCAGTGGGATGCAAACATGCATTGACTGACAGGGAACATATGCTATAGGACCGTTCGGACCAAACGCAACGATTGAACAAACATTTTATGATCCTACGCCTTTCACAGACGACATTATTATTTATAAAAATTAATTTAAACCTCTTAACAGAGTGATTGCTATCAGGATATGAGGAGACTTTCAACCAGCATAACAACAACAACAACAAAAAAGCAGAGAATCACCTATGGTGGGCGGCAGTGGCTCAGTGGTTCATGTAGATTGTCTACAAACCGGAAGGTTGGTGGTTCAATCACCGGTTCCACCTGACCAAGTGTCGAGGTGTCCTTAAGCAAGATACCTAACCCCAGCTGCTCCCGACGAGCTGGATCGCCTTGCATGGCTGACACCGCCGTTGGTGTATGAATGAGTGAGTGAATGGGTGAATGTGAGGCAATACTGTAAAGCGCTTTGGTGGCCATTGGGTCTGTGAAAGCGCTATATAAATGAAGTCCTAAGGCACATTGATTCTGCAAATGAATCAAGTGTAAAAACATACTCTGTGTAAGTCAGGAGTGCATAGCCTCTGCTGACCACTTACTGCAACAGGCTAATGTGTTCAGCCATGAAAGTTGTCAATCCGAGGACCTAAAAGGAAATTACTGTGTAGGAAACTGTGTACCAAACTTGCTGTTTGTGTGTGTTCCTGTATTTGTGTGTGCGCGACTGCGCGTATGTGTAAAATGTGCAAGTACATGTGTCATAGTAATGCCTGTCCACAGAATTTAGGATACCATTTGGTTACACTTTAACTCAAAGGTCAAAATGTGATGTGTTTTTTAGAAAAGATCTTTTTGCTCCATGTTCATAAATTAGCTTAAATGCTTATAAGAGTTTTTTTTTTTACCTTTTAGGGTATATGCAGATTTATGAACATCATTTAAAGAATAAAATAACTATCACTTTGGTCAGTTAGAGGGTATTTTTGGATAATGAAGTGAAGTTCATGTTTATACTTGAATACTGGATTGTGGTTGGTAATATTATTTTATAAAAGTTTAATGATAAATAATTCTAAGTGGCTGATTTATCCCATCTACTCATCAATGCATCACTTATAATTAAGTGGAGAAAAGGAGAAAATGCCTTTTCTCCAAGGAGAAAGTATTGCATTTTTTTATTTAAAAGAAAATATTGTTGTGTGTGATTACAAATGCATGCACTGATAAAAACCCATATATCCCCTATTAGGACATTATGGAACATATATCACTCTAGAGGCCTGATAGAAAACATGGACATATATGGTGCTAAATTCTGTGTGAATTTAGTGTAGGTCATATAAAAATCCTGAAACTCATTGGAGGGAGCATAACCCTTTTTAAAAATACATGCTTAAAAATCGATTGAACCTGATTATATACATTAATTGGCCACTTAGGTACATCTTAGGTACATTAGGGTACATCTTGCTAGTATTGGGTTGAACCCCTTCAGAACTGCCTTAATTGTTCATGGCATAGATTCAATAAGGTGCTGGAAACATTCCACAGATATTTTGGTCCATATTGACATGATAGCATCACGCATTTGCTGCAGATTTGTCGGCTGCACATCCATGATGTGAATCTCCCATTACAACACATCCCAAAGCTGCTCTATCGAACTGTGGACTGTGACTGTGGAGGCCATTTGAGTTTCACGAGTTCACACTTACATATAATTTGAAGGGGTAAAGTTTAATGCGTATTTGGCGTGCTGTCCGGAGGGAGGGCTCCGAGCTCGGAGTTCGGCCCGAACCCAGAGTACTCCCCCCGTATGTAAGTGTTTAGGACTAGAAGCGTGGAGAAGGGGTGGTGGAGGGATGCTGCAAAAACTGTCAATGAAATGAGGTGAGACTGCTGAGTATATATACACCTCTTACCATTGATTGCTGAGTGCTCTCCACCTGTGTTAATTATCTGAACGTGCTCCTCCCGAACCTTGTTAATAAAACATCATTTAGTGAACTCATTGTCATGTTCAATTAAAGCTACACTGTGTAGGATTTACTCCCATCTAGCGGTGAAATTGTATATGACTACCAACTGAATATTACTTTCTACTGTAGCTCCTCCCATTCCGAAGGCGTTTTAACTCCTACGGTGGCCGTATTATTTCAAATCTGCCGGCAAATGCGAGCAAATCTCCCTCTCGCATTCGTCACGGTGCCACTGCGTGTAAAAACGTGAAAGGCGACGCTTGTATGTCCCTCTTTGTCTAATGTATTTTCAAGATGGATGCGCAACATGGCTTCCACCATTCGAGTGACCTGCTCGTATGTATTCTAAATGGCAGATTATACACTTACGAGAATACTTAATTAGTTGGTTGAAGTGATTACACATTAATGAGAACGTATCATTTTGAAATAACAACGTGTTTTTTGCTAAAAATCAACTTTAATTGAGATGATTTGAGATTTGTGACATGGCACGTTATCCTACTGGAAGTATCCATCAGGAGATAGGTAACACTCAT
Organism: Rutilus rutilus; assembly: GCF_951802725.1. Classification (NCBI taxonomy): domain Eukaryota; kingdom Metazoa; phylum Chordata; class Actinopteri; order Cypriniformes; family Leuciscidae; genus Rutilus; species Rutilus rutilus. Next base: position 32,164,110 of record NC_140215.1, on the reverse strand, counting down.
GGGTCATGAAGAAACGGACATGGTCAGCAACAATACTCAGGTAGGCTGTGACGTTTAAATGATGCTCAATTACTAAGGGGCCCAAAGTGTGGCAAGAAAAATATCCCTCACACCATTACACCAACAGCAGCCTGAACCACAGATACAAGGCAGGATGGATCCATGCTTTCATTTAGTTTACGCCAAATTCTGACCCTACCATCCACTCATCATTAACTAAGCATTATCTATCAATGACTTCATCATGTGTGTGGCCCCTCAAATAAAGTGTTGACTAGGTCCTTTGAAACACTGATGAACAATGTGATATTAATGGTGGCATAACTGTGAACAAAGAAAACATCATGATCATGCGTAATAAATCATAATTCATGATGATGTACTCCTCTTAGTTAATGTTTTAATTAAGGTGTTGTTCATCCATGAAGTCATGAATGAAAAACGTTGAACTTGTGTTAGTTCCTGATGATTCATGAGATATTAATGCATGAATGAATGCATAATTCATACATGAATTCATGGTAATTCATGTACCCTTACCGTAAAGTGTTACCCTTACCGGGACTGTTCCCACTACTCTCAAACACGCTATTGTTAGACCGCTGCTCAAGAAACCCAATCTAGATCCCACCATACTGTCCAATTTTCGACCAATATCTCACCTGTCACTTCTGTCTAAGTTGATGGAGAAGCTTGTTTTGTCCCAGCTTCAGTCTCACCTACAACTGCACGTCATTAGTGATAAATTTCAGTCCGGTTTCAGGTCTAGACATAGCACTGAATCAGCGTTACTGAGGGTCCATGATGACATTCTTGGAGCTCTGGATAGTAAAAGCTCTGTGGTTTTGGTATTACTGGACCTTACCGCTGCATTTGACACCGTGGATCATGCCACCCTCATCTCTCGTCTTCAACATTTTGTTGGTTTGCAGGGCGCAGTGCTCAATTAGTTCTCCTCATATCTCACTAACAGAACTTTTTCAGTAATGCTCGACGACTTTTCCTCCTCATCTGCCCCTCTGTCATCCGGTGTGCCTCAAGGATCCATTCTTGGTCCTGTTCTGTTCTCTCTCTATATGCTGCCACTTGGACAACTCATCTCCAATCATAGCGTTCATTTTCATTTCTATGCAGACGACCTCCAGATCTACCTTCCTGTGATTCTGAACAATCGTTCTACGCTGGACCCCCTTTATAACTGCCTTAAGGACATCAAGCAGTGGCTTTCCCAGAATTTCCTTCATTTGAATGAAGGAAAGACTGAGTACATCCTGTTCAGCCCTGACTCAACCAAAAGTTCTCTCAGTTTTGATCCTCTAACACCTCAGTTTGCACCCATTGTGCGTAACTTGGGTGTTATTTTTGACAAAAATTTGCAGTATGACAAACAGATTAGTGCAGTTGTTAAAGGCGAGCTTTTACCAGCTAAGGCTTCTCAGTAAGGTCAAACCATTCTTGTCCCGAGCTGACCTTGAAAAAGCCATTCATGCCTTTATCAGCTCGAGGATAGACTACTGCAATGCCCTCTACACTGGACTTAATCAATCACTCCTTAATCGGCTTCAACTGGTTCAAAACGCGGCAGCACGTCTCCTCACCAACACCTCCAAACGCTCACACATCACCCCAGTCCTCCACTCGCTCCACTGGCTCCCGGTGCGGTTTAGGGTAGAGTATAAGGTCCTGCTGTTCGTGTTCAAGGCCATCAATGGTCTGGCCCTGGTCTACCTCGCCGATTTAGTAACGGTCTACCAACCACCCAGAACTCTCCGCTCCTCTGAACACACCTCTCTGGTCACTCCCAAATTCAAATATAAAAAGTTTGGAGGCCGGTCATTTGCCGTCCAGGGCCCTAATCTGTGGAACGCTTTACCAACACTCCTACGAAGCATCACTGTGTTGAGTGTTTTTAAATCGCAGTTGAAAACACATCTGTTCAGACAAGCTTTTAACACGTAACCTCTGACTCGACTGCTATTTTTTTTGTATGTATATTTGTGTTTTATTTTCTGTTGTCTATTGTTGCTTTTACTGGAAAGCGCCTTGTGCACCTTTTGGTTGTAAGGCGCTATAAAAATAAAATTTGATTGATTGATTACCAAAACAAAACAAAATATATATATATATATATATATATATAGCTCAAAGCTATTGCATCAGCTACCATTTCAAAAAGCTAAATGAACTTGACATGGAACTCAAAACTTTTCTGTTTTTCTTGTATTTACAGAATGATGGGTGACGTTCAGTTTGTTACAGGATCTCATGTCTCCAAGACGACTATGACTCTGGGACGAGCTTCCCCCAGCAAAGAACCCCCCGTTTTTACCCTCCCGCCACGTAATACCCGCATCTGCCAAGGGGGTACCGCACGCCTTGAAGGGAAGGTGAGAGAGAATCTTCAGAACTATCCTGATCCAGACCCTCAACTGATCCTCATAGTGTAATGAAGCAGACACTGTGTCTGCCAATGAATTTCATTTAAGACTCCCAACAATAATCTATTTTAGACACTAGCTCTATTCCAAAACCGAGTGTGCTGCCTTGCTGTCTGCTGCACGCATAGGCAGCTGACAGTTGTGAATGGATGGCCCTGTTTTTCTAAGAATTTACAGAAATATGTGTCCCTTCTTTTGATTTGCAAGCCTTCATCCTATGTCCTAAGCAGATAGCAAAGATATATAAAATGTTATGTAAGATTATATGATGAGTTTTTCTTTTGAAGATTTTTATCAGGCAAACATCTGTGTTTTATTACGTTCTCAGAGTGTGTTGAGGACAGTGCATTTGGACACTTACTTGCAGTCTCAGACTGACACAGCAGGCAGATACTCCAATAATGTGTCTGTTAAAGCTGTGTGTGCTGTCTGAGGCCAGAGAAAATTTACATTTTAAGAGGGTCTGAGAGAGTAAACTTCAGAATTAAAGCACTTTTTGTGCTTTAGACATGAAAATGAGTTCATGTCTGTTCATGTTCATGTTCAGCTCTCTGCTTCAATTAGTTTTATTCTGTTTTCCACAAATATTCCTGTCATAGGCGCCACAAATGATGTTTCATTAAACAAAGTTCAGGAGGAGCACATTCAAATAATCAGTCCAATCAACTTGATCATCATGTCTATCCTATCAGCATGAGAGGAAGCATATATATATATATATATTCACTCAGTCGACTCACCTACATTCCTTGACAGTTTTTCAGCATCCCTCCACCACCCCGAGGCTTGATCCTTCCACAGCCAGGAATACGGGGGGAGTACTCTGGGTTCGGGCCGAATACCGAGCCCGGAGCCCTCACCTCGGACAGCACGCCAAATATGCACACCATTTATTCTATCCGACTTATTTGTAAGTGTGAACTCGTGAAACACAGATAGGCAAATTGGTAACGGTATACAGAGAACCATTTGCGCTTTAAACTCCCAACCCAGCACTGATGAGTTATTTATTTTAAATGATTATCAATCCAAATTGGGCCGAACCCAGCTTCCTTACCAAATAGTTTAAACTCAGCGTTTTGGTTGGCATGTGATTTGGTGTCTGTTGTTAATCATCTAGCTATTATATTCTAACCACATTTTTTCGCTTTGTACAAGTTGAAAAATACAGCCTTGCTGATCACCAGCATAAAGTATGTTTTGCATGCTGAGACCAGAATGGGATGCTGGTTTCTGGTTTGCTGGTCACCAGCATGGGTAGCGGGAGTGCTACTGTTTGCTTGACAACCGGTTAGATCAGCACTATACCAGCTCTAAAAAGCATAAACTAGCCTGGACCAACAGGGAATTTATGCTGGTTTATGCTGGATTTTTCAGCAGAGCAATGTGGGGTTAACATGGCAAAATGCTCCTGAACAGGGTTTCAGAACCCATGGGAAAAAAGTTGCACTAACCTAAATTCTAAAAATAAATTGTAATAAATAAAAAAGCTACAATTTGAGACCAGAAAGGCATCATGTTACCTGTAAGAGTAAAAAAAAAAAACTGCACTTGTTTGTAAGGAAGTCTGGGAATCATTAACTAATTTATGTATACAGCTGTCATGTCACGTGACAAAAGAACGAACGGACAAGACCTGGGGTGTTTCTCAAAACCAAGAATGCAAAGAACGGACTTGTGTTCTTGGGGACAACGCTCTTGCTAGTTGTTCTTGGAAGAATGAACTCACAAGGTGACGAGCACACAGAACGCTGCTGACAGTTTGAGACGATGTGTTCTTGCTGGTATTGCGCAATAATACCCCCGCACAGACGCCGTCTGCAGTACCCAAACATAACGAGAATTATTGACGATAACAGCCAGGCTTTATCGCCCAAGCCTACCCTCAGCTCAAGAGATTACTCTACAACTGTACACTACAATGTAATGTATATTCATAACAATAAAGCAACGCTTATGGAGATTCTCACTTCCGAAAACATTTGAGCACATTTTCGATTCGCCATAAATTTTCGTAAAAATGCCAATATTTGAAATCTACACAGTTGATTTCTCGCATCAAATGTTCTCAGAAGTGAATTTAGTGATGAAATAGCGTACGAAATTGTAGAAGAACGACTTACTGTATTGACCTGCCTCTCCTTCCTCGAATGCCGAAATGAATGCTGGGATATTTCTGCCGTCAAGTTCACACAAGTTACCAACCGATGCATCCTTGGTAAAATGGGCGTGTCAAGAACACTTCCGGGATTTTTAACCGTTCTTGCCAAAATGCAAACTTGTGTATTGGGACAGTACTTGGGCAGCGACTGATGACGTTTCACAAGTCCACAAGAACACAAGTACAGACAAGAACGCAAATTGAGAAACGGCCCTGGTCAGACCTGAAGACTCGGCAGGTGACAGCATAGCCTCATCCCTCACGGGATGAACGAATGACTCGGACCCGAACCCGAAGACTCGAGAGGTGAACTAATAATTTCTGTTTCCTGTACAGAACCTATAGGATGTTGCGCATGTGTGGTCTACACAAAATGAACAAATCACTCTCTGAGACAGCTCGTTGTTCCAAATGAACGAATCATTCATGACCGACCCCACACTATGGCATACCGGCAACAACAAAACAGTACAATCTCACGCACTGAAAATGTTAGAAACTGTCAGTAGTAGTGGTCTGCCTTATATGTTCGAACCGAAGTCGGACAGTGATGGAAAGACTCAAGAAGAAGTGACAACATATACAGTAGAATGCAACAGGACATTTCTGAATGGTTAATAGTTTAATTTATGTAGTTGATTTAACTATCTTCAAGTCATTGATTAGCATGCATAAATAAGTAAATACAAATTGGCAATGTGTTTGAGATATTAAATGCACCCAGGTATATGTGAAAAATATGATAGAAATTCTAAATGTCTGCTTTTTCTACACGTCCTCTCCACCTGTGTACACGTCTCATCAGCTCTGGGGCGCTGGAGAAATGCCTCAGGGAGGCGGGTCTGTGGAGCAGCTTAGCCAATTGCTGATTAAATAAATAAATGTTTGACATAAACTGTAGCCAATCAGCGAGCTCAAATGTAGTCTATGGGTGATTCTTTTAGCGCCCCAAGCGCGCACCCACGCCTCTGAGCGCCAATCTCTATAGCCTGGAACACACCAAGTCGACGCCGACGAACTAGCGCTGATGAAAGCCGACTGTGTTGTTGCCTCGCATCGGGGTAAAAAGCTGCACTTGAACACACCAAGATAACTATTGCCGACTGTTAGCTAGAATGCACGTTTGCGCCTGCGTGTAAATGAGACAACTGTCTATTTCTGCAGATATATTCGTCTACATTTGTCAGATACACAAACCATAAACAAAGCAGTGCATGCTTACCGTTTTGAATATTAATCCTGCTAAACTCTTTCTTTATTCCACTCCACTCATGTTAATATTTACATATTCGCCAAGGAACACTAAGGTAAGATGACGTAACATTAGAACAGCCTTCTATCTGTACCGTTTTGACTTCTTTGCTCGCTGTTTTGCTATTATTCTCGTGCACTGACTCGTTCACTAAGATGAACAGCCAATCAGAGTTCCATCTTTCACCGACGGCCCGGCGCCGATTCAACATGTCGAATCGGCCGGAAAAAAGCCGACGAGGACCAATTTCTGCCGATGGTGCGGAACAACGGGGACAGATCCAGCATGGACAGTTACCGGATTGAGGGATATGAAGCACCTGTTTGAGAAAGTAACTAACGTTAAACAGTTTGAGTTCAATTTCAAATGGCAGTGGTTCTCAAACTGGGGTACATGAGGTGACAGAAGGGGGTAGCCTAGGCGAACAATGCTGAATTTTGCAGTTCATTCAATTCTCCTCCACCTTAAAATAACATTAAAACTTAGCATGTATTTCTAGCAGGTAAAATGCGGTAAATAGGCTACGTGACATCCGATCAAATTACCTCATCTTTTGCGCTCAAAACTGACTGCATTCACAGAAGTAGCGAGCATATGATATGTTTTGTGCAAATTATGCAGTCTTGGAAAATCGCGCTATACTGCCGTTCTCGACGTGCCATTAGCCATAGTTTATAAGTGAAGTGAAGTGAAGTAATGTGTAACTCTCTGTAGCCAAATATGGTGTCCCATTCTCAGATTTTGTGCTCTGCATTTCACCCATCCAAGGCGCCCGGGGAGCGATTGGGGGTTCGGTGCCTTGCTCAAGGGAACCGCAGTTGTGGGTAATGAGAGTGGAAGATAGCGCTGTTCATTCACTTCCCCACCGACATTTCCTGCCGATACTGAGAACAAGTCAGACTCTCTAACCTCAGGCTACAACTTCCCCCTAAAGGTTTTTTTTTTTTTTTTTTTGCAGTGTATTCAAGTTCAACCTTTTCTCACAGTTGCTGGTAATGTGAGGCAACACCATTTTCATTGCCGCTAGTTCTTTGATGCCAGTTTAGTGATACAGCATGAAAACCTTTTAGAATATCTAAGCAAGCACCCTAGTATTGTGCCAGCGAGTTTTGGAAGGGCAAACACCACTCACATTTTTTTTCAGATTATATAAATAAAATATTGAATTGTCTTTGTAATTTAGTGTAATTTATTGACACACAGAATAACAGACATTCCATTTCAGGTCACACAGACCTGAGTCTTCAAACTGTGTGCTACCTACAGTGGCATGTTTTATGCAAGTATAATTCAGAATTTCTCCTTAAGCGTAAAGTGTTCTAGCAGACACAGGAAAGCCCTGAGCGCAGGTACAGCTGCTGGATTGGAGTGAGTTTGCTATGGCTGTCAGTGGAAAGTCTGACAGGATCTCCTCTATCTTCATGAATTAGCACTAGCTGAATTCACATACATTTTTACATACACAGACAGTAACTGTTTTTGCTCTTAGCTGACATTCCTAAGCTGAGAACAACACCTGAAAACAACACACATGACCCAGCTTCATTTTTAACATGCTTTTTCATGCACTGAACTTAATTTGCTTTTAGCTGTTGACTGAAGTAAACTTTGCATTTAAAATAGCAGCTAACAAGTAACTCTTTGTTTTAAAAGGGCTTTATGTAGAATTCAGAAACACTTGTTATTAGTACAACTTTTAAAAGTGTACAAATGTACGTCTATTTGCGGGTTGACATACTAGGCTATTTGTTTTTTTCTGTTTTCTGCTCAGTGTGGTATCTTGTCTAATATGTGTGGTATCTTGTTTAGTTTCACATGAGATGGTTATCTTACTTGGAATTAAGGTACAGCTGTATTTGCATAAGGTCTAGAACTGATGGAAATACTTATTTGGCCAATTCTGCTTCTTAGGGCTGGTTCACACAGAAAGCGGTTTTGCTTTGAAAAATGGGGGAAAAAACGCCGGCAGTGGAATGGGGAAAATGCGCAAGGTCTCGAGACACGTCTTTTAAAAGCTGAACTTATTTTAACTTGAGTGCCGCGTTTATAGAACATTGTGTCATGCGCGAGATGCTGAAAAAGACACGAGACTCGAGCGCAACGGTCATACATTGAAAAATAAAGTAGCGCAGTGGAATGGAGAAGAGAGATTTTCCGGTACAGGATGAGAGTTTATTAATTACTAATTATTGCTAATTATTATTTTATTTTGGTTAGTTTTTCAGTAACTGTTTTTAGTTTAGCTTAGTTTTAATTTCTAATTTATTTCAGTTTACGGAAATGTTTTTTGACCAATAGTTTTAGTTTCAGTTTTCGTTTACGAAAATAACCTTGCATATGAAAGGCTTTCGGAAGCGTGCGTTAATGTCACATCCTTTTGATTTTCCTTGCAAAAACGTCCCGAGTCCTTCACGTTATACTCAGTTTGCAGGTTATCATAGACAGCCCATTTTTAAAGTTTTGTTACAAGTTGTTCACACATTGGCAATAAAAAGTGATTAATACATGAAAATTGTTACATATAGCCCCTTTAACAGATGAAGGAAATATTTGTCATAGTAAAAGGTTGACTGACTCCGAAGTTGTGAGTTTTCAGTATGTTGTGGTCTGTTCTATTCGTTCTGTGAGACAGCACAAACAGGGATTAAAATACCTTTGTCTTGTGACTCCTAGTTTCCTGTTGTACTGCTGTTTTCTTTCAGGGCACTGAGAGGTGAAGTCAAGCATCAACAGTTTGGCATGGTGGAGGTTTCACTGCAGAATTTTAGAAAAAGGTTACCAAACCCCAAACCCCCTTGTTTAGATAATGTCCAATTAAAACTATTTGTGCACCCTTGTGAAAATTTTTAGAATTACTTGTATTGTCTTTGAAATAAAGTTGTCTTTGGTTAAAGTGCACTTCCAGATGTACTGGCACATTTATGGTAAACTAAAATACAATTTAATGTTAATTTCTATTGACACTTATATGTAATGTTTTTTAATATATTTGTAATTACACATTTGTAATGAAGTTGCGATTAAGTGCATGTATGTATATAAACTCTAATATATATTAAACTATAATATTAACTTTTAATACACCACAGTTCAAATGATATTCAAGTACTCTGCATGTGCTTTATGTTAGTCAACACATCAAAAGTGTACTTTAAAGCATGACAAAAGATTTTCAGATCAATTATTTAAAATGTAAAACTTTGACATTATTACAAAGGGCACTTTTTAAAAGTAGTCATGAAAGTCACAGATAGCTCCATATAAGAACATGTATTTAATTAATATTGTATTTTATAATTTTATACATTTATACCTGTAAGTGCAGGTTTTTAAAAATAAACTTTAAAGATTTGAAGTACACTACAAGTGCACATTCAATACAATTAAGCACACTTCTTTCTTCACAAGGGCAGTGATTCATGTTTTAAAATGAAGTTTGGACAGTTTATATACACTTTGGATTTGTCACGGTTTGAATTTGTGTGTTCATGTTTAGAGTTTGTTTTTGTTCTATTCATGTCTGAGTTTCTTTGTTAATCTTGTTAACTAGTTCTGTCACCCTCTGTCCCATACCTGTTTGTCACCATGGCTTCTGATTGCTTTAGTATTCTGTTGAGGTGTGTCTCGTTAATTTCGTCTCATTAGCTCCCTTTGTTCTCTGTGTAAATAAGCCCTTAGTTTCAGTTAGCTCCTTGTCTGGTATTAGTCATATTTAGTTGAGTGGGTGAATTTAAATAAAGTTTTCTTTGGATTTCTCCCTTCGTCTTGCGCTTTGGATCTACACTACAGCGTGACAGGATTACACTATGTTGTAAATGTTTTTGGAGTACTTTGGGAACTCTTGGTTTAAGGAGTAGGTATATTTACTGGGTAAACCTTGCATATAATAAAATAGATTTAAACAGACATGCATGCACATGCTTGTACCTCTATTTGCTAGATTTATTGTGAAGTGTGAAGGTTCAGGGGCACCATGTGCAGAGAAGTTTCTCTGGTTCTCATGAGACAAAAGTGTCAGAGAACATGTTACGGTGTGATCTAACACAGTGATCTAGTCTCACAGAGAAAGACTTTTAGACTGCAGTGTATTCTGTCGAAGAACCACCCAATTAGACAGGAAATGACTGTCTGAGTGACATGCAAAGTGATCAACCACAGTTTGTGTATTTTACAAAAGGGGTTAGTTTATCTGAAATTAATTATATAACCGTAATCAAGATAAAAATCTAACTGTAGCATGTGTTTTTGGCAAGTTCATATTTTACAATATGCATCAGCAGTACATAAACAGATTGGGGGCAACCTGTGGCTATGTTGTTTCAGATCACTGACCACACACAGACACAGGGACAAAGACCATTACAAACTGAAGTACAACTTTTGGAGTGTAAAGGAAGACATGCTCTAAAACGCTTTATAGGACCTCAGCACGATCCAGTTCAGCAGGAATCTAATCAGGAAAGAGAATCCTCAATAAAACTGTCAGACACCTCTCTCACAGGGACACAGAAGCAAATATCTCATTTGTAATGGCTGGAAAGAGCTACAGTGGCATCGGTATATCATGAGTTAGCCTTATTTTAGTTTTGGAAGATTGAAGTGTCTGCAGTTGTTCCACTCATATTGTATAGAAGCAACTTCTGACATACAATATAAATCATTATGCTGGAAGTTTTTGGGAGTGGCGTCTATTATATATATAAAAAAAGGTTTTGTTTTGTTGATTTTGTTACATTAGTTGCTTAGGGACCAACCCAAGTCAAAAGAGCACACCCCCAAGTGTCTATAATATGCTTGTCTTTAGATATGGGGGTTAGATATTGGGTTTCATATGTTTATAATCCAGCATGCATTAATTGTAGATGTGATTGCTTAAAACAGCACACCTATCCTGAAAATGGTAGATGATGTGAGGATGTCTTTAGGGTAACGTACGAGAATAATTACTTGTTAAAGTTAAATACTTAAAGTTATTGGTTTATCTCTAACCTGTATGAGCAATAGGAAAAGTAATGATGACTCTCTCTCTCTCCCTCTCCCTCTCTCTCTCTCCCTCTCCCTCTCTCTCACACAAAATCGTACAGAACAGGAGCTTATTGAAAGCAGACGTGGTAAACTTTCACTTCCATAAAATGACTGCTTTTCCTCTTACTTTTTTCTCAATTCATCCTTATGCTTTCCACTTCCAGCAGTCCTAATAAATCTGTTGTCCCTAATTTTTCATTTTATATATATATATATATATATATATATATATATATATATATATGTATGTGTGTGTACCAAAATATGTTGATAAATGAATTGATAAGGATAGATCTCTTAAATAGATCTCTTAAATCTCTTAAACAGAGATAAATGTTATTTCTGTGTCATAAGTCAGCTGGCTACCTAGACACCATTTTAAGGCCAGAAACATTTTTATAAGTATTCAAACGCTGGGTGCGTGTCGATCTGCTCCTAGTCTCAATTGCAAATTCCTTCCAGTGCACTGAAAAGTTTGCTCCCTAAAAAGTCTCCCAATGCACTGTGAAAACAAGGGAGCATTAATGCTCACTATGCTCCCTTACCGGAAATTCTGAAGCACAAAACATAAATCGGGTGAGCCAACTCAATAATGCTGTCAAAAATATATTTAAAAAAATATATATGTATGGATACTGAAATATCTGAAACGGTTCCAATACTCATTTTCTGTATTATCTATACACTGATGTATCCCACCTCTCCCAGAAGTTCTGTGAATCTCCCAGAAATCGAGCGAGCGAGAGGGAAACGCTGTCTGTGTCCAAAATCGTATATACTCTTTTGAGTAGGTACTTATTTTGATAAAGTAATTGCTTCATGACCGCTATAAAGTACGTTCTGTATAGCATGAGTGTGTGTATGAATGTAATCCGGACACACTCAATTTGCCATGCTGTCATTATCATGTGACCTACCAGCGTCAGTTACATCGCTTCAATTTTAAGACAATTTTAATGAACTGTTTTATGAATTAAAACAAGAGTTTTGGCAGGAGAGCAGAACTTGCGCTGAACTAAAGTGATTATAAAGGGAGCTTTCTTTGATCACTTTGTGTAAATAATTTAATAACCATTGGGATAACAGTTGTTTTTCATGCTACTAAAAGAAACAATGTGAAATCGACTGTTCAGTCGCTACCCCTGAAACCTTGCATATCAAAGCAATCATTTATCACAGATCAGGCTTTAGAATGAACATGTTCACATCCATCTTTCACTAAATGTGTTTGTGAAGCTTGCGTCCAATTGTGACATTAATAATTACACCCTACTGACATGATCAGGCACTTTTGAAAATAAACAGCCACTTCCTAAATGTTAGATTCCTTCAAAAGTTATGCAGAGACAGTGTTCTTCCACAACTAAAAACTGCACAACATTTGGAAAACTCCGCAGGCATCTAAATATCTTTTTAGTCTTTTTTTTAATGTTGCAGTATCTCTCTCTTCAGTATTTATTTATACTCTTCAATTTTTAGAAAACAATAAAAACAAAAAACAAAGGAAGGACTTGAAAAATGTGGAAGCATGTCAGTAGGCAACAACTTAATAAAGTAAAGCATGTAAATAACTTCATTAAGTGTGTCCTTGGATGCCTTTTTAAACAGTATTGAAGAAGTTCCCATGTATTCTGCCACATGTGTTGCCCGCTGTTCTTTACTGTCTGCTCCAATTCTCCCATTTAAACATTAAAATGCTAGTTTAATAAAGAACTTTAAATGCAGTTTGTAAAGAGGTTTGTTGATAAGGGGAGAAAGAGGCGGAAATGTTTTACACGATAATTATAAAATAAACAAATTCTTTCATCGTTTACTCACCCTCAAGTAGTTCCAAACCTGTATGAATTTGCTGAACACAAAAGAAGATATTTTGAAGAATATGGGTAACCAAACAGTTGACTTCCATAGTATGGAAAAGAAAATACTTCATAATTCACATTGGAACAACTTGAGGGGTAGGCTAAATGATGACAGAATTCAATTGTTCTATCCCTATTCCTTTTTATCCCTTTAAGCATAAGATCAAAAGGATTAAGATCCTCAACATCTGTATGTCCAAACATACAGTATACATGATAATGCATTCATCTAAAAATCCTTGTGTCCAGGTATAAAACCATGTTTTACAAGTATATTAAACAGGCTTTTTGAATGAAACTTTGGTAATATTTCTACAGAAATGGACACTGTGGATAAGAATGTAGGGAAGCAGAATGAGTTGTGTTTAACAGAGAAGCTGAGCATATGTTAATGATATCAGAGTGTTTGAGGGCTCTGGGAGCCTCTAGACTGATTGTACGCAGTATTTCAGGTGCGTGACCTCGCCAGGTTTTAACAGCGAAGGTGAAGCCAGGAAAAAGTGATAACAGGAAAGAGAGAGAGAGAGGGGGAGAAACATGAGGTTGAGTTCACTGTCAAACAACAGCCTGATTTTTCGGCCCACTACCCAGTGGAATGTGAGCGGTGTGTATCAGTTTACTATATAAACCTTCATGACCTGAGGGCCGTTCAGAGTGACGGTATGCCACCCGTTTGAGCTATGGGAGTTATTTACAGTGCTTGAAAGGGAGCACTGCATTAAAATTCATCTCAATTCTGGTTCTCTTTCCTCACAATTATTTCAACTTAAACCGTTTAATGTAGTGTTTTCTTTTTGCTGTTGTTCTCATCAAAGCTCATCAGTCATGCTCAATACCAGTTAACCCCCACCAAACCAGACATGTATTTGTTTTTACTAATCAGTTAACACTATTAATAATATTAAATGGCTATTATATAATGATTTACCTTGAAACATATATAATTCACTTTGTAGAAGAAACAGACTCACTTAGTCCCAGGAGATGTTGGCTATCAACAACAAGGCAACTCCTATGACTAATTGGGAATGGGACGCAAGCGTAGGATTGATCACCCTGTCGCTGGCCGCCTTTGGGGAGGGTGTATAGTGTGAAAGGCCGAAACACCCTAGGATCCAAAGGTACACTACTGACGATGCGCTCCCCAAATTTTATCAGGCTCACTGTTCATGAACTCTTGGAAGTGCTTGCACAAAGGATAGTAACATCTCATCCTGTGTTCTTGGAATCTTGCTCAATAAGAAACCTGTATATGTACATGCTCTATTGAAACGGTTTTTTTTTTTTTTGTAGATTAAAATGAAAGAATCTCCTCAAGACTCATGTTGCATCTATGCATAAGTTGGAACTACTGTGCATGATTACGTATTGACAACAGATTGTACTCTGAGTTGTTCAAATTGTTGGGCTTTTTTGAATTGTATATAATTGACTGTGTCTAAATGATAAAAACAGAAACATAACATCATTTTAATGCGGTATTACATTGTTAAATGTAACCAACTACGAGGACATATTGTGTACTTTGCATACATATTGTAATGTGTTGGTGATTCAGCATTTCATCTACATAAAACTAAAGGCTAATACCAACATAGGCTCAATGAAAAGTGTGCCTCTATTGTACCTTTTTATTTTTTAATTTTTTTTATTTCCTTTAAAATTCACTGCAGATATCGGCTGAAATGAACACTGTACTGGCAGCAAAAAACACAACTTTTATTCCTGATGATGCAAATTATGATGAATTTTTCATGCGGTTATACTACTAAAACTACGGAGACCTTAAAGGGACTTGGTGAAAAAAAAAAAAGGATATGGGAGGAAAAAATATTTGGCACTGCCTTTGCGTTCTCTCGCAAATGTGGGAACGCAAAGGTTTTTTCAAGTGAATGCAAAGTTTCACCTCACCTGGTCCAGAATTGCATGAGCCGGAGCACTCGGGAATGAGTCCCGTGAAAAAAGACACTTGTGGGAGGGAACTAAAATGTCATGGTTGCTTTAACAAATGTGTTCTTGCTCTATCAGCAAATGTGGTCGCTCTATCAAACGCAATTTCTTTTAAAACTGCTGCGATACGTACAACAACCAACAGAATAAAACTTTGCCAGACTCACGTTCATCTTTGTGGCTTTTAATGCCACTCACTACCCAGACAGCAACATAGAAAAATTTCCCAATGAAAATATTTCTGCAAAATAATATTATGCTGCTTGTTGTATGTTTTGTGATTTTCAAAGTGATATGTCTACCACCCAGACAGCAACATAGTGTTGTCCCAGACCCGGGACATATCTGGTACATGTGGATTCAACGCGTACCAGATGTGGGCCAGTGAAAATTGCAGAATTTTTTCACTGAAGCTAGATTACCTAAAACTCGCAAAGACTCCCTGGTGGAAAAGAAAGAAAAAGCCAGACTAATTTAGTATACTTCAAGTGTGTTAATGATTAGTTAACTTGAAGTGTGCTATTTTAAAAACAACTAATTTTGTACTACGTATATTTTAGTTGTAATTAAATTGTATAAAGCATAACTTTAATTGTATTTAGTGTACTTTTTTTGTACTAAACTGAAACAACTTCAAGTATACTAAGTATATGCCTGTGTAGGGACTAATTACATGCTTGATTAGTGATATTACGAGTGTCTTCGAAACATACAAGCAATATACCATAAGTGTATATTTTTATATAAAATATTTTTATTTTTGCCTTTTATTAGGATAGGACAGTAGCTAGACTGGAAGTGAGGTGGGAGAGAGAGAGGGGGGATGGGATCAGGAAAGTTCCGCGAGCCGGGACTCGAACTCGGGTCGCCCGAAGCACAGCGGCGTTACAAATTGCACACTTTGTCTTCTATAATAAATGCACATTAATAGACAAATAATACTTAGCTATACTTTGTACAAAATACTATTGTATACTATAATGTATTTTGAAAGTATATATTTCCAGCACACAGTTAAAATATACCTAAAATATATTTTTAATAAAGTGCAAATAAATACAGTTTTAAAAAATAAACTAAATTTTCACTTCAAGTATATTTTTCAAAAATTATTTTTAAGTACAGTTATTTTAAAGTGTGTTAAAAGTTGTATTGTGAAAATAGGTAAAAGCATGATGCTAATACACTTTTAATATATTAAAGATAGTACAGTTTGTGTTAGTATATTTGCAATGTACTATTGAAAAAGGAAATATATTTTAAATACAATAAAGTATCCTTTTTTTCTCACTAGGGCTAGTTCAAGCCAGCAAAATGCATTTCAGAAATGCAAGTCTAGTTTATTCTCATAATAGTCAGATTTCACTTCATTAATGAAGTCTGTGAGTGTATTGCTTTTCAGAGTGTGTGGCATGTGTACATTACTGAATGGATAACTCAGAATACACTAAATTGAGCATATAGTATATAACTTGTTTTATAGAATGTGGTTAATAGCTATACAAGTATGTGCTATGTAAAGTTTTGGCTGTATATCATCAACAGCAGGTCATTAGTGAATATTTGTCTGAGGCCCCATAATGAGAGCCAGGTGGAACATCCCCAGTGCTGATTCCAGATCAGCCAGAGAACCTCCGAACTCTGCATGTACCATCAGTCTGCACTCTTATTTAGGAAATCAACATCTCAGACTCTAGAATTTGTCAACATTGTTTCAGTTGAGCCGCTGTCATCATGTTTAGATTACAAAAACAAGCCATCATTGAAAAACAAATAATATCACATAAAAAACATTCAAGAAAAAAAAAAAAAAAAAAACCTCTACATTGTGTCTCAGTTTGGCCTCTAGATGAGGAATCTTGTGAGACGCCTCAGAGCATGTCTGTGGAGTCTGATGTTCCCTGGAATGAGTTCTGGGCAGCAGTCTAAAGGAATCATTAAAAGAAGAGTGCATTTTGATTGCTAGTGATCTTGTAGCAAAACAAACAATATTGATGTATTAGAACAAGCTGGGTATGTGGTTTTGTCTCATGTTGTTGCTGTTCTTTGTGTATGTACACATGCAGTGCCCCAAAGCCAAAATGAAGAGTACTCCTGTCATTTCACTAGCCACTGTACATCTACTCATATGTTCCAAAGGGTGTATTTAGTACTGTTTGCAGTCAAGCAAATAAAAGGCCACTCTAAAATGTGCAGTTTTACTGTATAGGGGGAGGTTGTTGATTGTGGCCTGTAGAATGTTGGTCCACTCCTCTTCAATGGCTGTGCGAAGTTGCTGGATATTGGCAGGACCTGGAACACGCTGTCGTACCCCCCCAATTTCAGCTCATGAAAAATGGGGGCAAAAACAAAAGTGTTGCGTTTATAATTTTGTTCTGTGTATTTAACAATGATTTATTTTATGTAAATTTGCTCACCTGTCTAAAAAAGTACATGGAAGAATGGCGTCTCTGTCAAGTCGTGAAGCTCTGTTAAGATGAAGTTTGCCACAAAGCTCTCGGCATCTCGAAAACACCACCACCTAGTTCTCCTTTTGTCCCAAAGTCTGCTTGCCATGATCCATAATGTTTGAACGAAACAACAACAGCATGCCACTAAACATTACGCAGTTATCCACATCTGTCGCCAAGGTTACCATGGCAGTACAAGCGGAAACCAGGGATAACGCGGATATTACGTCATTGATAGGCGACAAGTGACGGGCACTATTTAAAATTGTGAATTTTTCCGAATTTAAAATTCTTGGAAACATTAAGGATAATGTAAGTACACAATTGAAAGAAATATATAACACTGTGCAAGTGGTTTTTGGATATTTTGATACAAAATTCTTACATGTTGTACCTTTAAAAAAAAAAAAAAAGCTGTTTTATTCTAGCTTTATGCAGTCTTTTTTTTTTTTTAATCAACACTTGAATATGAGTAAGTTTCTTAAAGGGGTGGTTGAATGTGATTTGACTTTTTTAACTTTAGCTAGTATGTAATGTTTCTGTTTGAGCATAAACAACATCTGCAAAGTTACAACGCTCAAAGTTCAATACAAAGGGAGATATTTGCTTTTAAAGAAATCAATTTCTAAGGACTACAGCAAACGGCCGGTAGGGACTACAAGACATTCCTCCAGGGTTAGTGACATCACTAACCCCAACATTTACATAAACCCCTCCTCTGGGAACACGATAAATAAAAGGGGCGAGGCCATTTTATGTTGCTTTGGAGAAGAGTTGTTGTGGTAGTAGAGTGTCGTTGCCGCTATGCCGTCGAAACACTGTTATTTTCACCCAGATTGCAGGTCCACTTTGTTCAGTCTTCCTAAGGACGGTTACAATTTATTTTTAACTCGGTCCCTCATAATTATAATCCAAATGTCGCTCTCTGTGCTGCACATTTTCTGGAGGAAAGCTTCCTCAATCTACGCGAGTTCAATGCAGGATTCACACAACGGCTTGTCCTGAAAGATCGAGCAGTTCCAACTTTAAAAACAGAAGCTGGTGTTTACGAGCCACAACCTGTAAGTATAATTTTTTCGTTGATGTGTTTTCCTGTAATAGTTTGTATTGTTAATTGTACCTTGTAGCAAGGAAGTAAACAAAGGACAGCGCTGTTTGGCTCCACAAACCAGTTTGTTAAATGCTAATTCATACTTATCCGACAAACACATACAAACTTCTGTTTAATATCACCAGCGCAGCGAACTTGGAATGTTTGTGGTTGTTGTCGTTTATGTGATCAGTATAAATTATTCTTTGATTATAGCTTTTATGTATTGTTTATCTACATTCTTGTTTATCTACAGGCATGCAAAACTGTTGTAAAGCCAATGTTTAGTGTTCGTATTGGGTTAATAGTTCTGGCGACAGATATTTAGCAACAATCGTTCTAAATATACAAAAGTAACAGTGTCATATAGTCAGTAGCGATCACAATAGATCTTCAGTCTTAAAAAAAAAACATACCATTCTGAAACGTCCTTTAACAGCCGTTCTTGAACAGGTTCTGCTCGATCCTCTCCACTAACATTCTCTGGGTCTGATTCGGGCTCAAATTGGTATGGCAATATTGACGCCGTTGTTTATAATACACCGAAGCACAAACTACCGGTAAGGGTAAGGGGCGTGACGTTTCCGAACAACGTGCACTTGGCGGTTAGCGAATCACAACACAATGGGCTAGCTAACCAATCTGAGCCAATTGCGTATTTTTGAGGGGGGGGCTTCATAGAACCCAGAAATCATCCGAATGTTTTTACAAGGAGGGACAGAGCAGTGTAGAATAATGGTTAAATATGTGAAAAATAATGCAATTTTTTTTAAACGAAGCATGAACACTTGTTACAGTGCACCCCACAAACACAATCAAGCCTTCAAAAAAAGGTGTTTTACCACCCCTTTAAAAAAAAGCAACAGTTTTAGCAAAAAGCTGAGAAAATCACGTTTTTTTAAAGACTACATCCAGATCGGATTCAGAATGATGATTAAAACACAGATGGAGTAGATCGAGTCCATCAACACCCCCAAAGCTTCACAGTCCTGTAGCTCGTCCTGGGTCGACATTTCATGCATTCAAATCAGGCAGTTTTGATTTATATTCTATTTAATTTTGATGATTGCGTTATTTTACATATGCATCTGCTTACATATGATATCTGCTTCTTTTTCGCATGTGTTTTGATCAGGAGATTCAGTGCTTTTTCAGAAAATGCCTAGTAGCGCGCCCAACCGTATAACAGTGAAAACATGGAATGATGGAAATTTCAATGGTGGTGAAAGAGTTAATGACAGTTCTGTATAGTTAAACCAACAAGGTTCAAACAACAGATGTGCAAAGTTACTGTGGTTTCGGGAAACTTGTGACTAGCTAGTTAATTTCTCCATAGATGCATTGTAGGCTACTATGGTAGTTAAAGGGATAGTTCACTTTGAAATAAAATTTTGGTATGTTTTAGCTTACCTCAAGGGCATCCAAGATGTAGGTGTCTTTTTTTCCGCAGTAGTTTCAATTTTGATATTTTTTGGTCAAACCGTTCTTGTCTGTCAGTCATATAATGCAGGTCTATGGTCACTGTCTCAAAACACAAGCACAGAGTCCAAATTAAAACAATTCCCCATCGTCCAAATGAAAGAATTCCCCATCATAAGTACACATTGATGGCCTAAGACACGAAACGAGTGGTTTGTGTGAGAAAACGAACCCGCCCGCGGGCGGGTATAGATGTATACACTAGATGTCACCTTCGCTACTGCAGTTCATTGGAACGAAACCGTAGCCAAGGCGACATCTATGTATATATCTATACCCGCCCGCGCCGTCAGATCATTTGGACGTGTGCTGTTTTCAAGAGATAACAACGATATAAATACTGTTCGTTTTCTCACACAAACCGCTCGTTTCGTGTCTTAGGCCATCAATGTGTACTTACGATGGGGAATTGTTTCATTTGGACGATGGGGAATTGTTTTAATTTGGACTCTGTGCTTGTGTTTTGAGACCGTGACCATCGACCTGCATTGACTGACAGACAAGAACGGTTTGACCTAAAAATATCAAAATTGAAACTACTGCAGAAACAAAGACACCTACATCTTGGATGCCCTTGAGGTAAGCTAAAACATATCAAAAATTAATTTCAAAGTGAACTATCCCTTTAAGCAGAGAGTTATGAGGAATGCGCCCCAGAACAGTTGGTGGGGAGTTTAGCATGTACAAAAATGTATCAATTTATCATTGTTTGGCTGATTATCTTTATAGGGCAATAGACTGTGAATACAATAGTCCTCTCTTTGTCTGGTCTTGCTTAAGACTTGTGCCCTACTTGTGCTGTCAGTATGAATTGTGTGAGAGAAAACACGAAAAAAAGCAGATGTTCTGTGCAAACAACCCTGTGTTTTTCCTCCCCTCAGCATCGGAAGTAAGTCCTGCTGGATTTTTGAGGTAGAGCTCTTGACCACATGTCTCAGAGTAAAGGCTTCAAACTGAGAGCGTGTACACAAGAAAAACAGCAGCCGACATAGAGGAAATACCAGCACTGCACTGATTTAATAAAGAATTCTGAGCTAATATTGCTATTTTTGGGCAAATCTGCAGTGAAGTGGACCTGTCACTGTGAGGTCCGTTTGCCTGAAAGGAAGAGAGGCCAGTCTTGACACGCTCCTAGAAACCTTTGCTGTATGGTAAAGTTTTTGCTTTCATTTTAGCCTTGGAATTTTGGAAGGGCATCTGGAATCAATCTATTGTCTACTAGCCATCGAGCTGTATAAATTTGTGTATTCGATCTGAAATCTGTTGCAGCTTGTAGTAGTTAGCAGTTTCCTCTGATTTTAGTTTCATGTGAAGTGGATGTGTGGCGCTGCTGGTTTGCAGACAGAGAGGTAGATTGTGTTTCATGATTTGATTGGTCCACTTCCAATTTACAATGTTAAACAATCTTACTGAGATCTGCAGAAAAAAGACATGCCAACATTAGTAAAAGACAGGGTGAATGGGGGAGATTATCCATATGGTGTCCTTATTAGACATGGTCAGCACACAGATTTGGAATGGTTGATAGAACCGAGAGAAAACAAGTAGAAAGAGATCAATGAAGTGAACAGGAGTGAGTATGAGCTCTTCACAAGAACCACAGTAGTACCGCTCCCATCAAAATGACTCAGGCATTTGTGTTTGTTGTATTATAGATGGATCAGGTGCTCCTTTCTTTGTGCTGATCTATAACTGATAAACATTTCACTACTACAAAAGAATTCTCAGGGTGAATGAAAATAATGCATGGTGTTTGCTGAGGCAAGACAAGTTTAGTCATGATGTTAATAAGCTGATCCGGAAGGCTAGTTTGCTGTTTTTGGGGGAGGAGGTTTCGAATAAAAAAACACCTTAGTAAGTGTGTAACAACCTGGCAACTACCTTAACAATGTGTTGGTGAGTTTTACATGGGCAAAAATTTCTTCTGAAAATGGGTACCATGGAACTTTGATATATATACAATGGAACCAAATGATTGCCATATTTGTTTACCATGGTATTTAAACAGTATTCCAAAGTAATTCAAGGAAAATATTTTTAGTACTGTGCCATGACCAAAACCATAGTATTGTCATAGTAGTAGCATAGTCTTTAAAGAGGTGTCCAATCCTGCTCCTGGAGGGCCAACATACTGCAAAGTTTAAGCTTAGCCCCTGAACCAGCTAATCAAGGGCTGTGTCCGAAAACCTAGGCAGCTGACTATCAGGCAATGACTTTGCAGGCAGCATTTGCGCACAAAAGTATCTCAAAAAACTGATTTCGGACAGACTTGTGAGGCAGCATAATGGTTTAATGATCTATTCTACAGCAAAATAGAGAGCTTTAGTGAAAACAAAGCAAATATTTAATTACTAATATAGTAATTTCTCACTAGAAATGATACACAAAATGTTGGTTAAAAACTTACATTTACACACAGACTGACCACCAACCACAACTTTTTGACACTCTCTTCTTTTTTTAGCTCAACTGTCACAAAATGGAAAGCACAGGATTGTGCGATATCAAAGGCAGCGATGGATACATCTATGCTGCCTTTAATAACCAAACAGTTGAAGGAATCTCAGGAGAGGGGAAATGTAATTAGTACTTGAGTAATTTAACCAACTATTTTGCTGTAGATCAGATTATGCTGCCCTTTCAGGAGATACCTTTGTGCGCAAGGGAGCAAAACTCAAAGAAGTTGACTGTCCAGGAACAGGATTGGGAACCCCTGGATTTACAGTAGTAAAATGGTTCCTTTTTTGCACTTTTTTGCACTTTTTTGCTAGTGTTGGTTTGAATTTCTGGCAAAATCATAAATTATTATAATCAAGACAGAAAGAGAGGTACTGCGGCTGGTATGAAGTTTCTCTTGTTCATCACACACACATGCAGAAATCTCAGGAAATAAGTAGGAGAGCTTTTTCCCTCTTGGTCTATGAGCAGGGCAACGCTGATAATCAGTTACTGAGTAACTAATAATGAAGGCTGTTCCCGATTCTGTTCACTGGCTTTCAAGCATGTCCAGAATGCCGTTCATTTCTCTTTATGTATGTTTGACTAATCTTACATTTGTTGGAGTGTTTATCTCTTAGCTTCCTGTGTATATGTGATCTTTGTCAGGTACGTGGATTTCCAGAGCCCCAGGTCTGCTGGTTTAGGAATGGGAAGCTGCTGATAGCAGGGGATCATTATTCTATGGAACAAAGTGCTCGTGGAACCTTTAGTCTGGTGGTCCAGGAAGTCCAGGATGACGATAGAGGACGTTACACCTGTGAAGCTGTCAATGATGCTGGGAGCTGCCAGGTTACCGTGGAGATCGTTGTGGAAGGTAAATAATCATCTTAATGGGCTTGAGGCTCATCTTGAGACGGTGATCTAGAAAGATCAGGGTCAGTGATCAATGTTAGGGTTATGGGATAATCTATGCTGTAGATTAAGAAAAATAAGTAAGTTGGAGAATATATGGCCAGGATATCTAGAATATATAACAGGCCCTATGTTACACATCTGCATATATCTCGTCTACTGGCAAGTCTACTATCAGTCAAGTCAAAAAAGTCACAAAAAAGTAAACAAGTTATTTCTATAGCACATTTGAGAGTTGCGCCAAAGTGCTGTACAATAAAACTTTGAGCATATAAAAAGAAAGCATTTAAAGGTATAGTGGAGGATTTTTCCGAATTTTAGAAAAGAACCGCCCTCTCCACTTGCACATGCGCAACACTCTACCTGCTCCCGAGAGGGAACGCCTATTAAACGTGTGCGAGAGAGCATGCACGAGCCCAGTTCTCCTCGTGCATGCTCTGTTTACAATTTGCTGTCGGCATCGCTCATACATGCTTACTTGCAAGCACGTACGACGGCCTTACGTAAACATATCACCAGAATGATTGACAATTAGGAGGACCAATAGTCTTGATGATCCACCCGGAAAAAGAAAATTCTCCACTATACCTTTAAGGAAAACATACAGCGTAAAAAAATATAAACTCATTAAATAAAATACAATCAGAAGACAACAACATAAAACCCTTTAACTAATCTTAGACATTTTTACTGACAAAAATGGTGAATAAGAAAATAATCTTTCAAAAACAAGAGCAGTTGGTTCTGATGGTGTGTTTTAGAGATTGAAGATGTTAGGCAGAATGTCCAAGCTGCTCTTTTCCATTACACACGGTGAGGCTGTCAAGTTCACAAAAGGAACCATAAAAAAGGTGTCAACATGACTTGGGTGGTATATTCAAGTTTATGCAATTATTTAAGTCTGTCAATTCTGCCAATAAACTTGATTTGCAATGGGGATTGAATAATTTTGATTACAACTGTACTTAAAAGTTTACATTACGGTGTAATGCATTTCTCATTTTCCACTTTTTACCTGCGGTAAAAGTCTTCACAGTCAGAGATGCAGCACTACAGCTGTACTGATTTATAGACTAGTAAATGCTTAATAAACTTCCTCCAGCATACTTCACAAAAACACAAACATATGGAGCCATTCAAATATTTTACAACTAGCAGCAGATAATAGCAGCTGTTGCATGTTTATGAAGGGAGGAGAGAAAGAGGAAAGGGGAAATTTGTGCTTTTTATGTTTCTAATGAATTCTGTGTGTTTATGGATGAGTGTATACATTGTATTTGGAGCTTCATGAATAACCTTTTCCATCCCACACAGGAAATGCTGTGAAAAAATACAGTCTTCCTTCCTCTAACAGAGCAGGGTGAGATACACACTGTCCGAAAAGCACCACACAAGGAAATTTCATGCATATCATTTTGGTAGTTAGTTATACATTGTTTACTGTTACTATTTTTGTTCATTAATTTTTTTTTTTAATTATCATCATGTGAAGAATATGATTCACAAAAGTGTCATAGTAAAATTTTTCTTAGCTTAAAATCAAATGTATTGTAGCGCTTTATCTTGGAGCTGGTTGGTAATGAAAAAACACCTGACAAAAACTGATAAGCTATGAAATTTCTGTCAAATATGCATTCTCGATTAACATTTGGCCAACATTTTGGCCTTTGCTGCCTGCCACCTGAGGACATAATTGAGCTAATTTGAAAAGAAACTGCATGTGCATGCAATATGTTCCTGGGTTTAGTCGTGTGAATCAGAAGAATTACATACATTTTCTCTCTTTTGTCACCAGCGGATCTATGGGTGTTCCTGCAGTAGAGAATAGACCCAGTATCTGGGGTGAAAGCCCCCCAAAGTTTGTGACTAAACCTTCTCGCCTGTATCTCAAAGTTGGACAGAGTGGCAAATTCTCTGCCAAGATCACAGGGCGACCCCAGCCACTGGTGCAGTGGTGTAAGGTGAGACATGATTAACCAATATTTGAAATCACAGTTTGGGTCAAGTGCAGGTAGTGTGGGAATATTCATTCCCCGTGTTTCCTCTGTCAGGGAGAAGATAAGATCCAGCCATCGGATCACTATAACATGTTTGAGAGATCAGGAATGCATTTCCTGGAGATTCGCCATGTGTGCTCTGAGGACGCTGGAGTGTACACCTGTCTGGTGGCCAACAGTGCTGGGAAAGCCTCTGCAACTGCTGAACTCATTGTACAAGGTAAGAGAAGGGTGTATTGATGGAGAAACAGATTACGAATGGATTCTAGACCAGGCCAATGTAGGCCACTTCCCCATGGGCTCTAACTACCACCATCTATCTAAATTTTTTCTCATGTAAAATTTGAAAACGTATACTTTGGCAAAGTGTTTTGTAAATGCAGAATTCATTGACATTATTGCAGCTTTATAGCTCACAATTGCAACTTTATTTCTCATATTTTTAAAATAATTCTCATTGTATGAATATTACATTTCACAATTGCAACAAATGAGGCTGGTGCCCTGGATCCTTGTTGGATCATATTCAGTCTTTGGTAACAGATTTTTCCACAGGTGTCAGGGCAGTAACTATAGCAATATGTGTTTCATTAATGTCTTAATATTATCCAGCTAAAATAAATAAATAAAAATCACAGTTTAAAGTCTGAAATTCTTATGGTTTATTCTGTTGATCTGTTGCAGAGGGAGACTCTGAGACAGCCATGTAAGTAAAGACTTCTTCTTTTTTTTTTTTTTTACTTCTTTTTTTTTTTTTTATCTAAAAAGAAATGAATAGTACTTTTAATGAATCTTTCTACAATAATTTGACTTCAATAATTTGACTTCTACAAGACTTGTCATGTCTTTGGCCAAGAAAAATATGTTTCCATCTACATGTTGAATCATATCACTGATATGAGTATATGCAGTATTTGTATAGCATCAAGATATTTTGTGTGATGCTACATCTAGAGCAATAGGTGTCTGTATAAAGTCCAAGATTACAGTCATATCAGCCAAGATCCCCCCATATATATATCTATATATATATATATATACAGTGCAATGCATAAGTTAATACACCCATGCTAAAGTTGACTAAAAAGAGGAATAAAAAATCATCTTTTGGAAATTGAACTTAATGCCTTAATTTAAAAGATTAGGAAAAATCCAACCTTTAAGGACACCAATTTTCTTTGTGAATGAATAATGTATCGTAAATAAATAAATGTTCTTCCTTAAAATACATGGTGCATAAGTTAGTACACCCCTATGTTAAATTCCCATAGAGGCAGGCAGATTTTTATTTTTAAAGGCCAGTTACTTCATGGATCCAGGATACTATGCATCCTGATAAAGTTCCCTTGGCCTTTGGAATTAAAATAGCCCCACATCATCACATAGCCTTCACCATACCTAGAGATTGGCATGGTTTTATTTCAGTTAGCCTAAAAGCTAGTTTGATTTTTCCTAATTTTTTAAATTAAGGCATTAAGTTCAATTTCCAAAATATGATTTTTTATTCCTCTTTTTAGTCAACTTTAGCATGGGTGTATTAACTTATGCATTGCACTGTATATATATATATATATATATATATATATATATATATATATATATATATATATATATATATATGTATGTGTGTGTGTGTGTGTGTGTGTATATATATATATATATATATATATATATATATATATAACATATTTAATTTCTAGTAATTTGCATCGCTGTGTTTTTTGTTTTGTTTTGTTTAATTATTTTTTTATTTTTTTATTTACTTATTCTTTAAATCTATTTTTTTGTATTATTAATTTGTACACTTTTTTTCTAAACATTTACACTGATCCCCAAGTACTCCCTTGCGGACCCCTGGTCCTGGTCCAGTTTAAAAAAAAAACCTTGTTCTACTTCCACCAATAGTCGACTAAACATTAGTTGACGAGAAGAGACTTGATCGTCTAAATTTTGACTACCCAGCTAGAAAGTGTTTTGTTCTAGTAATGTTTTCAGTGGCAAGTTTTATTGTTGTTCCCAGAACGTTTTCCTAAATGGTAGGATAAGATTATCTAAAAACATTCTAAAAATGTTTAGCGGAAAACATTCTCATAAAGTTTTTAGCGGGAAGTTTCCCAGCAGGCATTGAGCGTGGACTATTGAACTCCACAAACCGCATTACCAGCTTCACTTATTACTATCCAGTTTGACTTGAGAATTAACAGATGTTTAGATGTTGACGTTTTATTGAAAATATTTTATTTGATGTCACCATTATGTGACTTATTTAGTGTTTCCTTTAGGTGGGCTCCTGACCCTTGACTTTTAAACATTAGTTTTTCTCTGGCTAATAATAATAATCGGGGGCGGATCCCTGCTGTTTGGGAACACAGTCGTGTAAGACTGTTCTGGAAAGTAATTATAGAGAACCGCTTTGACAACAGATTTTGCTCAGGCATTTCAGAACAACCATAACAGCAATTCAGATGCTGTGCAAAAAAATCGGTTCACTGGTTTGTCCAGTTATGCCATTCCATCGCAAAGTCACATGTTTTTTATTTTTATGTACATTTATTTAATTGTATTCGGTAAATGTATTTCCATCATAGTTTATGCGCATGTTTTCCTAATCTAATAAAAATCCAAATCAAACGATCGCATTTTTAGAATGAATGCGCATCTTGGCGTTTCCAGCCAGTTGTTTCTTTATGCAATATCCCAAAAAGCGCATAAAAATTGGTGGGTGGAAACACAGCAACAAGACTGTTCACTTGACTTTAGGATCTTTCTTTCCTTAGCGTTCCCAAACAATTTCAGGATCCGGTCAAGCACAGCACCAACGGTCTTGACATTGAACAGAAAACTTCTAGCACATCTGTCCGAACCGTAACTACAGAAACACGCACACCACTGTCCACTACCATTGTAGCCAGTGTTCCCCCCATGACCAGATCTGACACACCAAAAATAACATCAACCCTATCCTCACAACCCATCAGCAAATCCACAGATGGAAGATCACCAGCTAGTGACAAGACATCAAACTTTGTCAATGTAAGAAGTCAAAACATTGTAAAGATTGAGTCACATGGCACAAAGAGAGTTTCGGATAGGTTCAGAGCTCCAGGACAGATGCCTGAACCGTCACGGGTGGAGTCCAGCAGAGACAAAAGCCAACAAACCAGAGAGAGCAACATGGATGTCCTAGAAACTCTGCCCTGTTTTGACTATCAGCCTCAGAGCCAAGAGGTCATGCAGGGAGAAAAGGTCACTTTCAGATGCCAAGGTGAGTCTAGTGAACTGAAGTGACTGGGATCAAATTCTGAGTTTAGTCAGTATTAGTATTTAGTTCCGGTCTTGAATGCTGATTGGTCAATGTTGCTATGATCTGACCAGCTGCTGTCTATACCACTGTTCACATGTCTTGACTTTATCTTCTGGAAGAAAAATGACACTTCATGAATTCCCTTTTAAAAATAAAGTGCGCCTAATTGTATTGAATATGCAGTTGTAGTAATCTTCAAATAAATATGAAGTATATTTGGAAAAATAAACTGCACTTGCAGATAATATATTATTCATTAAATAAAACTGTAAAGTTTTAAAGTAAAAATTAAAATATATATTTTTTAAGTTTTATGATTTAAATTACACTAATTTGTATGTGTTGACTAATCTATTAATGCACATGTAAAGTACTTGAATACAACTTTAACTGTAGTGGGTTATTTAATATATATGCTAAATAACTTCAACTTCATCATTACTTTTGTGTATTAAAAAAAACATAACACACACGTTTCAATAGAAATTACATTAAAGTATATTTTAGTTTACCATAAATGTTTGTCAGTACATTCAGCAGTTACCCTTAACCTCTTAAAATATGTAAGAGGAACTGTAGATGTTGCACAAAGTTGTGTAAAGTTATGTACATGATGTTAAATGAGTGATCTCATTCTTTGCTCTCTCAGTGTCTGGGTCTCCAGTGCCAACAGTGAGCTGGGTGAAAGATGGTGCTCCTCTCAGACAGAGATCAGGCGTCAGTACACACCAGGAGGGCAGTCTGCATGTCCTGTGTCTGGAGAATGCTCACATTACTGACACGGGACAGTATGGCTGCACTGCTACCAACAAAAAAGGAAAGACTGCAGTCCACTGGAGTCTGACTGTCAAGCGTAAGAATTGAGTTCTCATTTTCTACATCTACATTTTCTGGATCGCCATTTAACCTGTTAGCCCTCCCCCACACACACATACACACCTTTTGAAACAAACAAGAAATAGCATAGGTATAAGGGCTTAAACGTTAAGTTACTAGAAATGAGTTTGCATGAAATATCTTTATGGGGGAAAAACAAACCAAATTGGCCTAGTTGCAGTCTAGAAATGCAGTTCAGCTAAAGTCACAGGCCTGATCACCTCTAATTATTTTCCTTTTGTCTTATATTATATTTATCGACGACTTTCTATTCAAACTGTTTTAATCCCTTGTTTCTTTGACCAAACTTCTCACTTCACCTTCTTTGGCTTTGTATCAAATGACCTTCTTAAAAAAAGAACATTGATTCAGACATTCCAATATTCTTTACTTTTCAAAGTTAGTCATAAAACATGCTCCTGTTGAGAGGTGCATAAGTGCTAGCTAGCAGCGGCGGTTTCTTCATTAGGACGATAGGGCGACGCACCACCAAAGTGTGAAAGGGACTTTCAATCACTATCTCATTCAACCACAGAGTTACGCTAGCAGTCACTCACTGTTGTTCTGCCTCTGGATATAGTCCAATCAGCGCCGAGTCACGTTCTGTGGAGAACCGCCTCTTTTTGGGCGATTTCACTCTGGCTGAGAATCGCCCAGAGTCTTCCCATAGACTTACATTCAAAGATTTTTTTTTTCGAACTGCAGGCACTGCAATGCATTCTCTATGGGTTCCGGGAGGGCTCGCACTAACGTGCTTTCGTCATCATACGTAACCTTAACTTGTGCAGCGATTGGTGGAAACAAATGTACCTCTATTAGTATTTAGCCATAAGCTGAAGTGACATCCAATAATTTCCTCAGTGCATAACTTACATTTCACGGACATATTCTCCATCTGTAAATGTTAGAAAGTCCAGTTTGCTGTCATGAGTGGGCGAGCTTTCTGCAAGCTATACTTCCGTGAACGAGCGCCCCCGCGTGCATGCGCGCCGAACAGACGGAGCGCAATAGAATAGGAGCGCAATTATTCTGACTAAAATATACATTAGCACTAAATTATAAATATATTTAGCTAAAACATTTGTTGTTGAATATTTGTTGTTGTTGGTGAACATAAATGTGCTAGAGAATTTCAAACCTACATGTGTATTTTTATGATATTAGCTTTTTTTTTTTTTTTTTGGTTTATTAAATTGAACTACTTCTTTAAAAAAACATTATTTTGTTTTTAGATTGTAATGTTGCAATGTTAGAATGTAATGTGATTTGATCCCTTTTTTGGATAGACTGCAGATAGACAGCAAGGTTATACTATGTTTGTTTTTATAACCTTCAATATAAACATTGTTTGTAGGAAAATATCGATCAGAATATTAAATATAAAAAAAAAAAATTAAATACAGGTTTTTTTTATTCAAATAGAAAAATAATAATTAAATACTCAGATTATACCATACATCGCCATTTAGCCCAAAAATTCAGATTTATTTGGCAATTGGCTATTTCCCAACCCTACCGGCTGAAGTTTTAGCTAAACTTTAGGCTAATGATAGCTACATTATTATCACTGTTAAATTGTTATTTAACAATAAGCCTACATTCAGTCCTGAATTGAAAATTCAGTTTGTTGTGCCCCCCCAACATTTTTTAGCACCAGCCGCCACTGCTAGCTAGCATGTTAGCTTAGCACAGCATCAAAACACAACAATTTATGAGATTAAAACAGGGTTTTTGCTGTAAACTTTATAACAACAGCTGAGTGAAATGACATTCTGTGACCCCATGTGCTTCACAGAATGAGGCAGAAAATATGGTATTTTATAGTTGTAACGGTCACCAGCTGGTCACCACCACATCACATTATTGTCATTCCCTCATAAACTACATTTCCCATAACTCACTGCCCGGTCTCATCATCCCTGATTGCACCCACCTGTATCCCATTACCTTGTCAGTCTCAGCCTATTTAAACCATGTACACTCATTCATTCCCTGTGAAGTCTTGTTTAGTGTTACACTGCAATTCTGAGCACTCTCCCTTGGTTTCATGTCTCTTGGTTTTTGGATTTCTTGCCTGTTCCGTGGATTACTCTTTTGCCCGTGTTCCCTGCCTTGTTGTGTTTGTTTGTATGGACTGCCTGCCTGCCTGCCTGTGTTTGACCTTGCCTGTACTTTGGATTACGTCTTTAGATTACCAAGTTCAATAAATACTGCATTTGGATCCTCAACCTTCTTGTCTTGGACCAGTTCGTGACAATAGTATACTGTACTGTGATAAAGGCTATGTTGATTAGCACTGCTTTATAAATATACTTAATTCTTGAAGGCTTGAAGAACACAGATAAACCACATCATCACAATCGTGTTTATTATCTTCATGTTCCATCAGCCAAGGCGTCTTTATCTGCAGGTTATTCAGCTGCAGTGATCTCTGGATGCCTTTGTCCAAATAAGGGATTTCTTGGAACGTCATAATATTTATGACTCTTTCACTTGTGGACTTTCTGCACGAGGGTGCCCTCTGGTTTCCAGTATGAATGAAACATTACATGAGAGGGTTTAGCATTCCATAATGCTCACATCGCCTCATTTTGGGGGGAAATATATATATATATATATATATATATATATATATATATATATGTCTCCTTTCTATATTAATTTGAAGTAAACACGTGATAATTAATCAATATTTCTCTAAATATGCACACTTTTGAACTAAAAGCTCAGAGGGACATTGTTTAGTGCTTTCATGGAGAACTTACAGTTTTTTTTTTTTTTTTTTATGGATGTGGCTGAGGCTCATGTTTCATATTAAAGGTATTGACACAAATTAAGAAATTACTGTTACCATGAAATTAATAGTAAAATAAAGGACAAAAATTGAAGTTAAATTAATTGCATTCTTTTACATTAAAATTAACTGTAACTGAACTAATGTAAACAGAACTCCTCAGTTCGGGTTAACAGGTATAATAACAAAAACAACAATTTATTGATCTTTATAAGATCATTACATGTTAAATTGTCATCACTGTCCTGTTTTGTGCCATGATTTTAGATTTTCTTAATTTAGATAATTCTCAATTGTATGAGCTCATTAATTCATACATGGATTATACATTAACATGGTTCTTCAGAAATCATTATATGCTGATTTGGTGCTCAAACATTTTGTATTTAATGTTGAAAACAGTTACTACTTAATGTTTTTGTGAAAACCGCAATACATTTTTTCAGGATTATTTGATGGTTAGAAAGTTCACAAGAACAGCATTTATTTGAAAATCAATCTTTTGTTAGAAACATTATACAGTTATACAAACAGTAAAAATCTTTACTGTCTCTTTTGATCAATTTAATGTGTCCTTTCTGAAAAAAAGTATGTTACACTTTATTTTAAGGTGCCCTTGTTGCAGTGTAATTATACAAATAAAGTAAAAGTAAAAAATAAGTAAAATTAATAAAAGCATGCACTTACTATATAATTAGAGTTATGGTTTGGTTTAGAGTTAGTTGCTTGTAGCTATGCATAATTTACTGTTATTGGGTTAGGTATTCATTTCTTAAACTAAAATATTTTATATTTTAACCTAATTGAGGAGGAAAAGATGGAAAAGTTTCTTGATGGAAAAGTTTATGGACATGTTATTTGTCAACAGTCATTTACAAATAATAATGATAATAATGTTATTATTATTAGTCTGGCAGTGCCACCTATTGGTGAAACCAATTGCTTTCAGATGCTTTGTGCCCAATTATACTTTATGTGTGTGTTCGTGTATGTGTGTTGTAGGTGCGAGGGTGGAGGCTAAAGCCCCAGTGTTCAGCTCTTCTCTGAAAGACTGTTCGCTATCAGAGGGACAGGACTTAATCCTCCAGTGCTCAGTAGAGGGCAGACCACTGCCTGAGCTCTCCTGGATGCACAATGGTAAGATGACACACTGTTTGAGCGAGACATCCAATTATCATCGATCCAGTAATTCTCATTTGCGAGTCACTTTAGGTAAAAGCGTCTGCTAAATGAATACATGTAAATGTATTCGCCCCTAAATTTCACATAAAACCAGGGTTAATATAGTTAAATAAGAGTACAACTGAGAGCAAATGATCTCTTTTACAGGAGACACCTGGCCAAGGTAGCAGCCATGCACTCTCACAATTGAAATACTCACAATTTTATATATATATATATACGTAAAAAGCTTTCTCTGGGGATGAAGTTAAAGGGATAGTTAACCCCAAAATTTTGTCATTATTTACTCATCCTCACGTTGTTCCGAATCTGTATGAATTTCTGGTAACACTTTATTTTGATGGTCCCTTTTGAAAGTGCTGTTAAAGGGATACTTCACCTCTGGAAAGATGAATGTGTATTTAAAATGGGTCATTTATGTAGAAGAAATGTGAAATTATTTTTGAATTTGGAGCCTTCTAGACTGAGAAAAACCAGAAAATGTATTTTTGGCTAATGTGGATGAAAGACAACAACTCCCAGAATGCACTTGCTTCGCTGCTCTACGAGGCCACTCCCAAGCCACGCCTACCCGTAAGAGCGTGCAGTTAAACAACAAGACTAGGCTACTAGTTAGTCTCCGTGACGAGTCTGCCCGGGATTTCGAGATCACCCAAAATGTCCGGGATTTGGCTTTTGCGTTCTACAGTCGCCATTCATTATGTTTACTGTGGCGAGCAGGACGAGACTGAGGGCCGTGGGAGAACGGCGCTAGGCCGGTGGCGTGATTACTGATGAGCGACACGTGAGATGCACCGGTCTCGTATCTCTCACGGAGGAGCAGGAATTTTCTTAGCAATGTTAAAACGCACATCAACCGATCACTTGTTTAGCGTTCATCTAAACACTACATTCAGATTCACCAATCGAAATGAATTCAGTTAGATTGAAACAAAAGGTGTGCATGTAAACAATGAATGGCGACTGCAGAAAGCAAAAGCCGAATCCCGGACATTTTGGACGATCTCGGCGGCCGGACATGTCCAGGAAAAAGAGGATGGTAACCCCTACTAAGCTGTCTCCTACTACTCAGCTTTCTCCTACTACTCAGCTTTCTCCACAGAACAAGAGCCTGCTAGCTTAGCTTCCAAAAAAAGATGGCTGACACTATGTGTACATTCTGTGAGTGAGATCCCACCCTCTATGGGTGGGTTGAAAACATGCGGGACAGCCTGGCTGTAGTCTTTAGCCTCTGGCCAAAAAATCCTCAGATGACGCAAAAAATCGTCATTTTGTGTCATCGGAGGATTTTTTCCAGACAAAAAATACATAAATCTCTCGTCTCAGGGGGATATGAGGGTGGAAAGCGCGGTAATTCGAAAAAACTACAGGTTTTCTACTAATGCA
This sequence comes from Rutilus rutilus, assembly GCF_951802725.1. Taxonomy (NCBI): domain Eukaryota; kingdom Metazoa; phylum Chordata; class Actinopteri; order Cypriniformes; family Leuciscidae; genus Rutilus; species Rutilus rutilus. The sequence continues at coordinate 32,129,516 of NC_140215.1, read as the reverse complement.
AAGCTTACTGCTAAATCCTGAAGTATCCCTTTAGCTATAAGTAACTTTGCAACTATATGACAACTAACTCTCATTAGAGTATAAGTAGACTGTCTGCTTAACATCTGCAAACACTAACAAACACCAAACTCCAACAAACACTCTACTGACTATAAGTAATTTTGCAACTACATGTCAACTTAATCTACACTCTGAGAGTTAGTAGACATGTAGGTACAACGTTACTTACAGTCAACAGAATGTGTTAAAGAGACCATCAAAATAAAGTGAAACTGAATTTCTTTCTTCTGCTGAACACAAAAGGAGATATTTTGAAGAATATGGGTAATTAAACAGTTAATGGGACCTTTGACTTCCATAGTATAATTCATACAGGTTTGGAACAACTTGAGGGTGAGTAAATGATGACAGAATTTTCACTTTTGGGTGAACTATCCCTTTATGCAGCTTCTTTATTACCAGTAGAGGGCAATAATGTTGCTGTTTTAGTGCTGTTTTCAAAAAAAAAAAAAAAGAGAAAGTAGCCTTCTGGGCAAAAAAGCATGAAAATGACTCTCCTTTTCCCCTTTTATTACTCTCTTTACTCTCTTTTTATGGCATGCCATGAGTGATAAATTGCTAGATATCTGTCTTTACTCATGTCTGAAACAGAAGGGTTATAAAGGTTAGTTAGTGAGTGTTTGTTTGTATCACTCTGTTCTCTGTAAAGCTAAAATAGGCTGTATTTATTGTTAGCCTATAACTGTTGTCCATGTGAAATTGTAAATACAACTACATCTTACATCTTACAGTCTTAAGTCTTACCGCTGAGTTTCATAGCAACAATTGCATTGTATTGACATTTTAATTGTTGGATTCTTAAAGAGTCTGAATAATGATATCCAACCTACCACCTTCAAAACAACACAGCAATAATCCAAAATATAACATTTATCCCAGCGTCTGAAAACAATGTAAAACAATCCTAAAAGTTCTGTCCATCAATTATTTATCCAAACCGCTAGACCTATGCCTATCCCAGCATCTCGGGCTGGAGGCAGAGAAACATCTTGACAAGTGTGGAAATGTTGTGGAATATATCTTTACTGTTATATCTCAAACACAATGCTTCTGTTTAATTGTTACATGTTATGAAGAAAACATCAGTGAAAAAATCACCACATAAATGCTAGTGTTTTCTGGGGGATTAGCAGGGTGTTGCTATGTGGTTGCTAAAGTGTTCTGAATGGTTGTTAGGACATTGCAAGGTCATTGCTGGATCTGTGTTCTGAGTCATTACTAGGGCATTGCTAGAGAGTTTCTAAGGAGTTTGGAGTGATTTTTACCATGTTGCTATGCAGTTGCTACAGTGTTATTTACTGGTGAATAGAAAACGTCTCGGTCACGTATGGTAACCCTCGTTCCCTGAAGGAGGGAACGGAGACGTACATCGTGACCGACGAATAGGAATCTCGCTAGTGAGGCGAATCTACTTAGAGTGAAACTAAACGAGCCAATGCACATTGGCGTGCAATCATTTCCATCAGCTGTTCAGCCACGCAGCATGGGTATATAATGAGCAGAAGGTGCGATTGCCCTTCAGTTTTTTGCTGAGGAGCCAAGCTGATGAGCTGGTAACCACGGTCATGGGTGCCATAGGGTGCTCTGTCTCTGAGTCAGAAGGTCCTTCCTCAGAAGGTCTTTCCTCAGAGGAATGTGCCAGGGAGGGACTGTCAAGAGGAGCATGAGTTCTGGGAACCAGGTCCGGGTGGGCCAATAGGGAGCCTCCAGAAGGACCTGCTCCTCGTCCTCCCTGACTTTGCACAGAGTCTGTGCAAGTAGGCTCACTGGGGGAAATGCATATTTTCAGAGGCCCCTGGGCCAGCTGTGTTCCAGTGCGTCCGTGCCGAGTGTTCCCTCGGTCAGGGAGTAAAACAGCTGGCAGTGGGAGGTCTCTGAGGAGGCAAACAGGTCTACCTGAGCCTCCCTGAACTCTCTCCAGATCAGCTGAACCGCCTGGGGGTGGAGTCGCCATTCTCCCGGGAGCACAGCTTGTGATAGCTCGTCGGCTACACAGTTGAGCACACCGGGGACATACATGGCGCAAGTTGCGACATGCGATGGGAGCCTAGACCACCTTGACGGTTGATGTATGCAACAGTCTCACTGTTGTCCGTACGGACCAGCACATCCCTGCCCTTTTTAATCGGCTCAGAGCGAGACGTACTGCTAGCAACTCGAGGCAGTTAATGTGCAAATGCAGTTGGGGGCCCGTCCACACCCCTGACACTGCATGCCCGTTGTACGTGGCACCCCAGAGGCATCTGTGAACATCACACATTGGGGGAGAGTTTGCTCTTTTCCCAGTTGACCTGAAGACCCAACTGGCTGAGGCGCCTGAGCATGAGGTCCCTGTGTTCGCATAACTGATCTCAAGAGTGTGCTAGTATGAGCCAGTCGCTGAGATAGTGAATGCCCTATTTGAGGATGCGAATGCCCTATTCTCTCATGGGAACAAGGGCCCCCTCCGTGACTTTCGTGAAGACACGGGGAGACAGGGACAGCCCGAAGGGCAGGACCTTGTATTGATATGCTCGACCCTCGAACGCAAAGTGCAGAAACGGCCTGTGTCAAGGAAGAATTGAGACATGAAAGTACGCGTCTTTCAGGTCGATCGCAGCAAACCAATCTTGGGGACGGATGCATTCGAAAATGTGTTTCTGCGTGAGAATTTTGAATGGTAGCTTGAGGAGACTCCGATTCAAAACTCGCAGGTCCAAGATCGGTCATAACCCACCGCCTTTCTTGGGTACAATGAAGTAGGGACTGTAGAACCCTGACCTCATATCAGCTGGATGGACCGGCTCTATCACGTGCTTCGCCACTAGGACTGCGATCTCCGCCCGCAAAACATGGGCATCGGCTGCTCTCACTGTAGTGGAGTGGATGGCCTGAAACTTGGGGGGACGCCGGGCGAACTGAATCGCATAGCCGAGCCTGATGGTCCGAATGAGCAGCGAGGTGGAACGCAGGGACATGGCTTGGGAGGCTCTCTCTGGGAGGCGGCCCGTATCGGTGTCTGAGTGTGCTGTGCAACACTTACCTGGTACCATGGGGCAGGAGGTGCAGGAGGCGGCTTGGATGCGTTCTTGAACTGCACGCTGCTCCCCGCTGGCGATAGAACAGAGGGATGAGAGTGGTGAGGATTCTCTCCTCCCACTGCTCTCCGGGCCTTCTTCAGACCCAGAGATGGAAGAAACTGCTCTTTTTATTGAAAATTTGGCGGAACACTAATAAAAGGGAACAAAAGATTTTACACCCGGCCCGGGGGGAGGGAGGGAGCGGTGCGGTCACCATCTCCTGGAGAGCAGTCCTATCTCCGGGTCACCCATCCTAGGGCCGCTTACCCCTGGCTTTGCCGCCCCTCTTGGCCGGGGCCTGAACGGGCGGGGCGGCCTGTCTGCGACTGGCTCCTCAGCGCCACTTAGGTGGAGGCTGCTGCTGCGCCGCGGGAGCGAGGGCAGACGCAGGAGGACGCCCCCGTCGACGAGCAGATTGAGGGGCCGCAGGTGATGGGGTGGTGGAGGCAGCAGCTGACTGCCATGGCAGGATGTGTCTAATCTCCTCAGTCTGCTTTTGTACAGCCGAGAACTGCTGGGTGATATTCTCGACCGCGTCGCCGAAGAGGCCGGTCTGGTACACGGGGGAGTTAAGGAACCTGACTTTGTCGGTCTCCCTTATGTCAGCCAGACACAGCCAGAGATGCCGTTCCTGGACCACCATAGTGGACATTGCACGACCCACCGACCGCGCAGTCACCTTCGTTGAATGAAGCGCAAGGTCTGTCGTGTCACAAAGTTCTTGGAGAACTTGGGGATCATGACCACCCTCGTGCAGGTCCTTCAGTGCCTTGGCCTGATGGACCTGCAACAACACCATGGCGTGTATGGCAGAGGCGGCTTCCTCACAGGCCTTGTAAGCCTTGCCAGTTAAGTCCGAAGAGTACTTAGAGGCCCGGGAAGGGAGACACGGTTCTCCGTGCCAAGATAAGTTAGGGCACAGTTGCATAGCAATGGTCCGCTCCACTTGAGGGATACGCGTGTAACCCTTAGGTAGGGTTGGGTACCAAAACCGTGCACCGATTTGGAACCGGTACCTAAGTAAATGGTATGTAACGGACCGAATCAAAACGCAGATTTTGGTGCCTCATTTCGGTGCCACTTAAATGCCTCAGCTGTCGGTTGAAATATTTGCCCTCTGGTTCTCCGAAACGGATCTAAGAAGCATCATCACCGCATGTGATCGCTAGTTAACTAGTTGACGTGTATGATCGTTCACACCGTTGTGATTAGAACGTTCAGATTGAGTGATCATCAACTGCTAAATTCAAATCTGCATTCGCACGTTGGCTGGCGCTGAGCCAGAGACAGACGCTCTTAGCGCTGTCATATTATATCACAACTATTCAGTGTTTTCAACCACATAAGGTTTACTTTAGGTTTCAGACATTTAAATACACATAAGTAGGCTACTAGCAAAACAACATTTATAGTTTGTAAAATACACACTGATGTCTATGGAGGCGGCAATAACAATTAACACTAACAATAAATTAGTGACGTGTTTAGATACACATTATGTAGGTAACTAAAATTTACTCTATTCTTCTCACACTTCACCAGCCACTTACTTTCATGTATTTTGGGAGAAGTGGATGAATTGACGTGCTGTAAGCCTAAATCTGACAGATACAATTCTCTGAACTGCAGTGCGTACTCACATGGCGCCCATTGTGCGTTATAGATCAAATAACATGAATCATGATCATTATAAAGGTTTCTTAAATGACAAAACACATTCACTTACATGTATTTACGAATAAAAATATCAGCCAAGGACTGACTGACATGTAACACAACCAATCACTGTTCGTTGTTCTGTGTCATGTTTAGTGTGAAAATGTAAAGTCGATATCCATACAATAACAGACCGACGTACATCTAATAAATGATTCATTCAAGAACGTTGTGCAAGTTTACTGCAACAATAGAGCCGCAAACCTCACATACTTTTGAAAATACAGCCTTCAGTTGATCCTGATGAGCCAGGCGCTCATTGTCACAGTTGTAAACACGACGGCGTTCTTCTTCCACGATGGGTTTCACGTCACAGCATTTAACCCTCAGGGGTCTAAGGTGTTTTTGGGGTACTTGAGATGTTTTGACATGCCCTGACATTTGTGCTTTTTTCAGTTGCTTATAAACATATTAATGGCAAAGCTATCATTACACTCTATTCAGCACAAACAGGGCTACCATAATATGTGTGCAACATGTATGTACATGTTTGTATTTTTGAGAGAATAATGTTTATGCATGGTTATAAATTTTTTTTTAAGTTTCTGAAATAAGGCCACAAAACACATACTAAATATGTGTCCACGTGACTTTTGACTAATGGATGTTGTCACTAAGAATGTTTGCTTCAAAATGATCTGAAAATCATCCTGCCTAATCATTCACATAAAACAATACATTGTTTTAAATTTTGTAAGACACTTTTTGTTTGGAAAGGCAATATGCGTGAGGGCGTGAATGATCATGAAGACAATGACCCGCATAATGAGTTGCATAATGAGCCTTTCAGTCAGGTATGTCACTGAGAGGGCAAGCGATATATATATATATATTAATTATATATATAGTGAGGAAAATAAGTATTTGAACACCCAGCTATTTTGCAAGTTCTCCCACTTAGAAATCATGGAGGGGTCTGAAATTGTCATCGTAGGTGCATGTCAACTGTGAGAGACATAATCTATGTATGAAAAATCACAATGTATGATTTTTTAACTATTTATTTGTATGATACAGCTGCAAATAAGTATTTGAACACCTGAGAAAATCAATGTTAATATTTGGTACAGTAGCCTTTGTTTGCAATTACAGAGGTCAAACGTTTCCTGTAGTTTTTCACCAGGTTTGCACACACTGCAGGAGGGAATTTGGCCCACTCCTCCACACAGATCTTCTCTAGATCAGTCAGGTTTCTGGGCTGTCGCTGAGAAACACGGAGTTTGAGCTCCCTCCAAAGATTCTCTATTGGGTTTAGGTCTGGAGACTGGCTAGGCCACGCCAGAACCTTGATATGCTTCTTACAGAGCCACTCCTTGGTTATCCTGGCTGTGTTCTTCGGGTCATTGTCATGTTGGAAGACCCAGCCTCGACCCATCTTCAATGCTCTAACTGAGGGAAGGAGGTTGTTCCCCAAAATCTCGCAATACATGGCCCCGGTCATCCTCTCCTTAATTCAGTGCAGTCGCCCTGTCCCATGTGCAGAAAAACACCCCCAAAGCATGATGCTACCACCCCCATGCTTCACAGTAGGGATGGTGTTCTTGGGATGGAACTCATCATTCTTCTTCCTCCAAACACGTTTAGTGGAATTATGACCAAAAAGTTCTATTTTGGTCTCATCTGACCACATGACTTTCTCCCATGACTCCTCTGGATCATCCAAATGGTCATTGGCAAACTTAAGACGGGCCTTGACATGTGCTGGTTTAAGCAGGGGAACCTTCCGTGCCATGCATGACGTCTTAGTGTATTACCAACAGTAACCTTGGAAACGGTGGTCCCAGCTCTTTTCAGGTCATTGACCAGCTCCTCCCGTGTAGTTCTGGGCTGATTTCTCACCTTTCTTAGGATCATTGAGACCCCACGAGGTGAGATCTTGCATGGAGCCCCAGTCCGAGGGAGATTGACAGTCATGTTTAGCTTCTTCCATTTTCTAATGATTGCTCCAACAGTGGACCTTTTTTCACCAAGCTGCTTGGCAATTTCCCCGTAGCCCTTTCCAGCCTTGTGGAGGTGTACAATTTTGTCTCTAGTGTCTTTGGACAGCTCTTTGGTCTTGGCCATGTTAGTAGTTGGATTCTTACTGATTGTATGGGGTGGACAGGTGTCTTTATGCAGCTAACGACCTCAAACAGGTGCATCTAATTTAGGATAATAAATGGAGTGGAGGTGGACATTTTAAAGGCAGACTAATAGGTCTTTGAGGGTCAGAATTCTAGCTGATAGACAGGTGTTCAAATACTTATTTGCAGCTGTATCATACAAATAAATAGTTAAAAAATCATATATTATGTCTCTCACAGTGGACATGCACCTACGATGACAATTTCAGACCCCTCCATGATTTCTAAGTGGGAGAACTTGCAAAATAGCAGGGTGTTCAAATACTTATTTTCCTCACTGTATATAAAAATCCAAATATAAATTAAAGTCAAAAGCACATTTTTAGTACATAGTCATACCTGGAAACAAACCCTGTTCAAATAGGCTATATGGGCCATTCTACAGAACTGGTTCAAAGTTAGAGTTAGAAACATCTTGAAATTTTTCTGCCCCTTTGCAGGAACGAGAGTCTCGACCGTAGCTCCGAGATGGTCATCGTATTCTTTATTTAATACTACTAATGATATAAATTGCACTGCACTGAAAGATTAATGTTATTTATGATTCCCTTCAATGAGACAAAATTAATGTTCAAAATGCAGTGTATTTCCATAATCTGTTTTTATACAGTGACTCTTCAATCATTGCTAAAGGACCTTTTGGTGTAACAGTTTTAATTCTATATAAACTGTACTGATAAACTGATTCTGTGTGTTGTCCTATAAGAATCGGACTGTAAGACTGATGGTGGTGTTCTTACAGACTAGCTGAAAGTCTCTTGAGTTTGACTCTGGGTTTCCCCGAGAAACTGTGAGCCGCAGCAGGAGCCTTTGAGCAAATATGAGACCTTACAACCATATAAAGGCAAAACATGCATCACTCACCCTGAAATATTCACACAGATGGACATGGTAAGTCAGATATCAGAGAGAGAGAGAGAGAGAGAGAGAGAGAGAGGTTACTGCATCTGTACAGGCTGATTTTACAATCCCTGGAAAAGTAGGGGGTTGTACAAAAAGAAAGGAAAGTCGGAAAAAGAAGATGCTTTTCCTCATGATTTTGAGAGAAGTGCTCTTGAATCCTGTTGGTCTCGGCCCTCTGGGACATTTTGCAAGGGACATTTTGCAAGGAACATTTAGCCGAGAACATTTAGCCATTTACAAGCAAAAACATTTAACAATGCATAACAAAGTGCTATTCTATACATTTCCCATTTGACAGATACATTCACACAGCAATCTTTCCAGTGCCATTGTGAGATTTTTTTTTTTTTAAAGCTTTTACTAAATGGGACTACATACATAGTTTGTCAGGGACATTAAACGTCATCACACTTAACAAGAAAACATCTACTTACTAGTCCGCTTTTAAAGCCTCATTATGTTTATAACTGCAAAATTGCAAACAATTCTAAATCAAACTTTCAGCTAAAGTTGTTTTAAATAAAGTCTGAAAAAGTTTTCTCAAGCATAATGGTTGTAATCTTGAAGTCATGTAACTGTGGTGTAGTTTGTTTATAGGCTACGTATAGCCTTTTACTTCTTGTGATTGTATTTAGGCTTCAAAATTCATAAAAGCTGTGTTCATTTGTAAAGATTATCATGATGAATTAAATGTGTAAGAATCACACCCCCAGTTTCACTGACGATGCTTAAGCCTAGTCCTAGACTAAAATGAATGTTTGAACTAGGAAAACTTAGGGCTTATGGACACAGTGAATGATAATTAACAAAACAAGGAACAGGTGTGAAACTAATCAGAAACCATAACAAACTGGGACAAGAACTACAGCCGGGTGCACACTGTACGATTTATTATAGTCCTTTAAGACTGCTGCTTGTCAGACTGTAGGAATATGATCCTCGCTGTAAGCCATGTCACACTGTGGGATCTCAGTTGTCATTAATGCCAGACTTTGTGGCAAACTGTACGCAAGAAGACTCGTCCAGAGTTTTACATCATCAATCCGTGACACGCTCAGTGAGAACAATCTCTAGGGTTCATTTTGATCATGGCTTCTCATGAAAGAAAACTGGAAAAAAACGAAGATGATGTGTGTGGAGCAAGTGGTGGTTTGTTGCTGTCTCACTAATTGCATCATCAGGTTCGGCACTCCTATTGGTTTTTGATTTAATGGTTGTCGTAGAAGTCACGCTACAGGACTACAGGAATTTTGTCTGAGGTAAAATTTGATCGCAATGGTCATTAATCCGCTATCAGTGAACATGTCCAACTAACAATCAAAGACTTCAGATTTTGGTCTAGGATCTGAGGAATCTTTTAGGATACACCAAACATGACCGTTAAACATAAACTTTTGTTAGTCAGACAGCTTATTTTTTGCAATAATCTAAAAGCCAAAAGACCAATCCTATATAGGGTTTATGTTGAGGGACAACACTTCTGGGTTGGCCTACAAAAATATCATCACTGCCATCACTGCACCACTCTATTTTCTTATTATTATCACTCCAAGATAACTTTGTCAGTATTTCAGCTGAAATTGTATCTGTATGCCTTGATAACCCCACCTTGTCCATCTCAACTTTTAAATAATGGATTAAGAATCATTTAGATTCCTTTCTCAGTGAACTTATCAGCAATTAAAATTATGATAAATTACAGATAGTCTTTTTTTTTTTTTTTCTGTCTTTTCAGATAAACCCATTCCATATTCCCACACCATGTTTGAGAATAGTAAGGCTCAACTGAAAGTTAAGGCAGCTGTTTTGGAGGATGCAGGAGTGTATTCATGTGTAGCAGTGAATGATCATGGCAGAGCTGTGTGTACAGCTCGTGTGCTGGTAAAAGGTAAGACACACATCTCTTTCTTCTATACTTATTTGCCAGTACAATTCAGGTTTTATGTTTTATGTATTGGATGCTGAAGTCACACTTAAAAATGTCTGAATGTCATTGCATTAGATTGTAAAATATCTAACCAGAGTGATTCTTTTTTTTTTTTTCAAAGAAGCTCAAACTCACTTTTAAACATAACCGTTTCACAGAAAAAGTTGTTTTTGAGATTTTCAATGATAAAAGAATATTAAATTCAAACAGTACTGTGACATTTTGTGGTTGTCAAATGTTAATGAATCACGTTGCTAGTTAATCTGATTCTCTACATCTGTGGTTACTCTGCTAGGACCTTAAGGACCTCTGCTAGGAATTTAAGGAGAACTGATTTCATACATCCACTAAAAGTCATTAAAAAGCCAACTGATTAGAAGTCATTGAGCAAAATCTTAGCTCTGGGAAAAGCTCTAGCAGCATTTGAGCACAAATGACATTTGATTAGGTATTGGCAGTGATTAATACAATTTACAAAATGTTCAAAATTAGTAGGCCTAATCCCACTTTTATTCCCAAATTCAATTTCATAATCTTTTCGTATGAATAGACTTTTAGACTTTTCAGTGTGAGAGTCTAAATTAAACTGAATTGGTGTTTTCATATTATTCTGTCAAAAGTCTCCTACATTTCTTGCCCCTCGACTCTGCTTGTCAACTCTGAGGGCATTTAAATCACAAAAACATAAAGACTCTTGTAAATTTTAACTTCTCTCATATACACTGTAGGAGGCGTTTGCTATGTGCTACGTTGATACTTTTTTTTTTTTTTTTTGAAGAGTTATTTTAAGGTCCTCGGGATTAGAGAAACATCTGCTCTTTTGCAGTCTGTGAGGCTGTCTAATGGCGGAGGTTCCATGTTCAAGTGGGTTAAAAATGTAAAATACCAGTCTTTTCCCACACACACACACACACACACACACACACACACACACACAGACATATACACATGCTGCAGTGGCTGGATCTCATTTGAGTCTCAGAGGACAACTTGAAGAGAATTACCCTCTGAAATCTTTTCCATGACTTTTTGGTTGTATTTTCAGAACATATACATTCAATATACATTATTTTATATGATAAATATATACAGTACCTAACAGTGAAGTAAATAAATTCCCGGTAGCACTTCATTTTTACAGTTCTAATGTACATACTATTTAGTCAAGTCAATTTAATTTTTATTGTGCTATTCACAATATGATACAAGCAATCACAAAGTTGCTATTTGCTATGGAGTACATATCGCCCTACATTAAGTATATACTGTATGCATGTGGATAAAGTTGGATATAATATATATCCAACATTATATAAAGAGGTGGGCGATAATTAGGGTTGGGTATCGTTTGAATTTTAACGATTCCGATTCTGCTTATCGATTTCGATTCTTATCGATTCCTAATTTCGATTCCAATTAGATTTAAAAAAAAAAAAAAAACCTTGGATATCTTTCACATTTAGTCTTATTGCAAAACATTTCATATTAGCTGAATATCATGAACAAAAATTAACCGGCTAAAGAACACTTACACAAATAATGTTTGACTGTGGTTAAAAAAGACCATAGAATAAAAACTAGCCTAACTAATGTAAATTACAAGCATTATTAAAGACAAGAAAACACTCTTGTCAAGTAATAAAAATAATAATAATAATAATTTAAAATTGGCAATCGCAACATTTACATTTATGCATTTGGCAGACGCTTTTATCCAAAGCGACTTACATTGCATTTCAAGGTACACATTTACATTCTTATCAGTAACAAACCTAACCCTAAACTGTCACAGCTTACATACTATACTGTATGTAACGTGTGAACGTGGGAACGAGACGCTTACTCATGACGTTAAGGCTATTGAAACGTTTTTGCGTGCGTGAGTCTGAAGCACATGTGAAGACCTGCTAATTTTTATTGGCCAACAGCGCGGTAGGGTGATGCTAAGATGATGCCACACTGCTATATGGTGCTACAAACACTATGGGCCCTATTTTAACGATCTGAAACGCAAGTATCAAGCGAAAATACAAGTAACTTTGTGGGCGCAAATCTAAAATGGGTTGGTCTGAAGTAGCTTCATTATTCATAGGTGTGGTTTGGGCGTAACGTGAAATAAACCAATCAGAGCGACATCTCATATTCCCTTTAAGAGCAGGCGCGCTTATTCCATGGCAGGTTGCTATTATATGTACAAAGTCAATTGCGCTGGGTGCAAGATAGGGCCCTATGACTCTCAAGAGATGTAACTTTAGGGCATAAAGTTTCCTAGTTGAGGGAGCTCTAGCCTTTAGGATGGTCTCAACAACCTCAGTTGAGAAATCGGAATCTATGAGCTGGTACCCCTCAGGGGCAAGACCCACATGTTCCACATCTCAGGCCTGGGGTGAAATATTGTGCCCTAAGTCTGGGAGAGAAGATCCCTCCTGGTCAGAATCTCCCAAGAGATCCAAGAACCAACTTGTGCTTGCCAGATCAGAGCAACTAGGGACAGATGAACTCCGTCCTAATGAACTCTGGCTAGAGCTCCCGGGAGCAGAGTGATCGGGGAAAAATCTTACAGATGTAGCCTTGGCCACATCTGCAGCATGGCATCCAGCCCTAACGGAGCTTGAGGTGTGAGGGCGAACCAGAGTAGACAATGGGTTGACTCCTCTGCCAAATTAACTCCACCACCTCAGGATGGAATATCCATTCCCCAGGCCTCAGCCTCTGCTTCAACAGGTAACCTTCACCCTACGAAAGCAAACCTGAGATACTTCCTGTGTTGTAGTAGAATTTCTATATGAAAGTATGCATCCATCAGATCTATTGTGACAAGCCAATCTTCAGATTGAATTTGAGACACAATATTATTGGGACCCTTCATTTTCTATGGACCCTTTTGTTAAAAGAGAGTGTACTGTAACTCCTCTCTCAATAATGGAACCTGCTCTTGCTTCACCGTAGTGGGGAGCACACCATCGGGTGCTGCACTCCGGTAAACATGCTGAGTGGAGATTGGGCGGAAATTCCACAAGGGACTGTCCTCTCCCGTAACACCAAATGTGGCGGGGTAAGCGGAGCAGTTCCTGAAGGGCTTAGAGGAAGAGACGAGGCATGACATAGTGATGCCACAATGACTTCCCCAAGGGGGCATGCCCTGGACGCCCTATGACCACCACCTTCAGGGCTTTTGCTTTTTAGCCATCCTAGAAGCAATGGCAGTCCTCAGATCTGTTCTCGCCCGGGCTTTGTCCAACTCCTGGTTCCCCAAGCCCAAGCCACACTGGCCCTTTGCTCCTCACTTCTTATTGTAGAGGAGCTAGGGCCTGGCCGGGGCTGGCTTGCAGATTCCACTGGCCCCTGGCTCTTGTGCGGGAGGAACTGCCAAAATGCTGCCTAATTGCTTTTTGGCTGCTTGAAACCAGCATTGACTGCATCAATGAATAGGCCAGATGGTAAGACTGGGGCATCCAGCAGAAAGTCCTTATCTTTTTTTTTAATGCAGAGAGGTTGAGCCACAGATGTCTCTCCATGGCAACCATAGCAGCTATCACACAGCCGATGAAGTGGGCTGTCTGTTTTGTGGCACCAAGAGCTAGATCTGTGACCTGGCGGAGTTCCCTCACTAACTCTTGGTTTACTCCCTCGCAAGAGTCCAGGTCTTTTAATAGGTCATCCTGGTACACCTTCAAGAGAACCATTGTAAGCTTTACCCACAAGGCCAGATGTAATTTTACAGGGTTTTGAGGGTAGTGTGGGTCTCTTTAAGTATGACGACGAACCTGGGGATAAATAGCTGGCTAGCGTCTCTTCAACCCCTGGCAAAAGCACATATGTGAGATAAGTATGGGCTGGTTAATCGCCGTTCTAAACTAATGCGATGTGATATTGTAACACACACACACACACATACAGACAGCGCACAATAGGGGTGGGGGAAAAAATCGATTCTTAGATTAATCGCGATGCGGGACGTGGACGATTCTGAATCGATTCATAAATGTCAAAAATCGATTTTCTAAAAAAAATAAAAAAATAAAAAAATAATTCTAATAACGTAACATTGACGGAACGCAAAAGGCGGAACTCTGAAGCGGACGTGCAGTGCGCGCCGCGGACAGTCTGTGGCGTGCACATAACAGACAGCCAAATCCGAACGGCACCCTCTTCGTTAAAAGCTAACGTATGGAAAATTGGCAATTTCATTGTGATCTATTTAGTATTTTTTTTGTATGAGAGCTAATTTCTGTATTGTTTAGTTTTCACATCAATATGCTGTAAACCGATCTGTATGCAATATGTGCAATGCCAGTCACAAAAAGTTACATTTTGACTGCAAGTTACTCTCTGCAGATGTTCATTCACTGTTTTTGATTGTGGTATACAGCAAACATTTCAAGTCATAACTCTTTATTATTTAGTTGTGTATAAGAGCGACTTTGTATGTTACTAATTATTCAGAATATGCATAAGTCCACAAGCATTATATGATAGCTTCTGGTACATAATTCTATATTTTTGAACGAAAACTGTTTGTGAATTTGCTACAGCAAAATGTTTTTTTTTTTGTCTGAAGGATTATATTGCTCATTGGAAATAACAAGAGGATGTTGGTTAGAAGTCTATTATTGTATAGCAAAGCAGATGAGAGTAGATCATGATCAGAAACCTGATTAGAAATCATTATGAATAAAATCGAATTGTTTTGAATCGAAAATCTTTTTGAATCGAAAATCGATTTTGAATCGAATCGTGGCCTCAAGAATCGGAATCGAATTGAATCGTGAGATGGTAAAAGATTCCCACCCCTAGCGCACAAGCTCCGAAGCGCATTCTATTTAGTCTCTTCTCACACTTGAATGGATAAATACACCTTACTAGTTTAAACATTCAAGTGATTTTAGACCATTCAAGCACAACAGCATAACAAAGTAATAGAAACAAAAGACTTGAGTAGAGCTGAAGACCACCACAGCAGAGCAAATAAAGTTGAGGACCACCAGGGTGGATTTGAAGGTGCAGAAGATCACCAGGGCAGAGTAGGAGACCACTACTGCAGAGCTGGCAGAGTAGAAGACCACCGTGGTGGCACAGGCGAAGCAAAAGACTCCCAAGGTGGAGCTGAAGACCACCACAGCAGAGCAGATGGGACTGAAGATCCCTTTGGTGGAGCCGAAGATCACCACAGCGGTGTAGAAGACCATCACAGCAGAGCAGACAAAACTGAAGACCCCCACGACAGAGCAGAAGGCCACGTTGGAGCCTGGAATCATGACGGGACTGTCTGAGCTGGATACCACGGCAAAACTGAAACAGAGAGCACAGAGAGATTATTGACGGCCTCAATGGCCGTAACAGAGAGTTCAAATTCGGTTTCTGTGGCTGTAACATAATCAACAGATAGCATAGAATAGTCATAGTCATAGTCATAGTCATAATCAGTCTTCATGGTTGTGACTGGGCAAACAATGGGTCCATAGATGGCCTCTTTGATTATGACAGGGTAGGCTGAGCATTCATATATTGGCTCCTTGGCCATAACAGGGCAGTCAAAGAGTTCATAGATGGCCTCCTTGGCCATAACAGGGCAGGCAGAGAGTTCAGATTTGGTGTTCTTGGCCGTGACAGAGATAACAGGGAGCGCAGCCAGAATAAGTCCTACCAGAACACAAATGTAAGTAAAAAAAAAAAAAGATTTTTACATGTTCAGAATAAGAATCTGATTGGTGTTTGCTGTCACACTTATAAGGGTTCTAGAGAGAAACTGAAGAAAGAGATAACTAATATACTGGGGCACATGGCCTGCTAGTGTAACAAATTGGATCATTATGAAATAAATCCTAAATTTCACAGGAAGCCAATGTAAAGGTGATAATATAGGAGTAAAGGCTCCCTTTTTCTCATCTCATTTAAAAGCCATGCTGCTGCATTATGCACCAATTGCAGGTGAGCTAACGGGAGACTAATGTACAAAGAGTAACAATAGTCTAACCTTGAGATAAGTGAATGGACCACAATTTCCATTTTTTTCCTGGTAAGGTGTTTAACTTTAGTGATTGATCTCAAATCAAATAAGCTACTCTTAACAACAGCACAAATCTGCTTATTAAAATTTAGAGATGAGTCCATAATTACTTTATTAAATAAAATAAAGATCTATTAAATTGAACCCCTTCAGACCCTGGGTCCATTGGAATGGACAGCATATGTTTTTTGGTTTAAACCAAATTTATTTTATTTTTTTAATGAGTAATGCTTGGTCACTGATTTGTCCCTGATCAGCCAGTCACAATGAATATACTGTATGACCCCTAAATAATCTCATTGAGCTTCAGGCATCACATAAGACAGGCATGGCTCACCAACTCTACAGGAATTACCCATTTTTACCTTGTATATGCTAAGCTGCATCTATAATAATCTTAATAGTATCAAGTTATAATATTAAAAGTTAATTGGAAGATCTTTCAGAGTTGTAGAACCACCATTTTTAAAAGTTTAATGTCTAATGGACATTAGGTGTTGAAAGAAGCATTTAAAAGCTAAAATACAGAGCTATACATTGTAATTTTAATGTTTTATGAACATTCTTGTTTATTAATTATTAATATTACCAATATGATTTTATTTGTTCTCAAAGAACTATAAACTGTCATTTACTTTTTGGTTTTAGTGAGACAGAATAAGTGAACGTGAAATAAGTGAATACACAGCAACACACAAACACTCCACACACACTGATGCCTTGATACGAAAATGCACACAATTGATTATTTATCAAATCAGTCAGCAAGTACATATAAACACACCCACAAGCACACACAGATATACTTAGATTCATCCACTGCAAGCAACAAAAAGACTCCAATAAGACTTCACTTGTCTTTCCTTTTTTCTACATTCTTGTTGCATTGCTCATTGTTACAGTATACGTATTTTCAGAATCTTCAAAACGAATTCACATACTGTATATGTTTTAACTTTAGGTCATAGCTACTGTAAGGTTAAAACTATGGAGCACTTTTACATTCATTTGTGGCGTTCATTGTAGTGTAAATGGAAAAAAAAAATCTAATAAAAATATGAGTTGGCACAGATCTTGTTTTTTAGACTCATTTCTACATAGGAAAAGAGCAAATTGATTTTTTTTTTTTTTTTTTTATCTGAAGAGGTTAAGGACAAAACACCTGCTGACCGGCCAGGGTACATAGATATGATGTGGAAGGGTCTTCAGAACCTCTGCTTAACTCTCATTTAATTGAATTAAATTATTACAGCTGACAGCTGAAGTTTAATGGCATTATAGCACTCACAAACATTGTCTAAAGAACATTTCTAATCTAAACTCGCTGGAAAATTAAACAGAAAATCAGCAGTGTAACAGTGAGATACTGTACTTCCAAAAAATAGAACTCAAAGGAAGCATATACAGGGAAAATAACAGGTCCCAAAATCAGCCCCTGAGGGACACAACATACTTAGAATTATGAATACCCAGAATTATGTGTCTTCACTTTCTCAGTAATATTCAGGGGCAGATTAAGGGGTGCACCCGAGGATAAGTAGCTACATATATATTTCCAATTGACCTAATGATACAGCATCTTCATAGGCTCCTACGGTCATTAACTTACAGATTATTAATCTAACAGTTCTAACATGTTTGACACACGATGTCGCCCAACTTTTCTCTGTAAAATAATTATGTGTGACTGGTTCTGATGCAGTACTGAAGAGCAGTGCAGGACACTGTTGGCACAGATGCTCCTGTGTGTGGACTACTGAAGATACAGTATGAATGGTTGTGTCTCTTAAATACACCCGGTTTATTGATAGCAGAATACTTCACATTAGTCTTTGTATATACAGTTTATGAAGGGATAGATCACCAATGAAAAAAATAACTTCTACCTTCTTTTAGTCACCTTCATATTGTTTAAAACCTGTATTGTATGATATTTGTTCTTCCGTGAAACACAATAGGGAATGCAGCTCTTGTCCATATAGTTTTTGTCTGTATGTTTTTGAGGTGAATTTAGCATCATTCATGTAATCTGTATGTGGTTCGCCAGCTAAGCAAAGTGTTAAGAGGTCTGCTGCTCATTCTGTGACTGATGTGAGGAGACCGTCTGCCCCGGTGTTCCTCAAAGGTCTGCAGGATCTCAGAGTCATGGATGGCAGTCAGGTGACCATGACCGTGGAGGTGACAGGTATGAAACAACCTTCAGTTTTTCAATCTAGGAGGAAAGCAGAGTAAGATTAAGTGTAGTTTATTGTCCTTTCGGAAATTCACACATTACAAATACGACCAACATCAAACAACAACATCCCTCTCACAACAACAAAAATCACTGCCATAGATGTAAAATGACAACTTTGATTTACATATCATATCATATCATATCATATCATATCATATCATATCATATCATATCATATCATATCATATCATATCATATCATATATCATATCATATATCATATCATATATCATATCATATATCATATCATATATCATATCATATATCATATATCATATCATATATCATATCATATATCATATCATATATCATATCATATCATATCCAGTGGTGGCCCAGCAAGGCCTTCTCTGCAAGCTATTTATTTATCTATTGGTCACTAAGATTGTAATGCCACTGTTGCCCTGAGCCATTAATTTAAGCATACCATGTTCTAATGCAGGTTTGTAAAATTTAAATTGCGCCAAAATTTCCTAAATCCTTATTTTTCAATAGATTGTGTTTTGCTGTTTAGTTGTAATGAATGGAATTTCCTTTGTACTCCCTCAAGAGTATGTTTGTGCAGATGATTTAGTTCTAGTGATTATATAATGGTGAGCACTTCCTGTGTAACGACCGCATCTGAGGAGTCTCCTGACTGTGTATTTGCATGAACATGTGACCTCAACAACACATGAACTTGTCACAACAAAGTGTGTGCAGTGTGGCTTGTAAGACACTGTTCTTAACTCTCTGTGACGCACTTGTACGCTCCGCTGTTCATTATTCTTTATTTTGTCCCGCTGTCCTCCATACATTTTCTCTAACCCAAACTTGCTTAATCATTTGCAAGTGTGATGTGTTTTGTATGTAGGTAATCCTGCCCCTGAGGTGGTCTGGCTGCATAATGGAAAAGAGATCCAAGAGTCAGAGGATTTCCACTTTGAGAAGAAGGGCTGTCAGTATACTCTCTTCATACAGGAAGTGTTTCCTGAAGACACGGGCACATACACCTGTGAGGTGTGGAATGAAGCTGGAGATGCTCGGACTGAAGCCTCACTGACTGTACAAGGTACAAATCATACTAAGTACTAACAGCATAACAAAATAGTGTGATCTGCAAATAGATACTGCCAGAGCTTTTTATAATAATATAATAGTTAAATATTGTAAAATAATATTTTGGTTTATTTGGTCACAGAGCCTCAAGATGGAGTTCAGCCCTGGTTCATCACTAAAACCAAGTCTTCTGCCGCCTCCCTGGGTCAACACGCTCTGCTCTCTTGTGCCATCGCTGGTGACCCCTTCCCAGAATTCCTCTGGATGAAGGAAGGGCAGGTAATATCTGGAGGCAGTGACTTTGAGATCCTACAGAAGGAGGATGTAGTCTCACTGCTCATCAGGAAAGTGAAGACACATCATGCTGGAAACTATGAGATTCTTCTGAAGTAAGAGTTTTTACACTTGTTTCAAAAAAGATTTACTAATATACTAATACAAAAACCATTCTTTACAGTTTACAATACATTCTCTATATTTTTGGTAAGTTATTTGGAAATACTGACTCACTTTGAGAACATTACAAAATAAAAATGTACATACTTGAAACATAGTACTCAAGAGGCTTTATTTCACTTAGTGAATACATATTTGTTTTTAATTATAGAGTTCCTTTTTTCAAGGTGAACAATATGGATTTTATTTTGTTGATTCTTTATCAATCGAAAATGATTTCAGTCTCCATAATAGTTTCATGTGAAAAGATGTGAAAATGACACTTTACCCAAAATAAAAAAATTTTTTGTTTTTTTGCATTGTCATTATTTTTATGAAATGATAAAAAATTACATAGAGTAATATTGTATGTAACAAATTATGAAATAATATAACTATGAAAATATGAATATTATTTTAAATATAAAGAGTTAAATTAAGTATTGATACACCATGGTAGTATTGTAATTATGTTGTAATTAATTGTTTATTTTTTATGGGAAAAAAAAAATCATGTCATGAGATCCACACATTTAAGTACATGTAAGGCGACATTCTGTCATATCAGAAAGGATTGTTTTTTTAGTTATTTATTTACTTTTTCAGTTCTGCAGTTTACCATAAATGAACTTCAGTGTTCATAAATCTTCTGTTGCTCTCAGGAATAAAGTAGGAGAGTGCAGGTCAGTGGCCACTCTGCACGTCAGCGAGGACCCCATGTTGTCTGGTGACGATTCTCATAAGCAGTACGTTTTCCTTCTATTCTTGCTCTCCTCTGCCCCAAAGCTATATTTACAGCCTTTGCCCCTTAACCCCTGCACTAAATCTACATAATATATCTACATAACCAAATGCTCTGTTTATGCTTCCTCACTCATCTGTGCTGTTGTCTAAAGAGGAGTGTGGGTTAGTCTAGGGGCCCCATTCTGGTCTCATTTCCCTATAAGGCTTCTGAAGTCATCTCTGATGCAACTCTGTCGTGTTGAACTAACTATCCTCTTGATTAAGCTGCTCTCCAGTGTGGGCTGAGCTAGCTGGGGCTTTAAACGTCTCTGTATGTTTTTTTCTCCACTCTTCCTGTGGCAGCCGAGGGGTGGAGAGGACTGCACCAGGCAGGGGAGGACATCCAGAGACTCCCAGCCCTGCAACGTCGTGCTCTGAGCCACTCTGGGACCTCAACAGTCGGACAGATCAGGAAGAAGAGGAGGGGTGTGCCACCCTTGGGCTTCTCAAACGGCGTGTAGAGACAAAGGAACACAGAGAAGACCAAATCCGACAACAGGAGGCTGAACAGATTGACTTCCGAACTGTGCTCGGCCGCAAGGTCAACACTAAGAGTGTCTCTGAGGAAGACCTGAAGGAGATCACGGCCGAGCAGATGGACTTCAGGGGGAACCTTCAACGGCAGATCAAGCCTAAGACACTGACGGAAGAGGAACGTAAAGTCAACTCTCCACAACAGGTGGACTTCAGAGCAGTGCTGGGAAAGAAAGGAACCCCAGGCCCCAAACCTGGTCCTGGATCCTTAGTGAAAACACAGCCCAACAAAAATGAAGCTGTTGACTTTAGATCAGTGTTAGGCAACAAGAAAAAACAGCCAAGCCAGGACAGGAATGGAGAAAGCCACGGGGATAAAGACACCAGAGAAAAGGAAAATGACGTGAATTGTGTGGATGGAGGGATAAAAAAGAAAACAAATTCAGTTGGGAAAAAAGAGCCCGTTTTTACAGAGAAACTGATTGACCTGACGGTATTGGATGGGGAACGTTTGCATCTACAGTGCCAACTTTCATCTGAGTCTCCCGCTAAAGTGACATGGACGCTTGATGGAAAACTCATCAAACCATCTAAATTCATCATTATTGCTAATGAGGGTCAGTGTTGCATTTACAATTTAAAATTACCCAAGTAAGAGGACTAATTTGTTGAAACCTCTCATGGATAAAGTTTGGCATTGTGGTGTTTATCAGGGGCTCTATTATGTTATATGCATGTGTACATGTTTCAGCATCAGCAGACCAGAGGTAATCACAGTTTGACATTAATTTTATACAAACAATAAGTTAATATTTAGTACCTGACATTACAGACAGATGACTTTTGGTCCACTAACCAAAATCGCTCCAAATGAAGCCAATGCTGGAACAACTTTTTGTTCTGCTGAGAAACACAGTGGTTGGCTGAAACGCCACAAACAAAGAGCACTTTTAGAATCCAATCAGACAAGAGGACCAGGAGTAACTGTTACATAATTGTCATTGAACAGTGGTCACATGACACTCTGGTATCAGCCGGCAGGACTGTGTTTGGATGAAAGTTTATTCAAGATGATTCATGATGTATTAGGGCTATCAGTAATGATATTAATAAGTAGTGTGAAGCTGTACAGCGAGGGATATATCTCTGTGGCTTGGCCTCTTGTGTTCTTAATAGCATGCTAATTTTTTCACAAACTCTAGTGAAAAAGAGTTTCACAAACTGTTAATCTGACTCTCGTAATCAATGTAGTGACAAATACAAGTTAACCTGTGTATTTGAAGAATATCTGATTTAATATGCATGTGTGATTTGCAGGAATATTCCAGGTTAAATTTATGTTTAGAAGCACTAAACTCATCTGTCATTGCACATTTGCCCCATAGACATCCATTATAAGACCACAACTGCTTTTATGATTAAGGGACCAGTCCAAATGATTTCTGTGGTAATTTCCAGCATGCAGTAGATACTATCAGTATACTGTAGATTAACTTTCCTGTAAAAGTAGGGGATTCTTCAACCCTCTGAGCATAACTGTTTATTGTGTGTTTATATGTTTGTGTATGCAGGTGGTCAGTGCTCTCTATCCATTGATAAAGCTCTACCTGAGGATGAAGGACAATATGTGTGCAGGGCAGAGACCAACGAGGGAAAGGCAGAATGTTCCTGTATGGTCCTAGTGGACGGTGAGTTTATATTATAACACTCCAGTACAATAAATGTGTTTGCAGCATGCTTTTCCTGTATCTACTCTATGAAACTCCATAGGATCTCTGAGAGATGAGACGTATTCTAATCCTATGTGTCAAGAGTGTCTGCATTTTTTTGTGTTGTACAACACAACATACTTATTTCTCTCTCTACTTGAGAACTATGTCAAAACACTTGGTTTCTTTGAGAATATTATGGTTTGAGTCTATCTGTTTTGGGCTGGGCAGTATGTCTCCCTCCCTAGAGTCTCTGCCTGGGTTCTGCAGCTTCCGGTAATTACTGACCAGATCAGGCTGCATTGCATCCCTTGCATGCCATGTCCTGAGATCTCCTCGTTTCGCTTTGTAGGATATGTCTTTACAGCTGTCTCTAAATCTCTATGACCTGCATAACATGTTTTGACAATCATCCCAATGATCATCTCTAGATTTCTGTGTCCTGCTTTGCTGGACATGTCCCTGCAGTCGGCTCTAGAACCCTCTGTACTGATTAAATGACATGTCTCTTTCTCTCTCTCTTCCAGGACATGTCTTTACAACCATTTATGGATCTCTCTTTTCCACTTTAGAGGATGTGTTTAGCTGTCTTTGGATGTATTTATCCTATTTAACAAGACATGTCAATAAAGCCATTTCTAGATCTCCCTGTCAAGTTCGAACAGATCTCAAGATCTCTCTGTCTTACTTGACAGGACATCTTCCCACAACCATCTCTAGATCCATTTGGACAGGATAGCATATTCAAACAGTGATCTCTTGTTTCTGTTCTGCTTTACAGGACATGTCTTACCAGTCATATCTAGATTTATCTGTCCTAACTAATGAACATGTCCCTACAGCTCTTTCTATGTCACTGTTTTGCTTTCCATGTTATGTTCTTACAGCTGTTCATAATAATTTTATCACACTTCACAAGACTTGATTCTACAGTCATCTCTGTTCTGCTTAACAGGGTCATATCCAATTTCAATATTCTTTCCATTTTATCCACTGTAGATCCCTGTGTACTGTTTCTGTCATCCATCTCTAGATCTACTGTTGTATCTAGATATCTCGGTTAAGCTTAACAGGACATCTCCCTATAGCTTCTCTAGATCTCTGCATCCAGCTTTACAGGACACATCTTCACACCCTCATGTCGTTCCAAATCTTCGGAACACAACTGAAGATCTTTTTGGTGAAATCTGCAAGATTTCTGTCCCTCCATTGACAGTTACGCAACTACCATTTTGACGATTCAAAAAGTTCATAAAGAGATTGTAAACCTAATCCATATGGATCAAATGGTTTATTCCAAATTTTCTGAATATACATGATCACTTTATATGATAAAAAGATTGAATTTAGGCTTTTATTCAAATATAAACATTGATCAGTGAACATAAACAGAAGCTCAACCGAACCTGCTTGACACGCGATAACAAACCTCTTGTGGAAGCTTAAGCATACTGCGTAACACGAGAATGAACCTCATTGGTTCTTGGAGCACAAGAATGAACCTCACTGGTTCTCGTGGAAGCTCAATGTGCTGCTTAACATGAGAATGATCTTCATTGGTTCTCGCACATCAGACGAACATGCTTGAGCTTTCGTTTACCGCAACTGATGTATGAGTTGATGAATGTTTATTTGCGAATATAAGCCTAAATTCAATCTGTTCATCGAGCAATCAAGCAATCTGAAGCAATTCTCAGAAAATGTTGGACTGAACCACTCAATTAATTTGGATTAGTTCTACAATCTCTTTATAAACTTTTTGAAGCATCAAAATGGATGTTGTATAGGGACATAAAGCTCTCATATTTCATCAAAAAGATCTTCATTTGTGTTTTACCGGTTTGGAAAGACATGCGGGTGAGTAATTGATAACATAATGAAACATTTTGGCTGAACTATCCCTTTAATGTACTACTTTAATGTAATAATTTTCTTGCATAAACATCTCATATAGCTTGTGCTTAAGTGGCTTCTGCTATTTTAACTGTCAAATTCCACTTTTTAAACTCAGGTTTGTCATTTTGACCTTTGTCTTGGTCTTAGCAATAAGTGGCAATGAAAGAATGACAATAAACTCTCGAAATAGTTAATTAGCTTAGATATTATTTTTGGAACTTTTTTAGTGTCCAGAAGTTGAAGAGGAGGCATAATATGCTGCTTTCATGGGGGTCACATGAATTTGATTCTAATTTTGCTCTCTGTATTTCTTTCTCTCTGACTTTCTGTGTTCAGATCCCAGTGTCTCCACACCAGCTGATAAGCGGAGCAGGAAGCCCTCTACCCCGACCACAGAGAGTGAGTTTCCAAAATATGTACTTCCTTTTTTATATCCCAATATGGAGTGGCGTGGGAGATGTGAACCTTTCCCACTGCTGTACACACACACACACACAAACTTTTAAGTTGCTTGTAGCTTTTGTAGACAATTTCACTTGGGATATATTTTACTAAGAATAATTACTTATTAAATGACTTTGTTCTAGAAGAGAAAGAAAAAAAGAAAGAAAGAAAGAAAGAAAGAAAGAGAAAGAAAGAGAGAGAAAGAAAGAAAGAAAGAAAGAAAGAAAGAAAGAAAGAAAGAAAGAAAGAAAGAAAGAAAGAAAGAAAGAAAGAAAGAAAGAAAGAAAGAAAGAAAGAAAGAAAGAGAAAGAAAGGTCACTGCAAAGCCTAGCAGGAAGCTCTCCATTTGATTTCTGATAAGGTTAATTAGAGTGAATTTTGCAATTTTCTGCAAAGTTGTTCAATTGTTAGAGATTGTTTAGTAGGTTGCTACTTTTTGCTGTAAATATATCTTGCTTAAAATCAGATTAAAAATACACACAAACAAAGACATCCATCCGCATGTAACCTAGTTCATACAGATCTGTAGATTCAGGGAAAGATGAAAACTAGTGAATAGTTTTCCACTCTCTATCTGGACACTTTTGTAAAATAACGTTTTAAGCTGGACTATTATTGTTAAAGACTTAGCCTTTGCACTATTTTCTATTGTTGCCATATGGTCTCTAGTTTTGCATCCTCCAAAAGTTGTAGTATGGTATGAGACTATATAGATGAACTATGGTGAACCAGTCATTCACTTCTCACACTCTTCATCAGTTGAGTTGTTTGACAAAGGCTGCTGGATAGCTGACTTTGACTGATTTTTAATGTTAAACAAACTCAGTGAGCAAAAAGGAGAATGAGGGGTGAACAAAAGTGTGTTTTAGAGATATAAAGAGAGAATATAAGGAGATTTCTGACAGTAGAGCAAGAGAGATCATGACTTTTACTGCATGACTGCTTGGCAAAACCCACTTAGATTTCCATGTATGGGCTCAGTCAAGACTCTCTCTCTCACTCTCCGGACCACGAGGAGTGTTGTATGAGTTTTCTAACATCAATGTTTTTAACATGCCTGACATTCTCGAGAATGTTTTGTGAAGCTTTTGTATACTAGTGGGTCTACTTTTCGCCTACTCTTTTAGCAGACTCTTTCGAAATGGCTGAAACTGAGACTGTTGAAACTGTTGATATGTGCACATGAGAAATGTCGCATAGGTTTTTCTTTATTCTTAAAAGAAAGGAGAAGTGAGAAAGGTATATTTACAAAGGTTTTCTCAAAGGTTACAAGCAAATTCTGCTAAGACAAAAGGAAATCACCCTTCCATGACATTATTTGTTTGTGATTTAACATGCAGGTTAAAGTGTTGCATGATGCATATACTGAAACCATTTGAAAGGTACTTTAGAGTACTTTAGTTTTGTGTTGTAACATGCGATATAAAGTCAGTGTATCAGAATTATTTTTGAGGATGTTTGGCTGGCAAACTTGAGTTGGTCTTAATGCACCTGCTGTCTAGTATCAGTATTGACCTGATATCAAATCAGTTACTTACAATGTTTCCAAAATGGTAAAAATGGGGTAAAATGTGTAGACAAGTAGACATTGAGGTAGCTCACTAGATTTGGAACACAGCGATGATGAGCACTAATTTTACAACTTTAATAGTTAACCACCATTAGTCAGTGAGTCAAGTTTGATGCTTTTTTTTAGAGGGGCAGTGGATTTTACTCATTTATTAGGAAACTATTCAAAACTGTGTCCAAGTTATCTGGGTATTTTGTGCTGATTAGCTTATGCCATGAAAAGAGAATACACAAGTGAGCTGCCAATGGGTGAAATTAATAGTTTTCCAGAAACCATCTGTTTAAACAATAACAGAATGTTTATATAATATTCTGGCATGCATTTATGTTGTAATGCACATGCAGTTGTTGTGGATGGACCTGCAGAACCAGATTCCTCAAAGGAGAGATGCAGCAGTACATTTGTAACAA
The DNA here is from genome assembly GCF_951802725.1 of Rutilus rutilus. Taxonomy (NCBI): domain Eukaryota; kingdom Metazoa; phylum Chordata; class Actinopteri; order Cypriniformes; family Leuciscidae; genus Rutilus; species Rutilus rutilus. The sequence goes on along the minus strand of NC_140215.1, from coordinate 32,102,724 downwards.
CACTGAACGGATGCAGATATGCTTTTAATGTTGTACATTTCCTCTTGTCCACACGTGAACATCAACAAGGCTGACAATAAAAGATTGATAGTGATTTTGGAGCAACTGAAGGTTTAGGTAGGTCCTACATTATAGGGGTTTACATTGAGTCATTGAGTTGTTTGCAGTCATGGAAAATCTGTGATTAAAAATCATGAAGCTATAAAAATAAGCAGTGGTGTCTTGGATGATGGAAAATTCTAACCTCCAAAGCACCTCTGAATCGCTGGTGGAAATTGAAAACCCAATTGGTGTCCTTAAGGACTCTGTGCTTTCATGACCAGTTCAGAAACAACCACTGCAACTTACGTCATGCTTGTTACATTCCTCTGTTCTAATGGCTTATATTTGTATCTCTATGCTATTAGTTGTGCTTGTTAGGAAAGCATCACTGTTAGCATTGAATCCTTAACCTAACTAAATATTAAACTTTGCTTTGGAACTCACCTCACCCCGTATGTTTATGGTACCAATATGTACAAATACTTCAGTCATCAAAGATTATTTTTTTTTTTTTTTCATTGTTTGCTGTAAGCAGAGTTCCTTTGAAACCCTCATTCTCCCCCAGCTCCACATGCCTAGATCTACTACAGGATTTATGTATGTGTGATCTATGTATATTTATGTATTTTTTTGTTTCTGGGTTTATTGTTTCGCTACATTTATTTTTCCCTGTTTATCCTGTCGCAACACTCTGCTTTGTGTTAGTATTTTTTTGTTTAAGTCATAAAAAACAAACATTAGATACAGTTGACATTGTATCTATATTGGGGGTGTAGTGTAGTGTAAAGAAAAAGAAAAAAACATCATGGTTTCCACAGTTACTAATTTAGTTCTACATAAAGGCGAAAAATGTAAAAAAAAAATTTTTTTAAAAATCCACAAACCTGTAAACTCAAAGAAAGTAAAAGAAGACTAAATACTCCCTTGTGAAAAAGAAATGTGCTCAGTTGTACTGAATGTGCACTTCTAGTGTACATATCTTAAAAGTATATTTAAAAAAAAAAAACTGTACTTGCAGATAATATAATATAAATGAAATCAAAGGCCACTTTTGTGTGCATAAATTATTTAATTGCTATAAATTATTCTTTCCTTGATCTCATTAGTTTTTCAGTATGGTCTCTTTAATATTCATAGGTTTCTGTGCACGTAAAGAGTGCTTAATTGTAAGAGTTCTTCAAGAGTACCTTCAGCTTCCATGCATCTGGACCTACTACAGATTGTCATCCTTGCCCAGACAATTGCCTACAGTTGAGTACTGTACTTAAGTACACTTTTTTGTTTTTTTCTGGAAACTTTTTACTTTAACTTCACTACACTACAATTCTGTCAGGGTCCTTGAGTAGAATGTAGTAACGTCAGTCAGGGGATGACATTGGTTGCAGGGGTTGCATTTTGGTTGGAAAATAAAGTCGGGTTGACGTCAGAACCCGTCGGTCAGACATTGGATTTTGGTTGGAAATGAAAGTTGGGTTGACGTCAGAACACGACTGATGTTGGTTTCTGACGTCAACCCGATTTTCATTTTCAACCACAATACAACGTCTGTCCAACGTTGGAGATTAATGTCAATCTGGCGTTGGATTCTGACATCAACCTGATTTTTCATTTTCAACGTTTGGTTTGGTCTTCTAAATGTGAATTTTGTCATTGTTTTGGACCACACTTGCTTATAGATAACAGTAAGGCAAACATATTCATACTGAAAGCCAAAAAACTTTAAATAGTGCACTATTTGAGGGAACAGCCATTTGTGTGTCCAAAACCATTGTGGACGTTATTGAGTGCACTTATTCAATCTCAAATTCAATCCCACTATACTGGAACTGTGTTCTAGAAATACATTTGATATTGATATGAGGGGAGGTAGGCAGGCATAGATTAAGAGGCATATAAGGTACTGTAAGTATTACATACAACAATGCAACAATAATACAGATTATTGTTAGGGTAATAATAAGGTCTTTACGACTTTTACTTGTAACAGAGTTATATTTGACCAGTAGCATCTGTACTTTCACTCAAGTAAGGAAGTTGTAGTAGTAGTGGTCTCACTGTCATATATCGAGATTACCTCCGACTCACACAACTTGATTTTCACGACACCAATACATTTGAATATATGGTATTGAAGGCTGACTCTCTTATAATTATCTTGCTCTGTCGTCCTACTAAGGCTTTTGATCATTAAATTGATTGGTTTTAGCCTAAGCTTGCCTAAGCATAAAAAATGTCCTACGATTATTATATCCTATCGCAATCTCAAAGCTGTTGATACTGCATCATTTGGCACCTCCATTGTTTCTTTGATATTATCTAACTATCACTCCATCATTTTTTTAATTTTGCAGGAGCATGCTCCTGTTAAGACCAGAAGTGTCCCTTTCACCCACCCTTCTCCTTGGTACACCCCTGAGCTTTGTATCCTAAAGATTACTGGTAGACGGCTTGAGTGTCTTTACAGGAAAACTGGCCTCACTGTTCACTATTTAGCTTTAATTTAATCTCATAAAATACAAATCTGCTCTGAACTGGGCTCGTTCTAGTTTTGTCTCTGCCACAATTAACAAATCAAGCAACAGGCAAAAAACATTATTTAACACAATAGACAAGCTTACCAAGCCTCCATCCCATGATGCTCTTGCTTCAGATGAGCTTTTCTGTTCCTTCCTTATTCACTTGCTAGAAAAGACAGATGCCTTCCACCGGGGATTCTCTAATGATGCTACAAAGCTTAGCTATTTGCCAAATCGATCTGGTCAGTCCTTGACTTTCTTTTCTCTGACTACTCCATCTTCTGTTTCTGAGTTAATTTTGAGATCCAATTCATCATCCGGTCGACTTGACCTTTCTCCTACTTCTCTCCTGAAACTTTGCCATTCTGTCATCTCTGCACCTATTTCTCATTTTATCAATGCATCTCTTACCTCTGCTTCATTCCCTCTGCCACTCAAAACTGCTGCAGTTACCCCTGTTCTCAAGAAACCTAACCTTGATCCATCAGTTCTATATAATTATTTCAAATGTACTTTTCTAGTTGAAAATAATCTCTTTGATCCTGGTTTTCGCCCACTTCATAGTACTGAAACTGCACTTGTTAAGGTAGTGAATGTTCTACTACTTTCTGGTGACTGGTTCTCTGTCTATACTTCTGCTACTTGACCTCAGCTCTGCCTTCGAAACCATCTCCCATGAATTACGTATTTCTCGCCTCTCGGATGTGGGTATTTCTGGTGCTGCTCTTTCTTGGTTTTCTTCCTATCTCTCTGACAGACAATTCTTCATTTCAGTTCAGGATTTTCGATCACCTATGTGAAGCAAGGTGTCCCCCAGGGATCCGTTCTCGGGCCATTATTATTCATAATTTACATACTACCTCTGGGTCAGATCTTACACGTCATTGTTTTAATTATTACTTTTAGAATGCATTTTAGAATGGATTTTTATCCATTTTGGATTATCACATCCAAATATACACTATCTGTACACCTTCTCTACCTGCTCTATCTGCCCAAACTGACAAAATCTCTGCTTGCGTGCATGAAAAAGATTGGCTCTATTAAACATTTTCTGATACTAAACATGGACAAAACTAAGATCATTTTTATTGGAACTCCGTCACTCGCTAGCAATATTCCTACTGATTTCACCTGTGAGATTGATGGTTCTCACATCAAACCATCAAGTACTGTTAAAAATATAGGTATTATTTTTGACTCCTCTCTCCTTTCAGGCTCATATTAACTCTATCACCCAATCTGCATTCTTTCAACTACATCGCACTGCCCAGCTCTGTCTCTTCATCAGTGTCAAAGACGCTGAAACTGTCATCCATGCATTTTTCTCATCACGTCTTGATTACTGTAATGCCCTTTTCATTGGTTTAACTTCCAGCTCCATTTCCAGATTACAATATATTCAAAACTCTGCTGCTAGAATACTTACCCGTACCAAGTGTTCTGCTCGCATCACCCCAGTTTTGCATGATCTCCTCTGGCTTCCAGTAGCCTACCGTATTAAATAAAAAATTCTCCTGCTCACTTTTAAATCTTTGTACGGCTTGGCTCTCCCTATATTTGTAACCTGCTCCTCCCCTACACCCCGACTCGGTCAGTGCGATCTTCTGACTCTGGCCTTCTCTTTGTCGCTCGGTATCGCCTCTCTTCAATGTGGGGCAGGTCAATCAGTGTTGTTGCACCTAAACTATGGAATTCTCTCCCCCGATCACTCTGTTGTATTAATAATATTTCTGAATTTAAATCATTACTCAAAACTCACTTATTTTCTGAATGTTATCATTCTTAAGTTGTGTTCTGTATTTCGGTGTATGCTGCCTTGTCTATATACTGCTCTTTTACTGTTCTGTATTCTTGTTACTCTAACCTACTTACTATTGTTTGTCATCATTGGTTTGTCACCAATGTGTAACATTGGTGTTATCCTTTCGTTGTTGCTTGTACGCATCCTTGAGCACTGAAAAGGCGCTATATAAATAAAACTTATCATTACTTAATTTGCACTTGTAGTATACTGTCCCTAAACCTCAATAGTATCAAAAGTATTTTGCAATACATGAACACAATAAGTACATTGTAGCAAACTTTTTTTTTTTTTTTTACGTAAGTACATAGCAGTTAAAGTCACCTAATATAAAATATGACCATATATTTAAAAACACGATTTACAAGTTTCAAGAGAAATTACATTAAAATGACATTTTAGTACAACAAATTGTACATATCAGTATTGTACATTTGACAGTGTAAAAAAAAAACAACAAAAACAATGTAATTATGAAATTACATACAGTATAAATATACTTAAGTCTTAACTAAGTGGGTAAAAAAAAAAGCACTTTAAAGTTCAGCTAATTGCATTCAATGTAAATTTAAACAATAATAATGTTTCATTTATTTGTAGAAGTGTAGTTATTTTTCACAAGTGCAAGCAATTAAGCAGCAGGATGATATAGGAAGCCAATAAAATCAATCATGTAACCGTTTTGCGGCAGACCTTTCCATGTTAGTAATAAGTATAACAGGACACTTCATTTACCGTGAAGAAATTCTGGTCATTAAACGCTCTCCCCTGTTCATATCTTCTACTATGTAATATACAGAACTTTTAAATACAAGTTCTAATTTCTATTATGTCTCTCTATACAGTACATCACCATGCAGATGTTTCAGTGATTACATTAATTCACCTGCTTTTTTCGATCATTTATAACATGATGAAGCAATGTTAAAGATAGCAACGGTGATCTGTTTCCTGCTTTCTCTGTCTTTCTTTTTGTCTGGTTATTTTCTGCAGTGGTTGACAGTGTGAAGTGGTGTGATTTGTTGAAGCAGTGGAGGGCAGAGATTATCTGTGTTCTAAGTGTCTTCAGGTTGTCAGGCTTTTAAACAGATACGTTTGATCCTGTGGCCTAAAGCCTAAACATTATGAAATATGGAAGTGGGATGGCCTATGTGTGTGTCTGTGTGATGTTTCAGCATTTCCAGCATTATCCTAAAGCATTTGCTCTACCTTTGTCTTTACTCACTTGTTCCATATTTGTCTAATAATCCTGTGATTGAAATTTATGTCCAAAGAATATGCTTTCATACCAAGGCAAGCTCAAAAAAGTCTGGTTCACAGTCACACAGTTAACAAACACCTAACCACAAAGGTTATTTTATTTTATTTTTTGGATCTGTATGTTTATTGTTTGTTAGGGCATTGTGAACATATGTTCCCAACATTTTAAATTAAACAGCCAATGTCATACTGTTGGAAATGTTGCATTGTTGGGCAAGTAAGAACCTGCTTTAATACTATGGGCTAGATTTACTAACAGCTTGCGACAGCGCAAACCCTCTTTTGCCGTTAAAAAAACTACTGTCAGGATTTACTAAAGTAAAAAATTAGCGCTGAAAAGGCATGGACCCAGTTGTTTTTGCGGCTGAACTTATTGCATATGCATTTGTAGGTGTTTCCCTTTCAGACGCAAAATTTATGGGAGGAGAGTATTTAAATGATTGCATTGGTCGTTATGGAAATGATCTGACTGCATCTGTGTTCTTTGATTTGTGTGTCGTCAGTAGATCACATGCAGAACTTTTCACTCCCATTGTCACTTTTTTGGAATTGCGCTCTCACGCTAGTTTAGTAAATCTGGTCCTAAAACGGGTAGCTCTGCAGAATAAATTAGAAACACCTTCATTTGAGCTCAGGATTACCCTCTACTACCATGTGTAATAACTTATACTGAGTTCATTTGTTTATTATGCTACTAACATAAAATCAGGCATGCAGAATATGTAAGAAAATCTTCTTTTGCACATTTACAGTGATTAGACTGTTTTTGTTATTTTTATTTTTTTGTCCACTGGAATTTATTGGAAAGTATTTTGATGATTTGTTGGCTGAACAGTCAAACCCAGGAGCACAACAGTACTACTGGACTATACTTCCAATTCTTGAAGCCTTATTGTCATTCATCAAACATCTAAGTTTTTGTTTTTTAGTTTGGGAACTTTATTTGATTGTCCACTTTTTAGACATTCTACTAACAGCTCTATTCTACTTCTACTACAGTTGTAGAATTGCTACTACGTCAACTACAAGTCATTAAAGTTATTAGTAGTCTGTCTGCTCCAAATCTGCTAATATAATACTTTATTTTTATAATACTTAATTTGGAACCCTTCTGTAGGTCTGGTGTCGGGTTTGGTAGTAAGTGCGCTCTTTCGTGCTCTTATGGTGATAGGCCTCCATTTTGTGAATGTCATTTAGGCCATCGCTCTATGGGCAGCAGGTTGAGCTCTGTAGGTCTCCTCCCTTTACGAGAGTTTAGTAAGGTTGAATAATAGACCACTGTTCCCTATTATAAAGTATTAAGGGGGTGTTAAATAGGATTTTCATAGGATGGTGAATTTAGGGCCCTGAAGTTCCCATATAGAGGTAGGTAGATTACAATAAAATGAACCTATTGAATCCAGTTATTCCAATATTCAATGTACCTAAACATCTCTAAAAAATTTCTGGACACTTTTTGGGTGTCAAACTTTGTGGAACATGTTTATAGGTAATACAATGAACTTCACCAGTAGTGTGAACTGACTTCATACATCCACTAAAAATTACCTTGAGAATAATTAGAGATCTTGAGTTAAACAGTGGCTAAAAGTTCTGGAAAACAAATGAAAAAAACGAACATTGGCTTGACTTTTTGTATCTTATTGTATATTTTGTATCTAATTCAATAAAACTTAGACAATTTTAAGTGTGACTTTAGTGTCCAACACTTTACATAAAATCCATAAGGTTACACATGATCATGTTGCCTCAACAGCCCTAAAATGTCACAGCCCGCTAGTCTTCCTAAATAGCAGGTTATACTACGTCTTGTGTGAGTCTCAACTGGGGGTTGAAGGTTCTATATATGTGTTGCTACTACAATTGATTTATAATGAAAGGACAGATAGGAAGATCTGATCAGCTTCATTATAATCTCTGTTTATAAACTCAGTATGAGATGTGTTTTGTCCAAATTTTATGGATTCAGGTGAATGCTCAATGAAACAAAAATAGTTTTGTGTTGGAAAGAGGATGTTTTCATTTCCACGGCTACAGAGAAAAAGAGAGAGGAATGAGAGAATGGCCTCTCAGAGAGGGATGAGATTGGAATGCCTTACAACCGACAGAAAAACTCCTCAGAAGTTTGACATTGCTTCAGATCAGAATAGCTTCATTGCCAGTGCTGCAGCTCTAGGCTTGTGTTTGTTGGCCTTGCCATCACATTGTTTCATGACAGCGATCAGATGTAAAATAAATAGTGGCAAAAGCTATTTCCTGGATTCTTGTTGGGGATATTTTTAGTATGACCAAAAAAGGCAAAGAGCAAAGAACCTTAGCAGCTGATCTCTCCTAGTACATCCAGAGAAAAACATCTCTCCTTTCCTCTCATTCCACCCTCCCTTTTACCATTTTGTAAACGTGAGAGTGCATGTTCTCTCAAATACACTAGATTCTGTGAGTAGATCTGGTGGCTGATGTTAACATTTGTTTGTGTGTGTGTGTGTGTGTGTGTGTGTGGGTGGGGGGGAGTCCTGGTAAACCCTACGTTATGGGAACAAAACGACCCCACCACAATGGCAATATATTAAAGGGATACTTCAGGATTTAGCAGTAAGCTTTGTATTAGTAGAAAACCTGTAGTATTTTCGAATTACCATGCTTTCCACCCTCATATCCCCCTGAGACGAGAGATTTATGTATTTTTTGTCTGGAAAAAATCCTCCGATGACGCAAAAATCGTCTGAGGATTTTTTGGCCAGAGGCTAAAGACTACAGCCAGTAGTAGGGGCTGTCCCGCATGTTTTCAACCCCGCCCATAGAGGGTGGGATCTCACTCACAGAATGTACACATCTTTTTTTGGAAGCTAAGCTAGCAGGCGTAAAGCTGTGGAGAAAGCTGAGTAGTAGGAGACAGCTTAGTAGGGGTTACCATCCTCTTTTTCCCAGACATGTCTGGCCGTCGAGATCGTCCAAAATGTCCGGGATTCGGCTTTTGCTTTCTGCGGTCGCCATTCATTGTTTACATGCACACCTTTTGTTTCAATCTAACTGAATTCATTCCGATTGGTGAATCTGAATGTAGTGTTTATATGAATGCTAAACAAGTGATCGGTTGATGTGCGTTTTAACATTGCTAAGAAAATTCCCGCTCCTCCGTGAAATATACGAGACCGGTGCATCTCACGTGTCGCTCATCAGTAATCACGCCACCGGCCTCTCATCGTTCTCCCGCGGCCCTCAGTCTCGTCCTGCTCGCCACAGTAAACATAATGAATGGAACTGTAGAACGCAAAAGCCGAATCCCGACATTTTGGGCGATCTCGAAATCCCGAGCAGACTCGTCACGGAGACTCACTAGTAGCCTAGTCTTGTTGTTTAACTACGCGCTCTTACGGGTAGGCGTGGCTTGGGAGTGGCCTCGTAGAGCAGCGAAGCAAGTGCATTCTGGGAGTTGTTGTCTTTCATCCACATTAGCCAAAAATACATTTTCTGGCTTTTCTCAGTCTAGAAAGCTCCAAATTCAAAAATAATTTCACATTTCTTCTACATAAATGATTTTACATTTTAAATACACATTTATCTTTCCAGAGGTGAAGTATCCCTTTAAATCTTTGTCCTTGTGGGGACATTTTTGGTCCCCATGAAGAAAACAGCTTATAAATCATACCAAGTGATGTTTTTTGAAAGTGTAAAAATACAGAAGGTTTTCTGTGATGGGTAGGTTTAGGGCAAGAAGATAGAATATACAGTTTGTACAGTATAAAAATCATTATGTCTATGTTGATTGTTCCCATACATAACATGTAAACCCAACGTGTGTGTGTGTGTGTGTGTGTGACTTGAAAGCTGATGTGTGGGTGTGTGTTAACAAAACCCTTTTGGTATAAAATAAGTAAGGGATAATGTACAGCCAGCCAATCCCCCAATTAGAAATGGACATGCAATTGAAGTTGATTTTGAAATATTTTATTGTGTAAGAAGAAAGAGAGTGTGGAATGATGCGAGAGACATGAAAATAGCATAACTATGTATGAAATTGCTTACATAGGGAAATTCCAACATATTAGGCTGATGTTTTATGATCAGTTCTCTGGACTGAGATTGTATGTTGAGCCCATTTTCTCTGTGTTAACTGAAAGTCATGTGGTATCTCATCTGTGTTTATTTCTGTGTCTTTCACTTCAGGTGAGGCTAAAATAAAGAAACCCCCACCCAAAACACTGGCTAAACAAGGTAGGATCAAATCAGTCATCATCTGCGTAGTTTAAAGATACATGTTGGGTTAAATAAACAGTGCACAACTTGATCTATTTTTGTGACATGTTGTTGATTACACCAGATAATTGTGTCCCTCAGTTTGTACAACCAAAGAAAATATAGTTTATAGGGTGCCCAATCCAAAGTTCAGCTCCAGTCCTGACCAAGTACAACTGAACCAGCTAATTAATATCTTTACAAACACTTGATAATTACAGACAGGTGTGTTAGATCAGGGCTGGATCTGAACTCTGCAGGGGTGCGTTTCCCAAAGCCAACTATGGTCGCAAGTTCCGTCGTTACCAATAGAGTTCAATAGTAATTGATGCTTTTGGGAAACACACCCCAGATAGGTAGATCTCCAGGAACAGGAATGAGCACCCCAGTTGTATAGTAATACACTTACAATGGAAGTCTAGCAGGCAAGTGCAGCACCATGATTAAACATTTAAATTCTGAAACTATATCACTGCTTTGAAAGTATAACTATAAACATGGTTTATGTTTTATATTCATTTATTTTAATTTTTTTTAATTTACATTTTGTCAATTGAGGGGCAAGGAAAAGTGAAGAACAAATCACATGGTAAACAATATATATATATATATATATAATAAAAATAATGTAAAGATATTTCATGGCTGTTAAGAAATTTTGGTAACTCTTTACAATAAAGTTTAATTTGTTAACAATAGCTAACTACTTTACACTTTCCATGGGGAAAAGTAGCAAAAAGTTTATCTTGGACTTTGCATGCGACTGGGAGAGATAGAATACAAAGTTATATCCAATCTTTTAACTCATGTCATCAGTCTATGTTTCCATCCAAGGTGCAGATTTAAAAGGATTATCGCATAAAATGTCTCTTCCAGCAAAATCAAAATTAAAAGAAATTTTGTTCATTTCAGCAGTATATAATTAAAATGTTACATGTTAATAGCCAGATTCCACAACACATCAACTTACGCAAACTTTGATCACATGTAGAATAACAAAAAAACTATACTGCATCCAAGGTCAAAGTATGACAAACAGAAATGATTAATTCATTGCGTAGCTGTTAGTTTACCTCACCTTCTGATCCGAGTCATTCGTTCTTTTGTCATGTCACATCCCCATAGGCTGATGGTATGCAGTCTGTACCGGAAACAGAATATATTAGTTTACCTCCCGAGTCTTCGGGTCTGAGTCGTTCTTTCATCAAAGAACCATCATGACAGAAATTCACAAATGTATAAATTGTAAGAAATTTGAGACCAGAAATTTGATCACGTAACTGTAAGAAAAAAACGAATTATGTCACTCTCTGAGACAACTCGTTGTTGCCGAGTCATAAAGATTTGTTTAAAATGAACAAATTGTTCATGATCGACCCATCACTAATTTATTCAATTATTGTGTTTACACCGTAGTTTATGCGCATGTCTTCATATTGGATACATTTATCCACCTCAATTGAGTGCAAAAGTTTTTTTTTTTAATGTGCATTTTTTAAATTTCCATAAAGCGTTTTTATGCAATCTCTCAAAATGCATGTAAAATTGCTGGATGGAAACATAGCTAATGTCATAAGCTAAAAAAAATATATATAAAAAAATCCCCTATTTTTTTTCACCTTGGAAACATACCAGGAAGTGACATGAAAGTCTGTTGTGCACTTTCAATACATTTTTAACCCCTGTGAGAGCAAATGGATCTTGTGGCAAACATACTGTAAATTTAGCCTAAATTCTACAAGTGGATTGTGTGTTAGGTGCTCCTCCTCAGATCCTGCAGTTTCCTGATGATATGAAGATCTTGGCGGGCCAAGAGGTCAGTCTGCTGTGTAAGTTCACTGGAGCGCTGCCCATCAGCTGCACCTGGCTCAAGTTCCGCAAACCAGTAAGAGTCTTTTCACTCGCCAGTCCCTTTTAAATGCTTTAAACATTCATTTGTTTTTACTATTTAATATGGTCTTTGGATTGGGAGTTGCTATGATGCCCAAAAATGCTTTCTAGGTTGGCAGCTCACAGCTTTTCCAAAACAGCCATCATCCTCAATGACTAAATATTGCAAGCACTGGCATACCCCTCTGTACACATGGCTCAAACACAAAAACCTTTTATTACTGCCATTTATTTCAGTTAGTTGACTTTCCACTCTAAATTGTTTGAACTGAACACTTGAAGTAGCCTACGCCTGAAACAAGCACTTGTGTTCATGTTGGTTACCCGCATCCTCTGCTTCTTCAGATTCAGGAAGGTCAGGGCATCTCAGTATTAAGCACAGACAGCAGCAGTCAGCTGACCATCACAGAAGGACAGCAGGAGCACTGCGGATGCTACACCATCGAGATCAGGAACACCTACGGCGTGAGACAGGACGCCCTCAACCTCACTATAGTCGGTAAGTGTGAACACTAGTGAAAACTTGAACATCTGGCCATATGCAAATGGAAGTCATTACATGAAAGGAGTTTCACAACATCTGATGACGCCCAAAATGTACTTTAAAATCAGGGTTTCTACGTAGTTTAGAAAATTATGGAATTGGATTTGATTCATTTCCAGGTCTTGATAAGAATGGAAAAATGCAGAGTATGGAGAAATGCAGGTTAATATGCATTTTAGGCTTCTACTCATCAAGTAAACGCATGTTTTTACTTCGAGAAAACCACTGAAAAACAAAAACCCAGATGACTTAAATGTACAGATGACTGTACTATACCAAATTTAAAGCTTAAAAATAATGCTGTATGAACCAATTAGTTTAAATGGTCTGAAAAATCTACAGACAGAATTGGAAATCTGAGTCTGGATAAGAATCGAATTTTGAAATGGAAACTGTGTAGGAACCCTGTAAAATGGAAACTAAAATAAGGATCCATTCACACAGGACACGTCCTTGTCTGTCCAGCACGTTTACATATAAAAACTATTAAAAACTATTTAAAAACAGAGCAGTTGGGCACAAGGAATGTGTTCAACACTGAGTGAGAAAACCAGAGGGAGAGAGACATTTGAACTAGAATGTCAATCAAATATTAATGTAGAAATATACAGAAATTATTTGTTTTACCTGAAACTAAATTACATGACTTTTATTTGTCTTATTGACTATAAGTTTATTTAAATAATGAGCCACTGAGGCCATCTGCACACTAAAAAATGTCAGGAGTGACAACCACATTTAAGCCCCTTTCACACAGAGATTCCGGAAAATACACGGATAAAGTGACTCGGGATTTGACCCGGGTTCGTTTGATTTTGGTTCATTCACACTGCCAGTGATTTTCCGGAATCAGAGAGTGCGTTCACACACAACCCGTAAAAATCCCGTAAAGACACGTGACATCGATGTGACTTTGTAATGTCTCAGCAGCGTCTTCAGTTTGCTTATGAGCTGCGATTTCTCTCTCGAGAAACCACGCTTGTGCATTTTTTTTCTCTGATTCGATCATAAACTTGCGCATTACGTACCTTTCACAGCTGGCGAACGATCCCGGCTTCAGCGTCATCACTACAACACGGCATTATTACGGCTTTTGTTCACACAGCGCGCGTTCCGGGACTGAACACGGTAATGTTAATAGGTCCCCAACCCGGCATCGATGCCGGAATCAATCCCGGGTCGTGTTTGCGTTCACACAGAAGGCGTTCTGGCAATTTCCCAGCAAGTTCCCGGGATCATCGCGCTGTGTGAAAGGGGCTTTAGAGAGTTTTCACACTTGGCTTGTTTGAAGGTGCATTTTCTCCCATAGTTTGGTTCATTTAGGCATATATGAACATGGCAATCGCGCTCAGATCTGCACCAAAACAATCGTTCCGAGATCACCTGGAAAACAAACTCTGGGGTGGTTCTGTTTAGGTGAGAAAGCAATCCGACCCAACGGATCAAACAGTATCATAATTCATAACAGGAAATGTGTTATATAAAAAGTAGCATTGTCTGATTCTGTGAGTGAACACATTAGTTAGCACAAAGTGTGCTTGTTCATCTTAAAATGTTGTGTAATTGCTCTTCTCCGTGCATTCCCGGAATGCTGTCCCGACGAAGCCTTCATTCCCATTATATATATATATGAACATAAATAAACAAAACGTTCTCTTTTCCACCATGTTCAAAACGTATGGTTCCTTTTCTATCAAAAATGATCTCTGAGTTTCCCAGGCGTGATTGCGATTGCGAATCAGGTTTTGCCCCCTGAAGTCAAATTTACTGCAATTCCATTTGAAGACAGAATTAGTTGCATCTTTAAAGACTAAAAAGACAATATAATCATTGAACATTGCCTGTTTTCTCGGTTACAAAAACACATAGATGGGCTGAAATGCTGGCTGTCATTTTGCCAGTTAAGTAGTGTACTTGTAGTGAATCTGAACTCTTTGATGAATTTTAGGACGTCGATGTCAATCTTGGTCTGTTTCTTCACAGATAAGCCTGACCCCCCTGCCCGCGTCCCAGCAATCTCAGACATCCGTAAATCCAGCCTCACAGTGTCCTGGTATGGGCCGACATACGACGGGGGCTGCGCCGTCCATTCATACAACGTGGAGCTGTGGAACTCTGTGGACATGAAGTGGACAGATCTGGCGTCCTGTAACAGCACCTCTTATAACGTACAGAACCTGCTTCCAGACACACAGTACAAGTTTCGAGTGAGAGCTGTAAATATCTATGGTGTCGGGGAGCCTAGTGCTGAGTCTGTGCCGGTGCAGGTGGGACTGGAGGCCGAAGAGGGTGAGCGCCACCTGGTGGACATCAATAGTATTGTATAAGGAACAAAGCATGGATTATGATGTTAACTTTAGTTATTTCAGGTTAAAATGTGTTATAAAAACAGTCTGTTGATTTTTCAGGAAATAAAGAAGATGAAGTTGAGCCCTCAGATGATGGTATGTGTCATATTTGTGGTGTCTGATGTATATTCGAAAATATGATACTCTCATGCTAGTAATCAGAGACGTAGAGGCCCATGCTTCTAAGTTTTGAAGCATTAATTAAATGTTTTGGGGAGCTACTACATTTTGGAGACATGCTATAGAGTTCTGATGTTGCAGCAAACAGTTGTGACAATTGCACTTATAATTTAGATAATTTTAAGATTAAAAAGTTCCAAAGTGACTGAGAACAACAAAAGGAAGGTTTTCAAAAATAATATCTATCAGGGTTTTTCCAATTTTTATTTTCAGTTTTTTAAAAAAGTGTTAAATATTGCAATATGACTGATTATAGACAATTTAGAATAATATGGATCTATTTCCTCTTTTCACAACAGAAGAGAAGGCATTGAACTACAGAAACGTGATGATCAAGACAGATGTAAAAGTGAAGGACCTTTATGATGTGGAAGAACGGCTGGGCACGTAAGTATGACAGCAGATCAATAAAATGGTGTAAACAAAATGTATATTATTGTACAGTAAAGGAACCTGCAACAACATTTTATAAAAAATTTTTTTTTTTTTTTTTTTTTTTAGAGGGAAATTCGGGACTGTTTTCAAACTGATAGAAAAGACCACTAAGAAGGTTTGGGCTGGGAAATTCATAAAGGCATATTCTGCCAAAGAAAAAGAAAATGTCAGACAGGAAATTGCGATCATGAATGACCTGCATCACTCAAAGCTTGTGCAGTGTGTCGACGCTTTTGAGGGAAAGACAGACATCGTAATGGTGCTGGAAATGTAAGTAGATATGTGTTTTATGAGCTTTAATCTTATAATTGCAGTTCTCAGATTAGAGAATGAGACCGTTTTCTAAGCCTGTAATCAACTCACAACAGCATGTTAACCCAAGTATTAGTGATTTGAAAAGCAGTTTTATAATTTTTCAAGTATACCAATTTTTATAACATAATTGTTTTAGCAGAAATTACTTGGCACTGTCATTGTCAAGTTACAGTGGCAAGAATAAGTTATGAACCCTTTGAAAATGTCATACACAATCTGACTAAACTAATAAGGCACAAAAAAATCAACCTTTTTTCACAATTTTATTTAAATATTTCCAGTGCAGGGTGGAGAAAGTAAACTCTTGAATTTAGTAACTTGTACTGTACAGTAGATTCTCCATACTCAAGACTTCTGACCAATTTTGGACCATCACAAATCTCTTCTAATGTATCAATATGTCTTCAATAAGTTATAACACTGCCCTGTTTAAGGAAAACACAATTTTTTTTAAGGTACTGTGTAAGCTTTTGGGATCGAGGCATGATGCACACCAACTAATCTTTCTCAAGAAGACCAGATTTGTTAGGCTTTGTGTGTCTTTATGTAAAGGGCAGTGCACCTGTGCAACACACACTTCCAATCTCATCTCCTTAACTGATTCCAATTTGAAAAGTCATAACACAGAGGTTTGCTTATTTTATCCACCCTTCACTGAATGATTACTCACTGTCTTCAATACATTTTTTTGAAAGTTTGTGTCTTAGGGTACATTTACACGACAACGATTTGCTTAAAACTGAGAAGTTTTTCATGTGAGTTTTCCGTGTAAAGACGACACCATTGTCAAAACGATCCCCATTCACACGGATCCGCGAAAAAGACTAAAAACCCTGTATTCTGCTGCCAGGCCATTAGATGGCGATAAAACACTGTAGACTGAACACGTAATACGCATGTGCTTGACGTCATCATCCTCAGAGATTTGCGTTTTTGTTGTTTACACAGAGACCGTTTTCAAAAACGTGCACTTTGAAACCCGTTCTCAAAAGTTTGCATTTTTTGGGCACCCAAAACGCCGTTGTCATGTAAATGAACGGCCAAAACGCATAAAACGTTTTACGTTTTTAGTTGAAAACGGTGTTGTATAAACAGCCCCTCAGTAGTCAAGTCCTCTTATTTATTGAATTCAGGTGTTTCAGTCAAACCCATTGCCACAGATGTATAAAATCAAGCACCTAGCCATGCAGTCCCATGTACAAACATTTGTGGGAAAAAAGGGTCGTTCTGAAGAGCTCAGTGAATTCAAGCGTAGTACTGAGATAGGATGCCAGCTTTGCAATAAGTCAGTTCGATATTATTCCTCGATCAACTGTAAGTGGTATTTAAAAGTGGAAGCGTTTAGGAACTGCAGAATCTCAGCCATGAAGCGGAAGACCATATAAAGCATTAATATCAGCACAAAAGCTGTGCGGCGGGAGTTTCATGGAATGGGTTTTCATGGCCGAGCCGCTTTATGCAATCCTCACACCACCAAGTACAATGCCAAGAGGTCCAACATAAGTATGTTTCCATACAAAGTTGCGAATTTAACTTGGGCGCAAAATTGGAAAATGGCATAAAACTTAGAATATTGGAGAATAAAGCAATGTTTCATCCAGTGAGCCGAAGATAACAAAATCATCACTTCCTGATAAACTGGCGCTAAATATCAGTAAATGGAAGTTTCTACAGTAGGCAGAGTAAGCCACTGTATATAATAATGTTGTATATAATAAATTACTTGCGCCTCAGAGCACGTAGACGAAACTCCAATAAAGTTATCTTGCTTTTGGAGGCAGATACCTGCTGTTTGGGAACACAGTCATGTAAGACAGTTCTGGGAGGTAATTATACCGAACCACTTTGACGATAGACTTTGCATTTCAGAACAACCAAAACAGCATTTCAGATGCTGTGCAATGAGAGCGGTCCGCTGGTTAGTCCAGTTATGCAGTCCCATTGCAATGTCACATGTCTTTTTTGATGCGCAATGAGGAATTTATTTAGTAAATTTGTTTCCATTGTAGTTTATGCACATGTTTTGCACAAAAAGTTTCTCCGACTCAATTGAGTAATTGAGTATGTTTTTTGTGTGTTTTTTTATTTATTTATTTATTTATGCGCATATTGCCGTTTCTGTCCAGCGTTTTTATGCGATATCCCAAAATGTGCATAAAAGTAGGTGGATGGAAACATAGTGTTTGACCTCACAAATGCTCTACTGGATGAATGGGTAACAATTCCCCTCAGAAACACTTCAAAATCTTGTGGAAAGCCTTCCCAATAGCTGAAGCTGTTGTAACTCATTCTTGCCACTGTATGTCAGACTGTGATGTAATACATTTTAGGCGTTATTCCATATGTCCCCTTTGTTTTAACTCGCTTTTAGTAGAAGTTAAGAAGAGGTTAAGTGAAGGACAGTTCAAAGATAAACTCTTACATGGTTTGAAGCTTTTAATATAATGTGTCTGGTGTATTGGCTGAACTTTGATGTTCTTCAGGGTCTCTGGAGGGGAACTGTTTGATCGGATAATAGATGAGGACTTTGAGCTGACAGAGAGAGAGGTGATCAAATACATGCTCCAGATTGTGGATGGAGTAAATTTCATCCATAAGAAAGGCATCGTCCACCTGGACCTCAAACCTGAGAACATCATGTGTGTCAATAAGACTGGCAGCAAAATCAAACTAATTGACTTTGGACTGGCACGTAGACTGGGTAATTGCATTTTTTTAATTATTAATGAATAATTTAATTCAGGAATAATAATTAGAAAAAGATTATATTTAGACTTTAATTTATTTAAGACTTACTGATGATAATCCACGGTCAGTATATCATTTTGACATTTTCCAATGCTTTTCAATTATAATTTTAACTGAGAAGCCATTTAAGTCTGTTTTTTTTTTTTCATATATATATATATATATATATTGTTTTAAAATGAAATCATGAATTGGTTTGTGTCTTATGTATTACTGTAGAGAATGCTGGATCTCTGAAAGTCCTTTTTGGCACCCCAGAGTTTGTGGCTCCAGAGGTGATTAATTATGAGGCCATCAGTTACACTACAGACATGTGGAGTATAGGAGTTATCTGCTACATCCTGTGAGTACACAAGTCAAGTCACCCTTGTGTATGTACTTTATACAATTGTTTCAGATTGTTTAAAGAAAGCTAATAAACAGGAAAATAATGATCAATGATGCAAACTTCAAATTTTGCTGTAAAACAGCGCTACAGAAGGCAATACTGTCATTATTTAGCTCTATACATATCACATCCATTCTGAAGAGAAATTACTTTTATGGCCAATGGATTTTTGCCTATTTTCTGTGCTGATCTTGGTGTAAAATCTGCAAAATAATATGGAATAAATGTCAACATGTGCTAAGAAGTACTACACTCTTATTGGTTGATGGAAGCCTAAATTATCCAAACAATTAAGTAATTAGTCAAACTAAAATGTATTCAGACACCTTCAATATTTCTCACATTATCACCTTTTAGTTGCTATAGTTTAGAAAATGGCAATAAAAATGACAAGAACTCAGAGTTATCAAATCAGTTGATATTTCACTGGTTTTGGCCATCCTTCTGTCAGACTGTCTCACAGATGAATTAGGTTGAATAGCTGTCAGCTGTTAAATTTAACAATTAGAGTTTAGGTCAACCAATTACCAAGCAATGCTTAATTTTGTTCAGTCTGTGGTGTAAAAAGGTTACATTAGCAATTAAAGAAAAACACTTAAGCAAAACATGGTTAGGTCAAAGTGTCTGAATAATTTTTGGTCCCAAATTTTTATACATTTTACTGGTAGCCACTGTATGAAGAATTTTTTGGTATTATATGTCACAGTTTACTTTATTTTGCTATCCTTACATAAATTAACTAAAGTGTCCTGCACCCACTAGTAAAGAAATATAAAAAAATATATCTGGTGTCTGAATAATTTTTGGTTTGATTGTATATATAATTGTCCAGGGTGTGTCCTTGCCTATGGTCCAAATTTGTAGAGCCTCATAATTGACGTGTTCCAATTTTGTGGAAATCAAGTATACTTTATCATTCTTTAAAAAGACTATTACAGACACAATATACTTTAAAATAATATACCCTAGTACTGACTCAATGTAATGTTTTCTGACACTTAATAATATGGTAATACTTTTAAGATTTGAACTACAGTACAAGTGCATATTCAGTACACTTAAGCACACTTCTTTCCACAGGGGTGATCGTCCCACACTATTGTTGTTGGGAAGAATGTGTGAGATTTTGTTGTTCAACAGTCTTTCCTGTTTTAAATGGAAAACACTTTGGCGTGGTGTTTGCATTTTTACTGTTGGACACTAGAGGAATACTACAGTCCCTCATGTATTTTTTGTTGTCTGTTTTATCAGCTATCTGTCAGTTTATACAGTATGTATGTGATAAGAGTGTACAGTATCTATAACAGAAAGATGGAGCTGTAGATATTTTGTGTTTCTCTGTGATCTCCTCAGTTCTCCAGTGTTAATCTGGGCATCAAGAAGCAAATAAAAGGCCTTTTAGTATAATTGTAAAAATGTCCACCTGAAGGTCATGGTACACGTCTTTTTGCTGTGAAATCTTTTCTAATTTTTATAAAGTAAACGTAAGAATAACTTATATATTGTTAATAATATTTCAAGGTGAACACTTAACTTCTGTCACATTAGTGTGACAATTTTTATAGCTCTACTTATTTATTTCCATTGTTTCTTGTTGTGTTTAGTGTCAGTGGTTTGTCTCCCTTTATGGGGGACAATGATACTGAGACGCTGTCTAATGTGACCTCAGCGACGTGGGACTTTGAAGACGATGCATTTGATGAGATCTCAGACGAGGCCAAAGACTTTATCAGTAGCCTGCTGAAGAAAGACAAGAAGTGAGTGCACATCTCTGCTTCACTTTCACAATGCCAAATCCTTATTCAGAAAAATACTTGAAAGTGTATTTGTTGCCTTATTCGGTGAGTAATTTTAAATGTCTGATTTACTTGATTTCCCCCGTCTTGCATCATGCATCAGTGCTCTCTGAGGTACAAATCTTTGTCTGAGACTATACATTTTCTTTTTCACATTTTTTCCCTCAAAGCTCTCTCTCTCTCTCTCTCTCTCTCTCACTCTCTCTCTCTCTCTCTCTCTCTAAGCAGTTAAAGTTCAGTGTCTGTGTTTTTTGTCTGCAGAGCTCGTCTGACCTGTGATCAGTGTTTCCAGCACCCATGGCTCAAACAGGACACCTCCATCATGGAGGCCAAGAAGCTTTCTAAAGAGAGGATGAAGAAGTATATTCTGAGAAGAAAGTGGCAGGTTAGGATCTAGAATAATAATAATGTGACATAAAATGTCGGTTGTATCATTGAAAGTCTGATTAAAACGAGCTAAAGATCTTCTTGCAGTGTATTTATCACAGTTATGTTACTGATGTGTTGGTGAATAAAGTGATAACTGATAGTTTTAAACTCTCTTCTCCAGAAAACAGGACATGCGGTACGAGCTATTGGTCGACTGTCTAACATGGCATTGATGGCAGGCGTTCATGCCAAAAAGGGTTCCCCCACTGAAGGTACAACATTTCTGAATGACCAACCCTTAAATAAAAGACTAATGAATTTTAAAGAGGACATGATATGCTTTTTTACATTTTACTTTCTTTAGTGTGTAATGTTGCTGTTTGAGCATTGAAACGGTCTGCAAAGTTCCAAAGCACCAAGTCACTCCAAAGGGAGTCACAGTATTCTCTGTATCACTGTTTCTGAACTCCCTGGAGGACCTCGACTGTAGTCTTGAGTTTTATTCCATTTAAATACTTCCCAGCTAAGGCATATGCAAATTAAAGGGGTGGAGCTGCATTAGTAGTGTGTTGTCGCCTTGTCCAAGAGACGCTGTTTTTTTTTTTTCACCCTGGATCTAATGCAGTTATGGTAAGGGCCATGACATTTCTGACACGCTCGAAGCGGTTTACCAATCTCAACACACACTGGTCCAGCCAACCAATCAAAGGACATTGTGCTTTTCAGGAGGAGGGGCTTCATAGAGACAGGAACTAAAAAGTTGTGCGTTTTCCGTATGATGCAATAACGATGCAACTCGCTGATTGACTACCATAGTACGATGCATCGTTGGAGAAACTAACCAACTAGTCTTTAGTGTTTCCCGAAACTGTAGTAACATAGTCGCACCTCTTTTCGTTTGAACCATATTGGTTCAACAATATATAGTAGGACTGTCGTTAATGACATCATGCACAGGTGGAGGAGTACCAGTAATTTCTACTAATTAATCTATTTGAGATATCTCAGATGTTGCTGTAATGAACATGACAGTGCTATTTCACTGTTTTTGTTCCATGTTATTTTAACATATTTGATGTTTGATTCCTTGCAGGTTCCCTTACACATCATTGTTCTCTTGCGCATTTTACACACATGCGTACTCTATTTAAATAGAATAAAAGATATAGAATATACTGAATGTTAGCTTGCTTATTGTGCCTAAAAGTATGATATATTTAAGTTCACATGTCATTTAACAAGAAACTGCTTCTAACCACAGGTCGAGAGCTGTATTTACAACCATGTAAGTTTGCGCTGCTGTTTGCGAATGTTCGTTGGAACTATGGTTTTGGGAAACGGCAAATCGTTGAACTATGTGGATAATGACGGAACTTGCGACCATAGTTGGCTAACAATGCTTTCTGGAAACACACCCCAGAGCGTTACTGACAGTTTGGGAAGAGAGGTGCTGCAACAATGTAAAATATGTGGGGAATTTTGTTTTTTTTTCTGAACATTCAAGCATGAAAACCTATTCTAGTAGACCCCAAAGACAAAATCAAGCGTTGTTTAAAAGTGCATATAGGCTAGGTCCTCTTTAAAGAAGTGTGCTTATTGAAAATGTGTATTTTTTTAATTTTTTTAATTGAGGCTGTCTTTGATGAGAAAAAAGAAAAACATTGTGTTATCGTACCTGTACTGTATGTCTTGTCTTAAAGGTGATATACTGCACTACTCCTTATGTGTAAAAATCTTTCTTATTTCAAACCTCTGTCTTTATTACTAAATTCATACAAATGAGTTAGAAAATGTTAAAGTCGTCATTGTTATTAATGTCCAAAATCTTCCTGTTTATCTGTCATAGAGGACAAACAGTTTTCTGCTGAATTGGAGCAGAAGACGCTAATGAAACCCACGTTCAGCACTGTTATTAAAGACGTCGAGGTGGTGGAGGGCAGCGCTGCTCGATTCGACTGCAAAATTGAAGGTAAAATTATATGGTTACATAATGCTGAAACAATCTATGGATAAAATATGGTTCATTGATTAAATAAAGTGTAAAATAAAATTACAGTTTTAAAGATGACTTAATATCGTGTGTGTGTACCCAATGTTTACCACAGCCACTTTTCCTGTTCCATAAATATTATGAATAGCATTTACTTATGAATATGGCTCCAGGGGGTTTATAAAGGCCTTCTGAAGCAAAGTTATGCGTTTTTGTAAGAAAAATCCATATTTATAACTTTATAAAACTATAATCACTGGCTTCTGGTAACAGCCGTATGCAAGTCGAGTTCCGGCAGAAGAGTGACCTCTGACCCGACTCATGAGGACAGAGCAAAAGAAAACACCGGTCACGAATTAGAAGACTAAAACGAGCCTAAAACATATAATGCGTTTTTTTCTTTTTTTTCTTTAGTGTGTTATGTACAGTAGTTGTCTGTGCATGTATAAGATCTGCAGAGTTACAAAGTCTCACACCCAAAGAGATATTCTTTGTAAAAGTTAAGGCTCAGCCACGTCTTCCTAAAACGCTTTGTTCAAATCTACAAATCTACATCAGTGTGTGGGGGCAGAGTTTCATAACACCACCCAAACGAATACGCAAAGAAAGAAGGCGTAACTTTTATTCTCGCTGTTTTGTTGCCCGCCAGCGGCGCCATGTCGTGGAGACGCTGTGTTTTTCGTTGCGAAAGCCAAACTACTTTGTTTGGCCTTCCAAATGAGAACACAATTAGAAAACAGTGGTTAAGCTTTATTTACAACACTGTTCCAGAACAGTAAAACCGAAATATTCGACTTTGTGCTGCACATTTTTCGGAGGACTGTTTCCAGAACCTGCGAGAGTACAAGGCCAGCTGTGCACAAAGGCTGATTCTAAAAAGTGGGGCAATTCCATCTTTGCAAGTACAGTCTGGCACTTCTGACTCACAGACACAGCCTGTAAGTATGTTTTCATATTTTAAGAATTTGCTACTGACTAGTCAAACGCGAGTTGTGAGCAGTATAGAGTAGCACTTGTTTGTCGTTTCTACGATCACAAATGCAGACATGGTTTTATGTTTACATAGTGTTCTCCCCCCCGTAGCGCGGCGCGATGTGACGCATAAAAAGTCATTATAATCAGTAATTATGTCCCCAATGGATGCGACAAATAAAACCTTACCAATCTGATACGTTTTGGTCCACTGGCGCTGGCAAAGTTGTTCACCTGCATTTTCCAGATCAGATTCAGGCTCGAATTGATAAGGTAGAACCGACATTTTCACCTGTCATTATTGCTTTGGGAGCTGATGTTCCAAATATGGTAAGGGGCGTGACATTTCCGTCACACGCTTAAGGTATTCGGGCCAATCCCAATTCACAGGATCACTGGCCAATCAGAGCACACCGGTGTACGGTATGTGTAAAATAATGACTTTTTTGAACCTAAAACCGTGTAAACACATTGCATTTAACCAAATACACAAAATAATGTTATTTTTAGAACCATCATATGACCCCTTTAAAGAGAAATGTGGGAGGAGCTTGAGTTTGTTGCCCAGCTCTATTTGTCTGAACCACGTCATGCGTCGGGTCAGAGGTCACTCGTCATGCGTCAGGTCAGAGGTCGTCGACTCTCACCTGAGCTTACTTAGGTGCTTACTCAGAACTGAACTGAGCTGGACGATGACATCGCGGTTTTCTCCAGAACGGCTATATATGTAAATTAACAAAATTAATAACTTTTTTACAAAAAAAATGAAACATCACTGAACTTACTTAAAGGCAGGGTAGGTAGGATTTATTAAAAATTAAAGATCCAAATTTGTTAAAACTTTCTATATATATCAATACATAATTAAAATGTAAGAACTCTGAAAAAAAGAGTATAAAAATCAAGTGACTCTAGACCGTTTAATCTGTATTAAACACAGCTCATTATTTCGATTCGGGACGAATCAAAGGATTGGCTTAGGCGACTGTCACTCTCTCGCAACCATGGCAACCACCCTTTTGCCACACAGCACCTGCCCACTTGCGCGCGACCGTTTGATTTGAGGAGTGCGAGAGGCACGGAACCTGATCACACCTCCGTCCAGTAGATGGCGGTAATGCACTATGTTTGCAAGCTGCCAATAAAATCTATCGAAGAAGAAGAAGAAGGCACTGAACCTAGGAATACCAAAACAATGGCAGAGAAAGAGCAATCTAAATTTACAGTACCGGCATATGCAGTTAGTGAAGGCAAACCAGGCAAAAAAATGCCCCTTCCCCTCCGCTTGTCTCAGGTAAATAATGCGTCCTCTAGCTCAGCGGTCGGAGTCGCGCGTTCATGTGTTTTGGGGGCGTGGCTTTGGAAGAAGCACAGAAATGAGGGGGTGGAGTGAATGGAAATAATGAGATGTCTTTAAAACAGTCGTGAGAGGTCTACAGACACTCGATTTTGATACTTTCTTTTTCAGAGTACTTACATTTTAATTATGTATTGATATGTACATAAAGTTTAAACAAATTTGAAAAATAAAAATTTTAGACCATTTCTACCTACCCTGCCTTTAAGCTGGACTGTGACACTATTTTCTTCTGGAGACAAACTTTGTTGCATTATTTTACTGTTATCTCTGCAAAGCTGCTTTGAAACAATCTGTATTGTAAAAAGCGCTATATAAATAAATGTGACTTGACTTACGCTACTCCTACATCCTACGTCATGCGTCAGGTCAGAGGTCACTCGTCATGCGTAGGGTCAGAAGTTGTCGACTCTCACCTGAGCTTACGCTACTCCTACATCCTATGTCATGCGTCGGGTCAGAGGTCACTCGTCATGCGTCGGGTCAGAAGTTGTCGACTCTCACCTGAGCTTACGCTACTCCTACATCCTACGTCATGCGTCGGGTCAGAGGTCACTCGTCATGCGTCGGGTCAGAGGTCGTCGATTCTCACCTGAGCTTACGCTACTCCTACATCATGCGTCGGGTCAGAGGTCACTCGTCATGCGTCGGGTCAGAGGTCGTCGGGTCAGATGTCACTCTTCCACCGGAACTAGACTCGCGTACGGCCGTTACCGGAAGCCAGTGTTTATTGTTTATAAAGTTATAAATATGGATGGGTTTTTTTTAATAAAAAAACGCATGGCTACATTTCAGAAGGCCTTTATTAACCCCCTGGAGTCGTATGGATTACTTTTATGATGGATGGATGCACAAAAAAGGTACCATTCACTCCCATTATAAAGCTTGAAAGAGCCAGGATATTTTTTAGTATCACAGTCATATACTGTACACCCAGGATGGCTTGAGGTTGAGTAAATTATGGGATAATTACAATTTTTGGGTGAACAAACCCTTTAAGATGATATTCAGGTAATGGCAAAGTTAAATGTTCAGCATCATTACACCAGTCTTCAGTGTTATCTGATCCTTCAGAAATTTACTGTCACTTTTGATCAATTTAATGCATCCTTTGACCTCAAACTTTTAACAGTAGTAATAAGGCAGTAATTAGGATTTTTTAATATTCATGCTTTTTGTGTTAAGTTATTCATATATTTTAGTTATGTATATTTTTTTATTGTGTACAAACAGGTTATCCTGACCCAGAGGTGGTGTGGTATAAGGATGACCAGCCGATAAAAGAGACGCGCCATTTTCAGATTGATTATGATGAAGATGGAAACTGCAGTCTGGTCATTTCTGAGGTCAACGGTGATGATGACGCAAAGTACACCTGCAAGGCCATGAACAGCATCGGGGAGGCCATCTGCACCGCCGAACTCATCGTAGAGGTGATGGGTGGAGAGGAGGAGGAGGAGGAGGAGGAGGAAGAATAGAAGACAATCTATTTTGCCATGTTTCTTTCTTTTTCACGTGGTGCTTTTATTCTCACTGTCTTTTGGACTTCCAGATGATGACAATGATGACAATGATGATGAGGATAATGAAGACCTCTGATCACCTTTTGCTGCATTTCCTTTATTGCACTTCCAATTTGTTTTTATTGTATTTATGCAACAGCCAGAGTCAGATATCAGATTTATTTATCACATGGCTTTAAAGGGATAGTTCACCCAAAAATGAAATTAGCCTAAGTGTACATTACATTCTTCTTTCAGACGAATACAATCGGAGTTACTGTATATATAAAAAAAAGTCCAGGCTCTTCCAAGCTTCATAATGGCATTGAATGGCTGTTTTGAAGTCCATAAAAGTGCATCTATCCATCATAAACAAACTTAAGTGTAAAGTGCAACTTGTGTGAGTAATGCGACGTACTGCTGAAATTTACTAGCCGGAAGCTAGAATTTTACTTTGTTACGTGTTAAATATGAATATTTTTTCTTACACAAACGCATCGCTTCACTTCAGAAGGCCTTTATTAACCCCCCAGAGCCGTGTGGAGCCCTTTTATGATGGATAGATACACTTTAATGATGGATAGATGCACTTTTATGATGGATAGATGCACTTTTATGATGGATAGATGCACTTTTATGGACTTCAAAACAGAAATGGCCATTCACTGCCATTATAAAGCTTGGGAGCCTGGACATTTTTTTAATATAACTCCGATTGTATTCGTCTGAAAGAAGAATGTCATATACACCTAGGATGACTTGAGGGTGAGTAAATCATGGGCTAATTTTTATTTTTGGGTGAACTATCCCTTTAATGTTACTCACATTCCATTGGTTGCTTGTTCTTCATCATCACATTTTACTCTACAAGTAGATTTATTTTCAACCTAAACTCACATGTGTGTTTGTGCGAGACTGTTTGGATTGAGCAGCACTTCCTGTCTGTTATGACAGCTTTATTTAAGCACTGTAAACTCAAGTAAGGTTGTGTGTTTTCATTTGGAGACATTTTCCTCTTTTTCACCAACTGTCACAGTAGCAGAACTCAACAGATATTTGGAGACACATTTTAAATGTATGTTTATTGTATTAGGAATGTCTGTAGATTATATTTCTTTAATGTGTTTACATATATATGCGTTTGATAAAGTGCAGATTGCATTGTAATGAGAACACTACAAATGTAGTTATTCACTTTTAAAGAATAAATTTTGATCACAAACAAATTGTACATTTGTGCTCACTCAAAAAACAACTTGACTAGTCATTGAAAGTTATTAAAGTCATTGATTAGTTAGTTAACATGTAACTTTTGCCCCCTTGCGGTTAAAAAACAAAACTGCATGCATTTTGCGGAAGAATAGTTTCGGTTTAGCTTTGGCTCTGTGTGACTGCGGATAAATACAGTTATCCTGCTGCTCATAAAACATTCACTACCAGGCTTTGGAGACATAACCAGTTTATATGGAATAGATTTCATGCTGACCAACTGAAGACGTTGCTGTAGCTTTACCCATAGACAGGGTAGCCTACTTTCTTGAAAATAAATTCCAGCACACGCACAGCGCTACAGCAACCATAATGAAATGACCCTTCACAATAGATAATGCTTTATTGAACTCTGTTAGAGAGCTACATATGGCAATTTATCTGTTTAATAAAAATACCTTAATCACCTGTTCAGTAATAAAAACAGCATCTCCACGTCGCTTTTACATGTCAAATCCCTCAGTTCTCACCATCTCCGAGAAGCCATGTCAATGTTAATTCTTGTTTTATTACAATCTGTCACATTCTCTTTTTGACAGCAGACACTCTTCTGTTCTGCGTTATTTTTAAACAGGTGATTCCCGGAGTTTCTAGATTTAGCTGCTCCATGTCAACAGTTTCACTAGTTTTGACTAGAGATGTTCGATTCTTGAACAAATCATTATTTTGAGCCAGTTCTCTAATCGAACTGAATCGAACTTTAATTTTGGGTTGATGATGCAAGACGCACAGCTGAAGTAGCACATGCGACTCAAAAGGAACTAGGGCTGCACGATTAATCGCAATTAACATGGAAATCGCGCTTAAACCGATTTGGATTATTGCGATTATGAGATTGCAAAGGCTGCTATTATTTTTTTTAAGCACAGGTTGTCAGTGAAGCACGGCTCTGTGATCAGTAGTAAATGCTGCTCCATCTGAAAACACTGTGAGTTTGAGTCGCTTATAACGTGCATTTGAAAAAGCGACACGTGACAAGCAAACATCTTTCCAAACATGAGAAGCATTTATGAACCTCTTGTCTAACAAAAGACAACATTTAATAAATCAATCAAAGCGTTACAATCTTCTGTTTATTCAGCTACAGCATTCATAGTATAATGCCCATAAGGATTTCCTGGAATGACATGTTATCTAGTTCTGCGGCAGGGCATTAATGTGTCTGCGTGAAAGCGCCCTCTGGTGTTCAGATGGATATGTGGTGTGTGTTTGTGTGTGTGTGTGTGTGTGTGTGTGTGTGTGTGTGTGTGTGTGTGTGTGTGTGTGTGTGTGTGTGTGTGTGTGTGTGTGTGTGTGACGCCCTCTGCTGTTCAGATGGATGTGTGTGAGAGACGCCCTCTGGTGTTCAGATGGAGCAGCAACTACTGATCAGCCGTGCTGCACTGACAAGCTGTGCGTAAAATAATTGCAGCATTTGCCAAATCGCGTGTGGCTTCATTTTGATGAATCGTGCAGCCCTAAAAAGAACCGACTGAGCCAGTTCAACAGACCGTTGAAGTTTGCAGAGGGTTACCGATGATTCTAATGAGTGAGTTGACGATACTACGCAAGCCTGAGGCATAGTTTATTTATTTTCCATGCAGATTATATTTTAAGTTGTTAAGCGAAATCAAGTTTAAAAGATGTTAAAAGAAAGTTTATTCTTTCTCTATAATTTAGACATGTCTGCGTTTGTGCATCAATGTCTGTAATGTGTGCTGTAAGTTTGAAACTTTTTGGAAACTTTTTGTCGGCTAATACTGTTCATCCATATCCAATATCTGTGAAAGAAACTGACCTCAAACACCCTTAAAGTGATAGTTCACCTAAAAATGAAAATTAGTCCATGATTTACTTACCCTCAAGTCATCCTAGGTGTACATGACGTTCTTCTTTCAGACGAATACAACCGGAGTTATATTTTTTAAAAAGCGATGAGTTTGTGTAAGAAAAATATCCATATTTAAAACTTTATAAAGTGAAATAACTAGCTTCCGGCCAAACGAGCATACTGTATGGATTCCACTTAAGTCTAAGCGCAACTTGTGGGAGTAATGCGACGTACTTGCTCATATTTACACTACGCCACGACGCACTACGCTACTTCTGGCGTCATAAGTTGCGCTTTAGGCGTAAGTAGACTGCGTTTGGCCGGAAGCTAGAATTTTACTCTGTAACGTGTTAATTATTAATATTTTTCTTACACAAACTCATTGATTCGCTTCAGAAGAACTTTATTAACCCCCCAGAGCCGTGTGGAGCACTTTCATGATGGGTAGATACACATTTCAAAACAGAAACGGCCATTCACTGGCTGCCATTATACTGTAAGTCAGGGTGTTTATTAATAAAACTCAGATTGCATTCATCTGAAAGAAGAATGTCATATACACCTAGGATGACTTGAGGGTGAGTAAATCATGGGCTAATTTTCATTTTTGGGTGAACTATCCTATTAACTTAAGTGAATGAAAGGCAATAATCAGCTAAATGGGTCATTCTACAGAATTTAAACTCAAAGTTGGAAACGTCTTGAATTTTTTTTATTTTTCCACCCATTTGTTTTTATGTATGCAAATGTTATCATATCCAAGGTACACATTTGTAGTAATTGTGCAGTTAATTCTCATATTGTATTTTCAGAAAGTTTTGGAACCACACCTATGAGTAATGTAGCTACTTCAGACCAACCCATTCTAGATTTGCGTCGGGCGTGAGAGTCCGCCCGCAAAGTTACTTGCGTTTCTCGTTTGATACTTGCGTTTCAGATCGTTAAAACAGGGCCCTAAATGTGTTTTTTGGACGTGGGACAGCAGTTTGCACCAATTCTGTAGAATGGCCCATTTGCGTTAACACAAATAACTTTTTATTTTAATGTTTCACTATGCGTTGACACAGATGACTTTATTTGAATGCTTCATTGATATAACATGACACTGAGGCCCTGTCCCAAATGACACACTTCGCACTTTCGGTCTTGTGGACTTAAAGCCCAATTTATACTTCTGCGTCAAACTCACGCCTGTGTGTAGCACGCATACCCTTCGGCGTATCCTGACGTGCACCTCTCCAAAAAATGTAACAACACATCAATTCTACGCGGACTGCAAGGCTGATTTATACTTCTGCGTCGAACGGTATCCTCTACGCTGTAGGCAACGCATTGGTTTTCATTTATACTTCTGCGTCGTTGTCCGCGTTGACGTGCAATTACACTTTACATGTGAAACCCGAGGCAGGGGTTCTAGCAGACCAATCACAGCACTTGCAGTCCGCGTAGACTTGACGCGTTGTTACATTTTTGGAGAGGTGCACGTCAGGGTATGCCGAAGGGTACGCGTGCTACTCAGCCTACGACGTAGCTACGGCGTGAGTTCGACGTAGAAGTATAAATTGGGCTAATACAATGGCTGCCGCATACGCGTGACCTTTAAGTCCATGAGACCGTAGGGTGTCTCATTCGTCATTTTATGTTTCAGAAGGGTGCTCGCGAATGAACATGTAACATCTAACTTTACGGTCGATATGCGAACTGATGCGAGCTCCGCAGCAGACTTGTTCCCGACAGTCAAAACGGCGTTACGTCATGAAAGTGCGGAATATAAAAGACTAAAAAAGACGTGTTTTGAAAGAGGTATTAATGATGTATTGACTCGTTATTTAAATTTTGTACATTTTGAACAACAAAAAAGCTACCTACATACTGTTCCTTTAAATATTACAGGTTTACAGTAATAGTCCAGTGCATCCTCATTGCTTTTATAAAACAGTTGCTAACTTGCTACACAATGAAAAAAGACTATAAAATGTACAATGACATTAATTAAACTTTTTACGAAAATTTTAAGAAATAAAGTAATCAAGTGTTATTTGGTTAGGAAGAAATAGACCCTGACATGTAAAATAAGATTTATTATTTATGAGAAATTTCATATTTCTTAATGGGATTGTAGACATCCTGAAATATAGTTAGGCGGTTCAAGTTGATTAAACTCTGTAACAAGGAATAACTGGCCCATCCTTTGAAGCAACTGCAATACTCTCACACTAGATGGCGCTGTGGTGTCAAAACTGTAAATCCAAGGTCTCTTTACAATTCTGCAACTGTAAAGCATTAGGGTGCACATTTTATAAAACTAAACGAGACGTGTTAAAACATTAACAAGTCTTGGATTAAAGATCTAATTAGGTGATGTATGTGTGCTCTCTAATAAGTTGAACTATGAAAATAAAATAAATAGTGATAAACATACTCTCAGATAATGATACAAATTTATCACACACAAAATGTTGCCCTGACAGAGTATTATTTTGTTGCTCTGGCAGAGCCTCTTCTCATTATAGCAAAATATAACGTTTTGTATTGAAATCAATTGTATTGTTACATTTTCAGTATGATGGTGATCCAGTATTGGGGACATTGGAAATTAATGTTTTTTGTTTGTTTGTTTGTTTGTTTCTTAAGAAAAGTGCAACAGAATTTCCCTGACACTTTTTAATGTATTTTTTTTTTTTTTTTTTTTAGAAGTTAAAAATATGTTTCAACATTTAAACAATCCTACAAATATGAGGGAAAAGCAATAAAACATGCAAAATAACAATTCGCCTTAAACAAATCATGTATTTATTTATTTTCCTTTTATATCATTCTAGTCTAGAGGGGCAGAAAAGTTTCCTAATTGACAAAGCACCCAGTATAAACCCAGTATTGAGAGGACCTGTTAACACAACATATGAGCACAAATAAGTTCAGCTCCTGTCTGGGTCACAGCAAAATCCTGATTTGAAACGGGTGGCATCACTCTGCCACTCAGTACAATGTCTTCTCTGTGTTCTGTCCCTGTGTGGAGTATATGGGGTTTAAGAACATTGCTTCCTTCATCTGGCTCACAGACAAATTTAGCTACATCTGTCCTGCAACAGAGATTTGATTCTTCCTCCTTTATTTTTGGCATTTTATAAGTCCTTATAGTGCACTTGGGGCTCCGAGGGTCTCTCTCAGCGTCTTAGGTTTCAGCAGCTGTGGACTGCCTCTTTTCTCTTTTGTATGAAGTCTGGTCTATCCTGCCGCATTTGGAGTTCAGAAGAATGCTTTAAAACTCGTGTGTCTTAAAGTACAGAAAGTATTTAGATTTCCCCGCATTTAACCATACAGTCTGACACAGTGCCATCATTGCTGAGATGGAGATGGCTGTAATGATGAAAGGATTGTTGTAAAGGTAGATGGCAAATGGTGTAGTAGACCTACTATTCACTATTAACAGATGAATTCATAAATGTACAGGCTTCCTCTTCTGGGATACTGATCAACATCCCTGGGTATTTAGCGTTACAAAAGAAGCAACTGTGAGATATAGCCTAGAGACATAATTATGAAAAAAAAAAAAAAAACGCAATTGCCTTTTTTTATTTATTTTTTTATTAAATAATTTATTTATTTTATTTTAATAAAAAACCTGACACAGATAAATAATAAAATAAATAAAATTAAATAAAATATTAAATAAAAAAGCTGTGTGAGTTTTAATTATTTATGTAACTTTTCAATTTTCTCTTGTTTTGTGCAGTTTTAATTCCCCCTGAGAAAGTTTTTTTCTTGTTTGTTAGCTATTCTTTAACCTGATGTTATTGTTCGCAGAAAAAAACGTAAAGTGAGCAAAGAGAACTCGAAGAGAAATTGAATTGTATTAATCTTATTTGTGTATGTTATAAATAGAAAATCAATTATTAATTCAAATGATTGTTTGTTTACAAGGACTGGGACTTTTTTAGGACTTTTCTCAGTCAAGCAGCCACGCCTCCCAAACGAGCTCATGTTTTATTCATGAGCACAGCCTTCGCTGTAATAGGATTGGTAGATCCGCTTGCGGGGCGGAGTTAAAGCGACAGCGCCTGTAGTTGTCCGCTGAAGTACGTTTCAGATACTGAATCATGAAGAACAGAAAAGCTCACTGGGAGTGGTGCGGACATTGTGCAATATGCGTATAGGACACGTTATGTGCGCTCTTGTTGCCTGTGTGGAGTTATAATGCAGCTGCTCACAGACCCTGCTGCTGACCTCCATGAAGTGTTCAAGCTCAGATAAAGTCGGACAGACACTGTAAACGGATACTGGGAACACATACAGGACAAACCCGCAGAATAAGAGTGTGATTGTGATACTGGAGGAGAGATGGGGAACGCTGGGAGTATGAACCAACACACGGACCCCCGAGGACACCACATGCCCCTCAAACTGCCCATGCCCGATCCGGCGGAGCTGGAGGAGAGATTTGCGCTCGTTCTGGTCGGTAATAATGATCTTAAAGATTATCAGACAAACAACCAGAAAGAAATATGCACTTTCAGATTTCACTTTCCTTATTCTATTCTATTCTATTCTATTCTATTCTATTCTATTAACATAGTTGTACTTTTATTTATTTACAATCAAAAGTAGGCTATATGGATCCGTCTTGTAGACATATAGAGAAGTTTACTTTGCCATAGTATTTTTTTGCTTCTGTTCTGTTCTAAACTTGGTAGTTGTACTTTTATTTATTTGCAATCAAAAGTAAATGGATCCGTTTTGTATACATATAGAGATGTTTACTGTGCCAGTTATACTGTTTGCTGTTATTCTATTTTATTTTATTATATTCTAAACTTGGTAGTAGTTATTTTGTTTATTTTCTTTCAAAAGTACATGGATCCGTTTTGTAGACATATAGAGATGTTTACTTTGCTATTGTAGTTTGCTGCTATTCTATTCTATTCTATTCTATTCTGTTAGTCATATAACTGGCCTTGGACAGTTCCATGGTAGAGTGATGGTATCAGATGGTAATACAACAGTACTTGAATTTAATTATCATATTCATACACCATAGTATTATTTACTGGCACTTCAAAGACTACCATGGTACTACATTGATACAATTTCCAAAAAGCTGTGGCACTTTTTGTTAACTTTTTTGTTTGTGTGGTAATGGTTGATATTATTTCAATGTTTGAAATAACTTAATCTTGGATGATAGAGCAAAAGCAGAATACTTATGTTTATTATTATTTCAGTTTAATGTCATTTCATTCATGAATGTGTTAATAATTGCCCTGTCTTAGGGGCTGAAAGTGCTGCTGAGGGACCTTATGTAAAATCTTTTTTTAAGATTTTAAAGATATTTTTTCCTGAGTTGTCTAGATTGGTTGTCTGTCTTCTGTCTTGGGAAAGTTTGCTTATCACACACTTCCAATGCTTTCCAGAGAATAAAATAGCCATTTGTGTAATACAAATAAGTTTGTTATTTAATATGAATTATTAAATGGCCATTGTCAAGACAGATTACACCTTCATGTCATAATTTGTTTGAACTCTGGCATCATGTGCCTCTGTCTTGAACAGCAGTTTCCAAACATTCCCTACTCACCCAGTTCTTTTAGCACAATGCTGACTGGAATATGGCACAGGAAATGGTGTCACGAAGTTGGAATCTACAATCCTTTGACTGAAGAATGCAAGGAATTTTTTCGATTAGTATGCAGCTACCTGAAGTGTGCTGTGTGCTGAGTTCTGGCCATCTGCAAGGCCTGGTTTTATGGGGACATATAAATGTAGGTCAGACCCTAATGCTTCACTAAACACTAGACAAACCCTTTCAATTAACGCACACTCTCACACTCACTATTCAGAGTGGAGTTTTCTTCAAGGAAAGCAGCTAGTTCAGTCAGTCCCTAAGAATAGGGAGTTGGTTCGGCCTCTTTTTTTTACAGGCCCTCAGGCTGTGGCTATTTTACCAATTGAGGAGGCCAAACGATTAGTTACCAAACTACTCGTTTGGCCACCTCCTCCTCTCTCTGAGTCTGTAACTGTCTTTATTTGTGGATGTTTAATAGTAGTCACAGTGTTCTTGTCATGGTAATTGCTCCGAGTCACGGGCAGATGAATCCAGGTCTGTCATGGCTGACGTCACTGTCTGCTTAGAGCAGATTGGAAGCTCTTATTCCTAATCTTTGGGTTTTAGATCACCTGCCTCTCATGGTCTTGATACATATCACACAGAGCGAATGCCATTGTTTTGACTAGCTATTATGATCTGTTCCTTATGAATAATAACCTTTTTTTGTGTGTGTGTGCGGAACTATTGGTAACAGTACAATACAAAGTTATAGTACTATGTCCATCATTCACTCAAAAAAATGAAAAATAAATAAATAATCAAACTAAAAATGTTAATGCTAAAGTTAAATATATTACATTTAGAGATAATGTAGAGCAAGATGGTCATTATTGCAAAATAAACCCTTACACTATAGTAACTATTATATTTTCGTATCGGTAATATCGGTCATATCGGTATCGGCCGATAAGAAAATGTGGCTGATATATTTTAACCGAGAAATAATGTATTATTTCCTTCAGCAGAGACACTTCAGATGTTCTCCATGATGTTTTTGAATTGCTTGAAATATGATTGGAATCAATTCAAAAAAGGAACATAGTTCAACGTGCAGCGCAAGTCTGTCATATAGACTACATACAATTATAATGAGAACATCATTCTAATGGTGTGCTTGCAAAATGATGAGACTTTTGCTTTTGTAATCAGGCTCTCAAAAATGATATAAAAATTTGTATTTACATTTATCGGCCAATATTTCGGTTATCAGCTTTTTTTGGCGCTTTTAACAATATAGATTGTTTAAAAGGAGCTTAACAGTGATAATGGGAAATTAAAGTAACAGAGATTGTTTTGTCTTTACAGCAGCTCTAGAATAAAGTTATTGTCCAGCTAAAGTTAGTCTTTGATTGATTCACTTCCATTGCAAAGATCATTAGTTATTAACTTAGGGGCCGCTAACACAACACCATTTTAACTGAAAACAGAAAGTATATCCAACATAACACATACATACAGTACACTCATGGCAAATCTCAACTTGATTGTTTATATTGTTGGATATTTGAAACCACATTATTGCCCAACGATTTATTTAAAGTTGGATATACAGTACATCTAACTTTACCTGCATATAGTGCTCTCACACAAAGCAATATATACTATCTAGCAAATATTGGCTCTGTGATTGTTTATATAAAATGTAAACTAAATTACTGCAGAGTGATATGCAAATTTGGAAATCTTATTCCACATTATTAGTATATATTTTTCCACATACGTACATTATACTCACGCAAGGTTTTAACTGATAGAAGTTCCTAGAAGTTCATTTCTTTCTCCAACATAGCCGTTTACTCCTAAATCTTTTTGTCAATAAAAAAAATTGTATTGTTTGTGTTTCTGGTTTATGGGCTCTTTTTATACGAATGAAGGGAACATTTCTAACCTGTACCTTTTCTAGTTGCCACTTTAAATCAGTACATTTGAATTTATGAAGATTTAAAAAGGCCATTTCATGTTTTTATGCTTAACTGATTATAAAACAGCCTTTTGAAAAGCCCTCATGTACAGTCAAACTATCAGCAATATAGAGCGCACGTCTCCCTGAGAAAAGTGTCCTGTCAGAGACTGGCGGGCGCACATAGGGATGATGCGTTTTTTTTCTTGGCTGAGGCATTAGGAACACTTTAGCACGGTAATCACAGCTTTGAGTGGTATTTATTGCTATTAAAGCCCTGGTGTGTGCCAATCCACGGTCTCTTCCAGTACTTGCCTTACTGAGTGAGAAAGATCCTTTTAACGGCCGACTTCTGCTTGAGTGCTGCTTTCATCCACAGGTCATTCTGAGAGGAAAATATGATGATTAGTAGATAGAAGAAGAGGGTCTTGATCTTTAAATTCTGGGGGCCACAAGCCAGGATTTGCACTGCAATTTCCACTGGGTTCAGGTTGATCAATTACAACAAATACGACTCTTAATTATAACTA
The DNA here is from genome assembly GCF_951802725.1 of Rutilus rutilus. Taxonomy (NCBI): domain Eukaryota; kingdom Metazoa; phylum Chordata; class Actinopteri; order Cypriniformes; family Leuciscidae; genus Rutilus; species Rutilus rutilus. Next base: position 32,064,918 of record NC_140215.1, on the reverse strand, counting down.
TTTGTGCAGTTGCTGTATATAGATAGAGTACAACTTAGTGCACACAGTCTAATACCTAGAATACAATTGGACATTTACATGTTTTAGCCCTGCAATAAGCCAAGTGGAGAAATGTATATATATGAAGCTAGTGTTTAGCAGTCTTTTGGAGCTAAACTGTCATTTCTGTGGTGACCAAATGTCACAGTTACATAAAGTTCAAGTTAGTGCATGCTAGTTTGGGCAGCACAGGTGATATTTCTTAAACTGCTTTTATGATGCTTCTTACAAGCTCTCAGACTTCATAAGTAGCTGTTTGCTGTGTTCTTAGCTTGCTTTATGATGGAAAGGTGTTTTGGGTCCAACTGGGTCAGAACGATTTTCAGCCCGTAATGTTTCGTGGTGTTGGCACTTTTTTATTCCAATAGTTAGTTCCTGAGATTCTGTGTATGTTTAAGGTTCTTTTAGGTCAAACTTTGATCTTGGCTAAAAGTTTGTTGAAAATGTTAATTATCCACCCCAGGAGGTGGGTTTGCACGTTTTACAACTTGTCTAATTCTAAAATTGTGTGCTAGAAATATGCATTAAATAAACAGAATTAAATATACAAAATGTTCAAATTAAAAATTTGTCAATAAAAAAACATCAAATTGATTGTGGTCAAAGTGGCCATGAAGACCTTAATTTGCTGGTTCAGGTGTGTTTGAGCTAAACTTTGCATGACCGTGGGGCTGCGTTAGAAAACTTAAAAAAGCTTCCTTTGAAAGATGGATTCCAAGGTAGGAAGGCATCAAGGCCCGTCCGAAATCCGAATCCAATGTTAGCTAAACTTCCTCTCTTCTGAGATTCCTTCATCTGATCGATTTTTGAAGGCAGCATTGATGTATCCTTCGCTGCCTTTGCGATCCTACAATCCTGTGCTTTCCATTCTGACAGTTGAGCTAAAAAATAAAGATGGCATCTGAAAGTTGTGGTTGGGGGTCAGTTTGTGTGTAAATGTATGTTTTTAACCAAAGTTTTCCACTTCTGATGTCATTTCGAGTGAGAAATTACTATTGTAGAAATTAAATATTTGCTTAGTTATTGCCAAAGCTCTCTATTTTGCTGTAGATCATTAAACCGTTACACTGCCTCGGAAGTCTGTCCGAAATCAGTTTCCTGAGGAACCTTCATGCTCAAATGCTGCCTACAAAGTCATTGCCTGATAAGTCAGCGAGGCAACAAGTGAGCTGCCTAAGTTTTCAGACACTGCCTGGGTCTCCAGTAGCTGGTTTAATCCAGTAGCTGGATAATACAGTGAAGGCAGTGTCTAGCTAATGTTCACTAAGAAAATCTCCTTATTCTTGTTGCATGGATCATGCTGCAATACTGTTCTGGAATCAGATGTCACAAGAACACACTGGCCATGTCCCAAATGGCACCCTAAACACTCGCGATCTTCCCACGTGTTTGCAGTTTCGTCAGCCAAGGGGGTGCTCGCGAGCACCCTTCTGAAACCTAAAATGACAAATGGGACACTCTTCCTAACACACCCATGGACTTAACGGTCACGCGACAGCCATTGTAAGTCCACAAGACCGAAAGTGCATATGAAGTGTGCCATTTGGGACAGGGCCAATATGTGACCTTGGCCATGACAATGAGGCTGTTTGCCTTTGGTTTTGTTCTGAAAGTTGTGTCTTTTGTATGTGTAATGTTTTTTAAATATTTTCTCTTATCCCAGTGTATCACGTCCAGAGACAACTATAAGTAAGTCATTCACAGTTCTGGTGGAACAAATGGGCATGGTGTTATTAATTAACAGGTATAGTCCCTCACTAAACTTACTCCATAAGTCAAATTTGCTGCGTTGGGCTGGTTTGGATGTTTTGATAGTGCCACAGTGTTCACACTTTTCAGAGGGAATAAACCTATGACTTTATTATACAGTAGTTGCTCATTACACTGGAATAGGAGAAAATATTTAAACATTGTAAAACTACACACTTCACTTTTTATCCATTTCCAGTCAGTGTTTTATGAACAGAAATTCAATAATTGTACTGAGTTTAGTTGGTACTGTGTCTTGCTGCTTGTTGAATCCTTGGTATCAGTTTCAAACTGTACAATAATTAATCTTGCTTCTGGCTGGGATGTATTCAGATAGATGGTGTATGTCTCTATTTAAATGTAAAACCTAGTCGCAGCCATGTTTGCGATTGAGTAACAGCTCCCGGACTCTAATGCGCTGCCGGGCATTGGTGTGGTTTCCATAGCAGTCACACGCGGCTGTTCACCATTTCTGCAAGGTAAAGAAGGATGATGGGTTTCACTATGGCTTTAAAGAGGAATGTGTCTCACAATGCAAGTTTATTGCTTGTAAAAAAGACTGCCAGGTTTGCCGTGAGTAATTAATCTGAGAAACAACAGGATAACCCTCACTAGACTAACCTTGATGGAACCAAGTCATTTTGCTTTCTAAAATTCAAGATTAAAAAGAGAAGATAAAAAATAATACGACAATCACTTTCACCCTTTAAAAAATGACCTCATGAGCTTGACTAAACCCATGCACAGATGGCTCTGTTTATAAGTGAATCGTGGTGTTTGTCTACCTCGTCTTACACACACTTTATGCAATGTGTCTCTACTGTAAATATACCATTGTAAAGTCAGACATTGGATTTCCCATCAGCTGGAAAAATCTAGACCACCAAGCCCCCTAATATGAGTCACGTGCTGGCTTACCGTCTAACGTTTCTCATTGGGCTGAAAGAAATGACTTATATCTGTAAAAATGCGGTAGTTTTTCCATGAATCCCTCAATGGAAATGCGGCGGTAACAACATCTCTGCAGTGCTGCCTCTTAAAGGATTCTGGTGGAGCAAATTGGATTTTGTGACTGATTTTCACAGATCAAGAGGCCTTGTTTTAATCAGTGGGTTAATATAGTTGTTCTTCTTTATTATGCCTTGAATGTTATTTGAGCCTGGTTTCTGTGTTGTGTATGAATATTACAGAGTTAAACATTCAAATCAAATGATTGCTTAACAATACTATTAGCCAGACCAGGGTTCGCAAACCCCAGGGGGTTTCTTTTTTATATACAGTGCAATGCATAAGTGAATACACCCATGCTAAAGTTGACTAAAAAGAGGAATAAAAAAATCATATTTTGGAAATTGAACTTAATGCCTTAATTTAAAAAATTAGGAAAAATCCAACCTTTAAGGACACCAATTTTCTTTGTGAATGAATAATGTATCGTAAATAAATAAATGTTCTTCCTTAAAATACATGGTGCATAAGTGAGTACACCCCTATGTTAAATTCCCATAGAGGCAGGCAGATTTTTATTTGTAAGTATTTAAAAAAAAAAAAAATTAGGATACTATGCATCCTGATAAAGTTCCCTTGGCCTTTGGAATTAAAATAGCCCCACATCATCACATAGCCTTCACCATACCTAGAGATTGGCATGGTTTTATTTCAGTTAGCCTAATAGCTAGTTTGATTTGCATTGAGAGATGATCTTATGGAAAGTACCCCATGCCAATCTCTAGGTATGGTGAAGGCTATGCGATGATGTGGGGCTATTTTAATTCCAAAGGCCAAGGGAACTTTATCAGGATGCATAGTATCCTAATTTTTTTTTTTTTTAAATACTTACAAATAAAAATCTGCCTGCCTCTATGGGAATTTAACATAGGGGTGTACTCACTTATGCACCATGTATTTTAAGGAAGAACATTTATTTATTTACGATACATTATTCATTCACAAAGAAAATTGGTGTCCTTAAAGGTTGGATTTTTCCTAATTTTTTAAATTAAGGCATTAAGTTCAATTTCCAAAATATGATTTTTTATTCCTCTTTTTAGTCAACTTTAGCATGGGTGTATTCACTTATGCATTGCACTGTATATATATATATATATATATAATTTATTTTTTTGCCTTTTATTGTGACAGGACAGTGTAGAGTTGACAGGAAGCGAGGAAGGAGAGAGACGGGGGACGGGATTGGGAAAGGTCCACGAGCAGAGACTCAAACTCGGGCCGCGCAAGCACAACGGCGCTACATGTCGGCGCACTGACCACGAGGCCATCGGTGCCGACACCCCAGGGGGTTTCTGAGTTAATGAAATAAAATGTATTAAATCAAATGTAACATTAAAGTAAATAAATTGGGCTGCACAAATAATCGGACTAAAGTGTGATAATCAGATTTAAAGGCACAATATGTAACGTTTTTGCTTTAAAAATAGCAAAAATCACTATATCTATGTTATATATATTTTTTAGTTGTGTACTTACATTATCCCGACTGTTTCCAACAACTTTCAAACCAGGAGAAATTTGTAATTTAATTCGAAGACACGTCCCGTTTCTTTTTTTCCGTTTTGTCGACGTCAATGGCGTCATATCCACGTTGTCCCTGGTTTCCGCTCGTACTGCCATAGCAACCAGAGCTATGAACCAGAGCCCTCTGATAGTAACCAAGGCGATAGACGTGGACCACTGTGTAGTTCGCAATGTCTATTTGCACGCTGTTGTTTCGTTCAAACATTATGGACCATGGCAAGCAGACTTTGGATAAAAAAGGAGATCTAAAACGAGAATCAATATCAGCGCGGTGTTTTCGAGATGCCGAGAGCTCCCATAGACGGTATATAAACGAGAGCTCCACGTCCGAGACTTCGACCGCTCCTACATGTACTTTATTAAACAGGTGAGCACATTTACATAAAACTAATCAATGTTATATAGTTCAACAATGATAAAATGTTAGAATATGAATGAATGAATGAATGAATGAACATTCAAATGCAGTTTAGTGTGATAGTGTAATGTTAGACCAAGTGAAACAGCGCTGCGTTACCTCACAAGTTTAATTTGTCTAATAAACTGACCTGTTAGTAATTCTGCACTCGCGTGTAGTTCGGTAGAATGAAATGTCCATATTCCTTTTATATCCGCGGGACTCGCGTCGCGTGTGGAGCTGATAGCTGTCTCTTAGCAATCCCGAACTGCTTCATATCACAGTCATGATAAAAACATCGATGTATTCACTCATCCATAAACATTATTAGATCGGTCGGCTTGACGCTGACGACAAGATCCATAATTCTTAGCAAATGTTGCGTCATCAAACTACGCCTTTGTTATTGTAAAGAGGTTAGCGACCCCTAGTGGCGAAAAATTCCATACTGTACGTTTAATTTAATTAAGTATATAGTTTGTTGCGCCGCGTGCATCAGAGTGAAGCGCAGAACTGTGTTCATGCGAGCAGCTCATAATACGCTGTTTTCAGCTTCTCATAGTGGCTTGATTCACAAACTTCATTTAACATGCATTTGAGAACACAGTGTGCATTAGGTTCACTTTATTTAGACATTTGCATATTTCCGAAGATTTTTGTGGGCTGAAGTTTACAGCATCTCATCAGTATTTCACCAAAATAAAAGCTTTATGATTTGAAATGTTAAGACCCCCCCCCCCCCCCCCCCCCCACCCCACCCCTTTAAAAGACTTCTCGGTTATATTTTATTTGAGTATTATTTTTGTTACATTTCATATTAAGCATACTTTGTCTCAGATGTTGCTACTAAGGACAAATAAAAATAGACACAATTGAGACACTTGTTGTTGATTTACAGTAAGGCTATTTTTACACATGGTTCAATTGCATATATTATACTTTTAGGTCAGAACTATGGTATGTTTGCATCATCAACATAAGTACCACTGTGAGTACTAGTGGGATCATTACATGCACATAATGACATTTGGCTGGATGCTTTGCAACAAAGAATGCTTTCCTGAAGGCACTTCATTTTCTGCATTGTTGTAGTTAAAGCTGTGGTGTGACTCTGCTATTCTCGTAGAATTAGAATGGGTAAAAATAGATTTGTGTTATTGGGGTTATAGATTATGTACTGTTAAATTTGTCATCCTTGGTGTGAACAGGCATATACTATTTAGGATGGATTACAAATTGTACCGATCACATGAGCCGTACCTCAAACCAAGTGGACTCACCAGAGTTCAGAAAATGACTTTCACATGAAAAAAAAAAAAATATATATATATATATATATATATATATATTTAAACAATAAGAAATGGACTCTGTTCTACACCAGATACTCCCTAAAAGGTTAGAGCTTCAGAATACATTTAGACAGCATAGTTTACATAATTTTCTCTTGAAACTATTTGATGAGAAATGTTTGAGCTCATATTGTTCTAGTTTGCTCTTACTTTTGACTACAGTCTACAGAAAATCTGAGCACAGTTTTGAGAGCTCTTGAGAAACTCATGTGAGATTACCCAGCTCTTTTTCTTAATTTGCTCTCAAATTAATCTCATTACTCTCTAGGAGAAACAATCGAGGTATTAAAAGAGATCTATTTTGTGACTGTATTCTTTTCCAGAGTACATGTTGTACTGATTTTCATACAGTTGCCTCCTTCAACTGTGATTGATGCAAAAAGGATCCTTGATCTCTCAGTTCGATTGTCTTGATGTTTAATCATCTGAAGAGAAGGGAAGGCCGTTCTTTCGAGCGGTGTGCGGGCCACACAGAGTGAGCCGAGTCTTGAGCCCGGTATTAAAGGATCAGTCAGTGTGCTTTTGTTAGCCAGATGCTGTGAATTAAACACTGAGGCTGTTTTTTCCTGTAAAGAGGGGGCGATTTCCCCCCTATACAGGCTTTGAGAATCCCCTCCGAGAATTTAGCTCCAGTTAAAAATAGAGAGAATGATCCTAATGAACAAAGAATCTTCACAGTTTTAGTTGAGTTATGAAGAAAGTAAGAAGATTTTCAAACAATAACACTATGTTTGCTTGAGTAACAAATAAGGATGTAGAAGCACATAGCTTAAAGTCTTGACATTAAAAAAAGCTTTTGAACATTTCCACCTTGCCATTTTCTGCAACATATCAGTGCAATAATGCATTACATGAAGTTTTTCAACTTGTAAACAGTAATTAAGGTAACATACAAAAGATAAACCATTTTTTTTATTAATCAGTTGTATCATATAAAACTCACTGATCTGACCATTGTCTAACCTTGTCCTGAGAACACAGTTCAACCTTTCAGTTAAAATCTACCTTCAGTACTGTACATTACTGACTCTTGGCTGAATGTTGGTCATTGCCATTTTATTATGTTCACTTGCTATCCAACAGCTTTCCATAAGTCTTATCTTATTCTATTATATTAGTTTGAAGGACAGAATTCATAAACATTATATTGGACATTTGACCTTTAATCATATAGTTTCTGTGACAACTCACATTCTAAATTGTGCATTAAATGTGTCTACTAATTGTTCATTGGAAGAGTAAGGCCATTATTTGTCAAACATGCTGGTAAGCAACAATGGAGACAGGGAACTTATGTACGTAGAACGTCAAGAGTGAGCGCTGGTGCCAGACAATATGTTGAAAACAGTAGATGTAATCAGCTACATTAGCGTGACATCATAGTGAGCTCATAACTATGTCAAACTAGTGTAATATATGACTTTTAACAGGGCCTGTTGTACTTTAGACAACAACATTTACAGTGTTTGCAAAACAGAACTGTATTGATATTCTGGTTAGAGATTGGTAAAGCTTTAAGTCCAATTTAACTCCAATTAATTCAGTGTAAAGATCCCATTTAAAGTGTTTTGGAAGATTATTTCAGTCTCAGGTGTGCTACCTGTAACCTAAGATTAAAGTTGGAAAATCTTCCACTTACTGAACAGACAGATAGTGATGACGTTATTATAGTACAGAATTGTGATTGGTCTTACATCTAGAGTATGAATTGCATTTGATATTTTCTTCTTAGTGTGTATTTAACCATTCATATGTATACAGGCAACAGTCAAACCTGGGAGTCAACACATGATGCAGCATTTCCTTTAAACAGCACAAAGCAAGCACAACTGTACAATTCTTAGCAGCTTAATTAATAATCTACCTCATCTGTTTCTTAGAAATATGTAATATAGTAGATTCAGTCATTAATATTTTGACTTGAATAGTACCAGTTAATTTAGACGCTTGCACATGAAGCTCATTTTAGGATACTTAATAAAAAAATAAAAAATTAATTGTTTAAAAGCTAGAGGGGAGTTGTTTAAAAAAATACATATACATATATACATACACACATTTAAATATTTAATTATATTTAATTATAAATATTTTCATTCAGCAATGTCACATTAAATGACAAATAATTTCAAATAATTTATTTTATTTAATAAATATTTTCACAAAAGAATATTAAGCAGCAGTTTACATTGGTAATAATAATAAGAATACATGTATCTTGAGCAGCAAATCATCAGATTATAATGATTTCTGGAGGATCATGTGACACTGAAGACTGAAGTAATGATGCTGAAAATTCAGCTTTGCCATCACATGAACAAATTACATTTGAAAATATTTTAAAATAGAAAACAAAATTTTGATAATTTTAAATTGTAATAATATGTTTCACTGTATCAAATAATTGTAGTCTTGGTGAGCATAAGAGACTTCATTCAAAAACATTAAAACACCTTACTGACCCCCAACTTCTGAAGAGTATGTATTTTTTTATATAAACTAAAACTTTCATAAAAAGTCTCTCTGCGGGTCAGTAAGATATATAAATCCATCACTCAATATGTTTTTAGTGTTTTCTGCTGTATAAGCAAAGTCGTGTTTGTCTGCGTTGAGCGTGTGATCAGTATTGTGGTCACAGACCTGTTCTCCGTCTGACTCTTAATGAATCTAAATGAACAATAGCTGCTCACCCTTCAGCAGACGCTTGAAAACAGCTGTGGGTTCTGTACACACACACACACACACACACACACACACACACACACTGTCTTTATTCACTCTCAGAGCAGAGCCTGGCACGAGCCTACAGTACCTTCCACTCCTCTCTTCTGTGTGCCCATCCATCCATCCATCCATGGTCCCACCGGGTCGTTTAGGGTCTTTAAGGTCTTTGTGGCAGGCTGTTGTCTGAGCTAATTAGCCGTAGCGGGGGAGAATATAAACTCTAGCTGGAGGGGAGAGAGGAATGAAGACACTAGTCTATACGATCAGTTAAAGCTAGCATGGCTGTTTTGGGGCTGCTGATTTTGCATGCTGGAAAATTTTGCCTCTGGCAAAATGAAGGGTTAGTTCACCAAAAAAAATAAAATCTGTTATTAATTACTCACCCCCTCATGTCGATCCAAACCCGTAAGACCTTCATTTATCTTCAGAACACAAATGAAGATATTTTTGATGAAATCCGAGAGGTTTCTGAACCAGCCATAGGCAGCAACGTTATTGCAACTTTCAAGGCCCAGAAAGGTAAGAAAAGACATTGTTAAAATATTCCATGTGACTACAGTGGTTCAACCTTAATGTTATGAAGCGACGAGAATACTTTTTGTGCGCAAAAACAAGACAAAAACAATGACTTTTTTTTTAACAATTTCTTCTCTTCTCGTCGCTTCATAACATTAAGGTTGAACCATTGTAGTCAGAGACTATTTTAACCATGTCTTTACTACCTTTCGGGGCCTTTCTCGGATCTCACCAAAAATATCTTAATTCGTGTTCCGAAGATGAACGAAAATCCTACGGGTTTGGAATGACATGAGGGTGAGTAATTAATGACAGGTGGGTGAACTGTCCCTTTAAGCTGCTTCTTGCATGTTTCATGACACTTTCAAAGTGAAATGTTCAGTAAGAGACATTAAAAGAGCATCCTGTTTTATCCAAAACAGATGAACATGAATCGGGCACAGTTAGTTGTTGTACGTATCACAGCAGTTCAGAAAATGAAATGTTTGGTGAGAGGTGCTATAGCGTTCGCCTAACCCTAACCCTAGTGTTTTAAAATAACATACCACCTACACTAAACCTAACCAATAGTGTTTTACATGAGCAAATGTGAGATAAAAACAAATTTTAGCTAGCTTCTACGAGTCTTTGAGCTCTTTTCTTGTGAGCCATATACATATACATACTCGTATTAAAACTATTTTCAAATATGTTGTCGTCACTAACTAAAACTATTAAAAACTGTTAATTGAAATGAATCTGAAATAACTTTGAAAGCAATATTAGAAATGTTTCCTTAGCAACTAATGGAAATAAAGTTAGTTGCTAAGTTGAAGTTGAGATACTTAAATTACTAAAACTAAAACATGTAAAACTAAAGTTAAAAAGTTTAAAACTGAAATAAAAATCAATTAAAGCTATATATAAACATATATAAACTTGGGCTCAGATTCAGTGGCAACTAACTAATGAGATCTGAGTTCAGTTTCCAATGTAAATGAAAGTGAAACTTTTTGTCGACTCAAAAGGTATTTCAGTTTGTTTGTTTTAAAGAGAACTCAAGTGTGAAATTATGATTTAGTTGCCGCTTTGATCAAAGTGACAAGACTTTTGTCCTAAATGAAGACAATAGACATCAACATTTATCTCTTTTCCATTGAGTTCCATTAAGTGTACTATTACGGCCCTGACACGGCATATGCCAGAGGAAAACCAAACCAAACAAAACAAAACAAAACAAAACAAAACAAACAATTGTACACCTGCCACACTGAAAAAATAGTAACCTACAAATCAGGTCAATATGGGTCAATTCTTTATATGGTGGATCAATGAATGTGATTTCTAATAGTAATAATAGTAGTACTGCTTCAGGAGCGTTACAGCATAGTGTTGATCCTGATAAAAACACACTCTCCGAAGCAAGCGTAGAGCCCCTCATAAAAGCTAAGGGTCCAATTCACCTCGTTTTATAGCCGTTTTATAATCTTGAAAGACATGCCCGATCAGTAGATGTGACGAGTGTCTGTGTACTGATTAACTCAGAGTGATTAGCTGAGCTCTTTTGTCTCATGCGTCGTGTCACACACTCCGCAGCATCAGTGTGTGTGACTGCATTGAGCGCGGAGAGATGATGTCACAGGCTGGTCTGGCGTCTTCATCAGCCAACAGTGACTGCTCAGACTGGATGCTGGGCTCTCTGCCCTCATCATTGTCCTGCAGTGCATCATGGGAGCTCTCAGGATCACGGCGGTGGCCAAGGGGACAGCTGCGAGAAACTCCAGCGTGGCCTGAGCTCCCTGCACAGATGGTGTGGAAGTGTGTGTGGGTGTTTTCTTTGGCCAGGCCATGTGTTTGTGAATCCAGATGTTATTCTGACTGTACAAAAGCATCAGAGCACTTAATTACTCAAAGAAAGAGAGAGAAAGAAAATTGATACAGCATAGTATCACAATATTTTGTGTGGGGATATTGTATCGATACATGGACGGCAAGTATTGATCTTTTCAGGGCGTGAATTTTGGTTCGGGATTGTGAGTATTTTTCAGGAAATTGTAATAATAATTTGAAATCTTAATTTCATAATCAGTACTACATCTCTCTCCCGGATGTGCACAGTAAAGTGCAATACTCAGCGTATCGCAATAATATGGTATCCTTGCTTAGGAATTGTGATAATATCATGGGGCCACTGGTGGTTCCCATCCCTAGAGAATATGATTGTTGAATAACTGGATTGTATAGTCACAGCTTGACAAACGCAAGTTCCTGTCATTTGATCTTAGGGAGGGTTTTGTTTTGTGCCGTTTCAGTATCTAGATATTTGGTGTCCTTGTGCTTACAAGTCACGATTCAACAGAAAGAAACAAGGTTTATTTAAGTTCAAGTCTCAGGTTCTTATTTCTATCTGCATATAGCCTGCATTGCAGGTAATTCTGGTCAAGAACCTCCCAGGAAAGAGACTGACCGACATGTAAAGCAACCCACTGTAGTTTGCTTTTATAGCCTACATGAGATTTAGGTAATACGGTTAAATTTAGGTTTATAATTCAGGTTTATTGGCAACATTTACAGACTTTCAGCTGTTTGCAATGAACAAATCAAACAAAAGTAATTGAAATAGCAAAACACAACAAATGTTTCAAGTGTTGCTATGAAGGGATTGAATAATTTTGAGACTGCAGAAATTATTAAAAGTTGCATTTTCAGTTTAATTTGGGGAATGACCTTGAGACATTTGTTGTGTTGCGCAATTTCAATTACTTTTGTTTGATTGGTTCATTGCAAACAGCTGAAAGTCTGTCAATTTTGCCAATAAACCTGATGTGCAATGCAGGTTGAATAATTTTGATTACAACTGTAAGTTTTGGCGAATTGGCTATTTTGTACAATCTCATTTGTATGTTTTCGTAACATCTGCTTATGCCCCAGTGACGGGTATGGTTAGAGGTGGACCCTCATGCTTACTTTTTTCTAATCATCCTACGATTTGTACGATTGACATAATACAAATTCATACAATACCATACATAATATAGTTACGTTTTCCCATATATATATATATATATATATATATATATATATATTTGTGTCTGTGTGTATGTATGTATAAACATATAAACAAAAGCTTTCATGTAAGATTATCACGATTAATCGATTTGACAGCACTAGTATTTATTTAAATTTTAGGCTTTGCAATGCCAAATTGCAATTTCATTTTTATTTTGCTATATCAGCCCTATTACAAGTAACTAGAATTTCAGAATCTGAAAAACAGGCCGTGGACCAAAAAGTCAGTCAGTCTGTGTGGACCTAGTGATTTCAGCCAGCTCTTGTCATTTTTTCCACAATATTGATCAGGCTGTCCATGAACAGTCCATGCTCATAAGGCTGAGACTAGTTGATGCACCTCTCACTGGAAAAAGATTTTACTTACTTTTTTCTTCATCTGTTTTAATGGTTTTTTCTTCATCTGCTTTAATGGTTTGGCTTCCTAGACTCTTAAGATGTAATGACCCATGTCTGCAGAGAGTCTTTTCACTTCTTATTCTTGTGATCTGCTAACATCTGTCGTCTTGCTCAAGTGAGTTTAGCCCGTGGCCGTTTTTCTACCCCGTGTTGGGACCCAGCGGGGGAGCTCATCCGTTTCGGTGACGGACTCACTGTAATGCACGTATGTGAACTTGCTGTGTCGACTGTTTGCACTTAATCTTCAGTAATGCTCAGACATGTAACTTTTTGGACCCAACCCAAAATCCCTGTTTTCCCCTATGGTATCATGAACAACAATTAACTATACTTTTACAGCATTTATAAATCTACACTATTCTTCAAAAGCTTATTTATTTGTAGTTTTTTAAATAAATTAATGTTTTTTATTCAGAAAGGATGCAAAAGTGACAATAAAGACTTTTAGAAAGTGAAAAAAATATAATTTATTTCATATAAATGCTGTTCTTTTGAACTTTCTATTCAAAGCATCCCGGGAAAAAGAATTAAGTAGCTAATCAGCATATTAGAATGATTTCTGAAGGATGCCATCACAGGAATAAATTACATTTTAAACCATATTAAAGGGTAAAGGTCATTAAAGGTGAGTGAGTATAAGCCTTGGTGAGTATAATAGACAAAAATCTCCTCCACCCCAAACTTTTGAACTATACACTGTAAAAAATTTGTAACACTCCCAAATCAAAAATTTCAATTGACCGATAACATCTAAATTTTCCAATTGGCCCAAGTGAAATTCTGTAAATTCTAAAATTAAATGTACAGATTTTCACTTGGGCCAATTGAAAAATTTTGATGTTATCGGTCAATTGAAATTTTTGATTTGGGAGTGTTACAAATTTTTTACACTATAGTGGAGCTTATACAAATTTCTAAATATAAACTATTTAACTTTACCTTCAATTAAAAATGATCATTAGTTGATATATTATGAACAGACATGAATTAACAGTGAACAATAGCATATTTTTACATTTTACTGATGTTAACAAATTAAATCCTATGTAGTAGATTGTAATTTTGAAGTGTTGTTGCTATTACTTCATCTGTTTCTTTCTCTCCATCTTGATCTGGCACTCATTATCTCTCGTCCTGTGCGTCTGAGTTCGTCTTTGTATAGCGTGTGTAATAGTTTAGCTGTGAAGTGTCATGTGACGGGGTTAATGGGTCCTGAGTGTGTATTAGCAGCTTGTTTGGTTCTGTCAGAGTCAGCCCTGTGTGAGGCGGTCAGATCTTAACTCTTTAGAGCACTGTGATATGGACAGCATGTGACAGCATTGAAAACATCACAGCCGGGTAAGGCAGAGTGTGTTTAAAAGAATAAAGGTGGAGGATCTTTTGTAAAACCCTCTTCAATGCACACAAGCTGCAGGGCCGGTAAATTGCCATGACTGATATTTGTTTCAGCAAACACAAAGAAGAGTTGAATGCTGTAGGTTGGCCAGCTGAAACATAGTTGACATGTGACATACTCACCAACTGAAAACTAACATACCGAACTAAACTGGGGCCAGAAGCACTAGTCAGTAAGCAAAGTATAAAGTAGTTACATGATGTGGTTTATACTGAAATCAGTTTGTTTTTGGTAGCTGTGTTGCTTTTGAAGAGTTTGTTGATTTGTAGTGTTTATGTGTGTGGTTGCTGTTAGTAATTGTGATGCTTTAGCCTTTCATATTAGTGTGGTGACACAGAAGAGACTAAATGTTCATAACCGACTACAACCCACCCTTCTACAGCTCACTGCACCCTTAACCTCTACACATTATATTCTTTCTTTCTTTCAGCCTTGTAATCTGGACATAAGCATTTAAAGGAATAGGTCACTTAAAAATGAAAATTCTGTCATCATTTACTCACCCTCAAGTTTTTTCAAACCTGTATGAATTTCTTTCTTCTGCTGAACACACAAGAAGATATTTTGAAGAATGTCGGTAACCAAACAGTTGATGGGCCCCATTGACTTCCATAGTATTTTTTTTTTTCCTACTATAAATGTCAATGGGGTCCATCAACTGTTTGGTTACCGACATTCTTCAAAATATCTTCTTTTGTGTTGAGCAGAAGAAAGAAATTCATACAGGTTTGAAAAAACTTGAGGGTGAGTAAATGTTGACAGAATTTTTACATTACTACTCCTTTAATGCATGGCCGTTTCAGGACTATTTACTCTGTTTGGAGAAACGTGTCTGGAGCAAACATATGTTAGAGAACCATGTGCTTTTGTGAGAGAAAGATGTTTCTTGAAAGTTTGATCTCTCTCTCTCTCTCTCTCTCTCTAAATTTGTGTTGACACAGACTTTTTAAATGAGGCAACATGAATTGATGTAGGAATCACAATAACAAGACGCTGTCTGTGAAGCAATTTAAATGCTGACTCACAAAGCCAAAAGTGGTTTCTGCAAAATGTGTGGTGGTTCTGATTCCAATCGTGTTCCATGTCCTTGTTATATGGGCACATATCAAGTGTTGTTAATTCCCTCACCATGCGTATTTGTCAGTTTGTTGTGTTGTGTTTTTATTTTTGAGCACATTGCTTTGTTTGTTGATTTGCCATGTGCCCTTGTTTTGTCAGGTTGGGTATGAGCACATGGCTCCTGTCATGTTTGTTTGTGCTCTCCTGTCTCATGTCTTTGCCCTGCCCCCTTGTTGTCTCATATTAGTTCATTTGTCCCACCTGCTCTCCTTTGTTACCCTCATTTTCTTTCCTTATACATTACCCTTGTGTGCTCTGTCTTTTGCTGGTTTGTTTTTTGCCGAAGCTCTGGTTCCTGTTGGTTTGATAGATAGTCAGTCAGTCAGTCAGTCAAGTCTTTAAAACCTCGTTTACCCTCCCTGTTTTTGCTAGTTTTATTTATATTCTAGTTTTGTTAAGCTGTGGGTATTTTTTTTCACCAGTCGTAGTTGGTTGTAGTCTGGGCTTTTTGTTTGAAGCCCTGTTTTGTGTTACATTTTTTGTAAGTGTCATGAAACACTTCTGTTTTAGCTCTGGTCGTTCACACATCAGATTTGAAAAAGACTCAAGAAATGAGCTTGTAAAGCTCTGGAAAAGTGGGAGTGTAGATGGTTGGAAGAGGGGAGACAACAACCAATAAAAACACAGACAACACACTCATTTAAATGGACAAACAGAGATGCTTCATCAAGGGCACCTTCATGTTTTTGTTTAAGAAATAACCCTGCTGTCATGGTCTTAAAATTCAATGAGACTTGACACAGGAGATCTAACAAAATAGTAATTTAATAGGAAACTCGAATACTCAGAAAGATAACACATAAATTCAATGTGACTAATATAGGTGATGACTGACATCAAACTGAACCAAACATGAAGTATTTATACACAAGGAAAAATGAGGGAACTAAACAGGAACAGCTGGACAAAGATTAACTGATTAAATGACAACAGGTGAACGAAATGACTAGAAAAAAAAAGAAAAAAAAAGTGCATACTCATCACCTATATGACAACGAACTAACAAACCAAAAAATCATTAGAAACTACTATCAGCTGTCATAAACAAATCAAATTGGTTTTGATTAATTATGATTAATTATGTACTGTTATACTAAATATTGTTACAGTCATATTTCCCACGTGTTGGTAGTCAAACTCCAGCTCTGAGCACATCGTGGGGAAAATGCAAACAACACTGAGTTACTGTACACTTTTGTGTCACGACCCACCAGAACACTGATCTATAGTGATGCTAGTGATACAGTATACTACTATACTATACAAATTAGCACAGATTTATAAGAAACTGGTTCGACTGCAGATTGACCAATCAGAATCAAATATTTCAGAGAGATGTGTGATAATAATAATCCGGAGAGAAAATAACTTTAACTTTAATAACTGGAAAGAAACAAATGGGCTGCTCACTACCACATTGTTGTTTAGTTTTGGAGGGAAAAGAGAATAAATCATCTTAACTGCACAGTATTTAAAGGATTACACTCTGATAACCCATCACAGATCGGCCTCTGTTTTAAAATGAATCGTCTGTAATCTTCTTATAGGGTAGTAGACACTGAGCACAAGATTCTCAAAATGCATATTAATAAGGGCCGACAGGTTTTATGTGGTTATTTATTATTTGTACTCAGTAACCACTACAAGTTTTCTCAGGAAGAATTTTCTGCATTTTCACTTTTTAATTTGCAATAGCATATTACTGCCGGTATTTCTCCGCTACATACTCCCACTAACTCATTATATGATTGAACTTCAAAAAAGTTGAAGGAATAGCTCTACCCTCGTGTCGTTCTAAAACCTTGTCAAGTCACATTTATTTATATAGCGCTTTTTACAATACAGATTGTTTCAAAGCAGCTTTACAGTGATAACAGGAAAATAATACAACAAAGTTTGTTTTGGCTGTACAGCAGATCTAGAAGAAAATAGCGTCACAGTCCAGCTTAAGTAAGTTCAGTGATGGTTCATTTCTGTTGTAAAAGAGTTATTAATTTATCTTTACAGCGGCTCTGGAGAAAACAGTGATGTCATCGCCCTTGTGACTTGTCATCGTCCTTGTGACTTTCTTCTTTTTTTTTTGTGGAACAAAAAAGAAGATAATTTGAGAACTTTCTTAGGGATTTTTGTCCATACAATGGAAGTCTCTTCCATCAAATGTTTTTCAAAGTGTATTCTTTTGTGTTCCGCAGAAGAAAGAAAGCCATTCAGGTTTGGAAGGACATGAGGGTAGCCTGGCTAACGTCAGACCTCGTCTCATTGAGACGTGGTCTGGGAACCACATGTTTATTTTCTCGTATTTCTCGGTTTACGAATGCCCAGAGCCGTTTATTGGGCGCTACGAATGTCTATCAAATGCGCCTGCACGTAGCTCATAGCCAATCGTTTCAATTATACCAGATGACGTATGTAGAGCGACAGAAATTCGACGAGGAAGAAGATGATGGGTCAAAGATTTATGTGTACACGATGGCGTTCAGCGAATATTGCCGTCTAAACTACTTAGAACACTATCTAAGGCTGCATCGAAAGGTAACTTCGCTATAGATATAAACAAACTGCTTCGGTGTGTCGCATAGACATCGTCATCGTCTTGCTGCTCCCTCCCCGTTCTGTGATTGGTTCCCTTTTTGAGGGGAAAATCTGGTCCATGGTGTCCAGGCTGCCTAGCAGCGTGAATAAAATCACGCTGCGAGCAAGGCAGCATGGGGAAACCCAGGCTAACATGAGGGTGTAAATGATGACATAATTTTAATGTTTGTGTGAACGATTCATTTTAAGACATTTTTATCAAACCTGTAAAGAATGGCATATGAACAAATAGTCAAGTCAAGTCAAGTCACCTTTATTTATATAGTGCTTTTTACAATACAGATTATATCAAAGCAGCTTCACATTGATAAAATGAAAATAATACAACAAAATTTGTTTCTAGAAGAAAACTGCGTCATCGTCCACCCTAAGTAAGGCAGATCAATAATATTGTTGAAATATTAAATGTCCCCGACTAAGCAAGCCAAAAGCCAAGGCAACAGTGGCAAGGAATGCTAAATTTCCATGTTCAAGAGGATATCTGTACACCCCTCTCATACAACGTGATCATGAGGTCATGAAACGAGCATGCTTGGAAATAACTGCCAAAACTAGAGTGCAATATTGAGTAAGTTGTAAGCTAGATTTCAGTGGTCTGTGTTTGGGGTGCAGTGGACAGTGGGGGGGCTGAGATTATACTACTAATCCGCTAGCAGACGGAGGACACCTGCGTAGCCTCGCAGAATCGTCCGGATTACGGAAACATGTTGCACTAATTAGGGGATGACACTCGCCACCTGGCTAAACCTGTGACTCGAGGGGCCGTTGGGTAGGGGACAGACAGAAAGACAAAGAGGAAGAGAATTTAAAATATTATGAGGTCTCACCTGTTTTCAATCGCTGACTTCCCTGCTGACAGATACTGAGCTCTTCCTACAGATGTTACTGATACACAGCATGTTGACTAGTTTGTGTAGACTGAAACATTGAAAAACATCAATGAGAAACAATCAAGTGTTTATGCAGGAATGAGCAGTTATTTGCTGTCAGCCATTAATCTGTAAGTAGGGATATCATTTATTTAAGCCTGTAAAGAGCTGAAGCTCTTTCGTACCAGACGGCAACTTTCTGCGACAAATTCTTGATGCGCTGACATATTTCTTCCCAAAAAAAAAAAAACGGACAAAACAGCTCATTACAAATAATCCAGACAGATTGACACATATCAAGGACTTTTATTTGTCTCATTTAGTCATTAATTCTTAATTATATTTTAGCATGCGCTTATATATATGGATTTTTTGTTGTTGTTGTGTTTGCTAGACTGATATAAACCTGTAGACACATTGGAACTTTTTGGATAGCTTTTCCCATTTTTGAATGCTTTTAAATGTTTTTATTTTATTTTTATTTTTTTATTATTAATTAATATACAGCATAAGTGCAAGCTTATAAGTGCAAGCTTTATTTCTTACTGTCAGAAAAATATTTTCTGTCACTTTTAGTCTGCAGCCCAGACTCATGGGGTATTTGGTCTAGTGGAGGAGACTGTCTGGATGCCACCAGACACAGGAAAATATGAGAAGGAGTGATCACATGCCTCACTGAGAGGAAAGAGCAGAGATATTTGAGTCTGCCTCAGAGAGCTGCTCTCTTCCTCTTTATAATGCTGTGATAAGAAACTCTTCGAATCCACTTTATGGTTGACAAATCCACTGTGAATCTGATACAAGAAAAGGACATTTAAATTACTGTTTAGATGACACATGCTCTCTCACACACACACACACACACACACACGCACACGCACACACACATTTATTTATTTTTTTATGGGGTTATTCCAACATGATTTTAGACTGTACAAACTGTAAATTATATCCCCTAAAGCTAACCCTACCCATCACAGAAAACATTCTAACATTCTAAAACATTTTTTACATTTTCAAAAAACATCACTTAGTATGATTTATAAGTTGTTTTCCTCATGGGGACCAAAAAAATTTCCCCACAAGGACAACATTTACTGGTATTACTATCCTTGTGGGGACATTTGGTCCTCACAACGTAGGGTTTACCAGGTACACACACTAACTTCGTTCATTCATCAAACCACTGCTTTCCAACTGGAAAACATATACTGTATGTCTGCTTGAACTACCAGACCAGATTTTTATTAGTACTCCCTTCCCAGACATGTCCAACGGCTTTAGATAACAGTACTGCATATCAAGTGAAGTGGCATTTATTTTAAAGAAAGCACACTTTTAAAGACAATATTGTTTATGAGGTTTTAAATGGTGAAACAGACAATTTGTGGTTGCCAAACATTATTTAGTGGTCCATTATTGGACAATTAAAATATATTGAACACAGAAATGATGAGGTAAAGTTAAGTTCTGCATTTGTTGATAATTTGAATGTAGCATTCAGGCTTTCCAAAGTTAAGTTTCCAAATAGAGTTATGAGATATAACGGTCGATGTTTGTGCATGGACCAGTAAAATCGTGATTCATTAGTGTACTACAAATAGACCAGAGATCAGGTCTAAACTGGGATTAAGATTAGCAGTAATTCTTATTTAGAAAACTTCATGCTGTGCTATAAGGCTTATTTATCCTTTTTGTCTATCCTATTATGACTCATATAATGACAAGCTAGAGAGTCAGTCATCTTCAGGAAAAAAAAAACACATGTGGTTCATTCTAGCAAGTCAAACACTTTACAAGTGACAGGTACTTGATCTTATTTAATTGTCTTCTCTATATTTGTAAAATGATGGGTACAAACCAAAAGATATGATCATTCATGACAAATCAAGGCATACATCAGACAGATTCACATTGTGGAACATGGAGTACAAAACAAAAAGCTAAAAACAGTAAAACTATTATTATATACAGAAAAGTTCGATTTCGAAGTGAAAAACAAAACAAACAAAAAACACATCAGCTGAATTTTGTATTTAGCAAGTTGTGGTGTAGTAGATCAGCAACCATGAACAACTATGGGAAAAGGGAGTAGAGAGAGTTTGGCAAAAGGAGGATTCGAACTCAATCCAATTCAAAACTTTTCCCATGCACTATTGGTACTGTTGACAATCCAGCATCTTCTGTAAAGTTGTGCAGTAATTCTGTAATCCAACCATGCAGACACACCGTATAAGACATGAAAGTCAAATTGGTTAAATTATTTTGATATGAGTTAGACTAATGGAAAAACTGATGTGGCCATGACTTCTTTTTTTAACAGTGTGTTTGGGGACTTTTTGCTTTTCTTTATGCCAGTCCTGCCCACTGATAGCTGCACAGATATCTACCATGGTATAAACTGCATAGCAAAATGACACATTGTCTACAGTTGCATGGTACATTAATTCATTTGAACTTTTTTCGTTCAGCTCAAATCTTTCAGAGCAAGTTTTACAGACCATTAAGAGAACCATGAAGTGATGATGATGATGATATCACCCTCTTTTATCCATGCTCATGCTGTGGCAGTTTTGAAAGAGCTGTGTTTAGTGGTGTTTGGGTCAGGGCGGGGTGGATGCGTAGGTGCTTATTTGGGTTTTTCGAGCGGTCAGGATGTTTAAGATCAACCCAGAGGAGCCATTCAAACACAGGTGATCAAAGTACTGCCTGAACTCTGCTGTCAGGGTCAAACTGACCATAGAAGAAGACATCAGTGTCCTAACCAAGCAGTTGTTCCTGGAAACTTCTTTCTCGAAGTGAGTGGATTTTCCATCTTAGAGCCATATTCTTTGGTGGAAAATGCATATATATGGCAGCGCCAAACGTTTCACATAAAACAATCTAAAAAGACAAACTAACAATGCACACATACAATTTTATCCAGCATGACCAAATAAAGTCTGGTCCACATTGCGACTTATTCTGGTCAAGACTGTCTATAAGAACCAACCTTATTTTTATGTGATGTTCAGGGGCAAATTATTTTAAAATCAATGATACTCAGATGATAGACCATTGAGCAAAATTTGTAGTTCTAATTATACTAGTAATGGTGCACCAGTTAATCCAAATGATTGTACAGACAACAGTAAAAGGTGTTTTGAGCCCAGCTCTCGTTTTAGTGTGTAATATGCATCAGACGGTCAGTGAGCGGACTGTGGGCGGTCTGTCTGAGACTATCTCTGCCTGCCTCTACTTCTTTAATTATCCATCTGCAGACCTTAGAGGCTTCTACATTTGGAAATATAATTAACCATATCAAATATAACAAATAATCTTGCCTGTCTGGACTAAAAATCCTAGAGAATCTTACATTGTGTCTCTAAAACATTAAAGATAGATCTAGGTGTTACTCCTGTGTGGGTTGGGCTTGTTGTTTTGTATCTAAAACTTGAACTTGGCATGAACTGGCTTGACTGATCATATTTATTTGTTCAGCATATGGCTTTGCCCGTCAAATATCGGTCTGTTATTTCATTTGTCAGACATCTGGTCTTGCAGATTAGATTTAGGTATCTCTGTTGTCACGGCAATATCATATTACACAAATTTCATCAACAAGTCCACACGCACAGAACCAGAAACTTTGTTTTGCTGTTCAGGTGGAGATAAGGGGAAGATCTCTTCCGTTTAAAAATAGAATGACAGCTTTTGTTTCTGAACAAAACATTGTAACATTGCATGTATCCCCTTGTGAGAAACAAGATCATCTTAAAAGTATATATTTAAAATACAAATCTCCCTTAGCAACTGTTTCCATCCACTGTGTTATCAGAAAAGCTTTTGCTCTTTTTTGCTTGCTTCAGACTAAGGGCCAGATTTACTAACAGCTTGCGACAGCGCAAACCCTCTTTTGGTGTTAAAACACTACTGTCAGGATTTACTAAAGACACAAAGTGAAAAAATTAGCACCGAAAAGGCGTTGACAGGGTTATTTTTACAGCTGACCTCATTGCAAATGCATTTGTAGGTGTTTCCCTTTCAGACACAAAATTTATGGGAGGAGAGTATTTAATTGAATCATGCAAGGTAATTATTTGCACTAGTCATTTTACTGGTATTTGCTCCATTATTTACCACCCAAAAAAGCATAACCAGATGCTAATTTGAAATATCACGGTTAATATATCAATTTTAGTTAATATACTCTAGAATGTTTACTAATGTTACACATTTAATAGTAAGATTACTGTATTAATTCAATTTAATTAACGTTGTTATATTTTGTTACTGCAACCATACTAAATACTGTTGTTCTCAACATGGAATTAATCTTCCATTTGAAGCTATGGAGACTTGTGCAATCGGTTTCCAATGTTTCTTTAAGTAAACTGAACTTGTTTTAGTACTAGTACAGAAGGCAGTCAACATAAGCTTGAAATTGCTGCACAAGAGTGTTTCAAATAAGTCATTTGTGAGGTTTTATTTCGGTTAGGATGCTGCCTTACATTGGAGCTGCCAAGCAATTTAATTTACATTTTAGAACAGAGAATGTCTTCATATTAGCTCTTTCCCCACCAGTGTTTTTTATAAAGTTGCCAGCCACCACCAGCATTTGTCTGTTTAAAAAAAAGAAAAAAGAATGGCCCCCAGAATACTTTGTTGTATGAATATCTTAACATGCAATATATCAAAAGAAAGAGAAGAGCCCCTCTGCTTTGAAAAAAAAATATATATACATATATATACATTTTATTCTAGCTTTACGCATTCTTATTTCTTTTTTATCTACACTTAAATGTGGGTAAGTTTCATAAAGTAACATTTTGAACAAAAAGCTGAGAAAATATTGTTTTTGTCAATGATCGGATTCAGAACGATGATCTAAACATAGATGGAATAGATTGCTTCCATCAATACCCCCAAATCTTCACTGGGGGGCATGGCCGCGGGAACTAGGGGTGCTGAGGGTGCTGCAGCACCCCCTGACGACAGCTGTTTCACTACACTGGAATTTAAGATGACATGACTTTTAAATAACTTTTTGTTTTTCAACCTGTTTTTTAAGAACACCTTCAACCTTTATAAAATTAATCTAAAGATTATTTGGTTTTTATATGTTGTCGAATAGGGTTTTATGATTAAAAGAAATGAATATATCATAAGGCAATAAGCCGATCTCGCATGGAGTGAGTGACGTGACACTGGTTGAGGACCAGCATCAGAACTGATTTGACACTCATTTAATGCAATATAGATGTATTGATTAAAGCATTTATTGGCATTAGGGGCTGTTCACACAGAACGTCAACCATTCCACTCTGCTACTTTTCCATTGTTTTTCAGTGTGAACGCACTACTCGTGTTTAACTGTTGTGCTCGCGTCTCGCGCATGACACCGCATTCTCAAAACGCAGCACTCAAGTTAAAATAAGTTCAACTAAAACGCGCCACCCGTTCCACTGCCCGCGTTTGACGTCTTGCGTCTTTTGCGTTTTCGCTTTGAAAGATTATGCTTTCTGTGTGAACTGGCACTCCTGAGTAAGTATCATAAGGTAATATGCAGATTTGTGTGCTGTGCTTTTTAAAATGTATCATGAGTTCTGAGCGTTCTCACAACTCTGTACTCATTCATTTGTATGTTCATATTTTTGTTTGGGCTGTTTAATATTAAGATTTTGTTTAAAAAAACTCTACCATAGCACTGCCCTGCAATATCAAGCCCCGCCCATTAAGCCCCGCCCCCAGCACCCCCCTGATAAAATATGTTCCCGCGGCTGGGGCAACATTTTATTTGGTAACGTTAGGCAGTTTTGATTTTTATGCTGTTTATTGTTTGAGGATTGTTGTTTCTGCTTCTTCTTCGCCTGTGTTTTGATTCGGAGATTCTGTACTCTTTCCTGGCTCTACCATTGGAGAAAGCGTAACGGCTAACTTAGATCACGTGTGCCTTGGTAACCAATCACATTACAGCCTTAACGTTGAATTTTATTCAGAGTTGTGCGAACGTTGTTTGTTGTGCGTAATAGTGCCCCCTACAGTATAACAGTGAAAACATGGACTCCCTGAAAACTCGTTGTGTCATAAATTATGGAAAATTCGATCATCGGTGGGGATAGAGTTAAAGAAGTTCTGTTGAGAAAAATGTTCAAAGTCATTATGACGGATTGCCTTTTTGTCTATAGATCACATTTTAAGTGTTGGGTTTTCCCTCTGGCCAACAACTGCTGTGTTGAGGCTGGAAAACACAACATAGCCGTCCGCTTTAAAGTGGCTTCCTGCGTGAGTAGCACTGCTTTGGGAATCTACAGAGAAAAACAACAAGAGCAGCGCACGTCTATACTCACAGATAAATAGTGTGGCTCCTGTACCATAGGTTTTTTTCCAAATTAAGATGCAATTTAACAGCGCT
The DNA here is from genome assembly GCF_951802725.1 of Rutilus rutilus. Classification (NCBI taxonomy): domain Eukaryota; kingdom Metazoa; phylum Chordata; class Actinopteri; order Cypriniformes; family Leuciscidae; genus Rutilus; species Rutilus rutilus. Next base: position 32,039,789 of record NC_140215.1, on the reverse strand, counting down.
GGATTAGTTTTCCTATCAGCACACAGCTGGAGAGGGAATCATCTGTTTGTGTTCGGGTGGGTGGTGTACAGTTCGCTCTGAAGGGTGGGGTACGGATGGGGATCTGGTGACTGCAGTGTTTTGGGGGAGTTCCATGCAGCAGATGTGTGAAAGTAGGGCAGACGTAAAGGACAGCGCTTGTGTAAGAGGTGGAGGTCTGATCTCAGCACATGTTTGGAGTCTGAGCACACACATGTGCAGATGGTCCGTATGTTTGAGAATAAACATCTCCACACAGGGAATGCAGTCCAGCGCAAAGTTATTTGCTATTGAAAAATACAAAGCTAACAGCTTATTAGTAAAACTGTAGTAGTGAAAATTATTTTGGATGATCTTGGATATGATTATAGGCACCATCCACTTTTTAAAAGGCCTTGGTTCTGGAACTATATACCCCTTTCATTTTAATAGAGATAAAAAAAACAATTGTGCTGTATATCCAAGTGTAACAATTCTGAATTACAAAAAAAAGAGAAAATGCAGAACAGGGATTTGGTTCTATCCATCTGTATTTTTGAGATGTGGGTGTTGCACTCAAAAATGGAGGCAGATGAACTTGAGCTTGCAGAGGCGGGTTTAAGTGGATTAAAATGATTGAAGAAGTACTGCATATGTTGTTCACAATTTGATCAATAACATGCATTTAGAAAATAGATGTGATAAAATAGGGTGACCTTTCATTTCATGCCAACTTGAACATCGAGTGAACTACTCACCTCATTGACATGGTTGAATCAGCAATGCTAGTTTGCATGTTTTTTGTACATTTTATATACAACTGACTATGTATTTAAAGTCCCCCTGTCAATAAATGTATCCCTTAAAACTCATCTTTGATCACCAAAATTACATATTCATTTTTTTTTTTTTTTGAAAAAAAATTATTCATGCCTTAAAATAACTTCAATGTAACTCTACACCCTTGCCTCATTTAGTATACGCGGTGCTATGAATATGCAAATTAGCCCCGCCTCCACTCACACACACCAGCTCAGAGATCCACTCGTTGACGATCACACGTTGATCTGATTGGTTACAAGGTAGTTTGTGACGTCAGAAACACCAGCGATTTCTAACCGTGTCTTAGCCCCGCCCACAACATTTGAGGTCGGGATGTTCGGTCTGGACTTGATCCGTTGTGGAGCAACTATGCTCGAACCAGTGTTGTTCGGACCAATCAAATTGTCAGGGCGGGCTTTATGATGGGACAGATGATCAACAGTAAAGTAATCATCCACGTCACCAAAGAGCGCTTGGGTTGAATTTGTTTACAACAAAGATGACTGCCGCTGGAGAATTGAGATGTGTAGATTCCGCCATTGCGTCTTTTATAGAAGATATCAACAGCGCATTAATTTTAAAAGAGGAACAGAGAACCGCGATCAAGGCATTTGTCGATCGGAAAGATGAATGAAGAACATGCGTCACTTACTCCGTTGCTCTGATTGGTTGTAGGTCTATCCAATTGAGTGTAGAGGCGTTTTCTTTCCTGGTTAGGTTGAAACATGCCCCATAATCACAGCCCAATGGAGCAGTATCAGACTCATATTCTAACTAGAATCTGAGTATGACGATGTCAGGCTAGTTCACTGCAGAAAATACTCAGCAATGGTGTTGACTTATGAATTTGCACATGATTTGTCTTAAAGCATATTTAAAACACCAGATAGACATATAAACAACATTTAAAGCTTGATTTTCACCACAGGGGGACCTTAAGCAGTATATAACGTTTTTTAATAATTATTCAAACATGTACAAATACGTATATTAGCAGTCATGGGATTGGGTGGGCACTGTCACCATTATTCTCATGTATTTGTGGTAACTCTCTTATTGGTTATATCTGTTCAGGATAATGGGTAGTGTAGTTCCTCACAAGGAATTTGGTAATTAAACTCAATGATATGATATTAACAAAACAAAATGATATTGAATCACTGTGACTTGTGGCTTCAGAAGCATACTATTGCGTTTTTAATGTATTTAAAATGTATAATCATAGTTACAATCACTTTTTTTTTAATTTTTTTTTTATTGTGGTTCTTACTGCTATTTTATTTTTAAACTTGACAAAAAAAAGTTACAACTATCTTGCATTTGTTTATGGTTTTTCTTAAAATAAAACTTAAGAGGGAAATTCTTGAATTCAAATTCTAAGAAATATCATAAACAACTTTTTGAAGTTAGGATAACCTCCAACTTGTCTTAAATTCTCAATGGTAATACTTTAAAAATGTATAGAAATGTAACATACATATATATATATCTCTACTACAATATTGTACTTATATAATCTAGCCGCTGCTGAAACACCCGTGCCACTTCCTAAGTGCACATCTCCTACTTTCCATCATGACATACTGTAATTATCAAGCCTCCCAAGGAGAACTCTCTTCATTGCAATAATTTCCTCAATGAGAACCTCCAGCTCTTGTCCATTGAAGTTTCTTCATTTATTTTATTTTCCTCCATGTCACATTAAATGGATTCCAGTTTCCAATGTTGTTAAACTAACATGTCTCGCAGCCTTTACATTTGAACGATCCAGAGGCTTGATACTTAAAAAAAAGATTAATAGACAAATTTATCATTAAGATTCTTTTTTCTTAAGACGATTTTAATGAATCCAGCCACTGATCACTTTTTCTTTCTGCAGTAATGGCACTGTTTTTTCAGTTGAGTATCTCTCGCTGTCTGTAGAGGAAGAAGATGCTGGCGCAGAGATATAGCCCCATGTGTCTCCACTTCTGCTGAACCAGCACATTTTACACAGTCTTTTTTTCTTTCTAACACAGACACAGAGCCATGAAGTGAGTTTGTTATGAATGGGGTGAATGTATTCGTAAGGGTCAGATAAACAGATATTCTTTAACTTCAGCCCATTTTTAAAACCGCATTGTGTGAAAATCGCTCTTCACTTTTTAAGTGTTGTGTCTGTTAGATGTGCATTGCTATAAATCACGTCTTAATCAGTATTTTTTGTCTCTTTTTTCCAGGAAAAATATATACACAGTCTTGTTTGTCTGATAGCAGTGGAAGTTACTGGACTTCAACTGACTTTAGTCCCTCTTTGTGTCTTTATGCAGAACTCAATGAACTTGCCTCCAGACAAAGCAAGATTACTTCGGCAGTACGACAATGAGAAGAAATGGGAACTCATTTGTGATCAGGTAAGACAGTACATTCTTTCTTTTTCTTACCTCCTCCATTCTCCCAGTCAGTCTAATAATAGTCATTGGGGTCTAAAACAACAGGCAATTTTTTCAAAATATCTTCTTTTGTACACACAGAAGGAAAAAGAAACGTATATACAGATTTGGAACAACATGACTAAATTATGACAGAATTTTCAATTATCGGTGAACTTTAACTTGGTGCCACACTCTGGTGACATTGTTTGCCAGAAACAATTCCATGGAATTCCACGGGTCCCAGTCATGTATTTTAGATTTTACCATGCATTTCAGTGAGACAAGTGTGGACAATCTGTACTACAGTGAGTCATTGTTTGTCCATTAGGTGACCTTGTGTCCCTGCAGACATAATATATGGTCTTTATCTTGTCCTCATGAAGACAGCACAACTTGTCTGGCTGCTGTTGTTGTTGCTTTTTTATACTCATTGTTAATGCTCATCCTACTGTGTCCATCCCATCCAACCAGTGATATTGACAATGATTGTGAACTCTAATACTGGCCATCATGTGACCCCACTGATAATCTATCAGTGGACACTGCCTTGATGAGATCACATGAGCCGCCATGTTAACCAATTTACTATTAATAACATTAAAAAAAAAAAAAAAAAAACATTCTGTATGATTGATAAGCTGTTTTCCTAATGGAGACCAAAAACATTCCCCACAAGGACAAGGATTTTGAATATTGCCATCTTTGTGGGGACATTTAATCCCAATAACGTAGAGTATACATGATCCACACAAACACTCACACACCGGCCACATATTAAATGTCAATGTGATATCTGTGGCTGATGTGTTGTGTGTGTGTGCAGGGGCCTTGTGTTGTTTTGAGCAGAACTAGGTCTCTTCCTCTTTCCTGTTATGCACTGCTGTTGATTGGCTGTTGCCAAGGTCAACATCCAAATGAGTGAGAGAATTATATACACATTTGATTTAGAATATAACAAAATTATTAGTATGAGTAAATATTATACATAAATGATTAAAGGGGTGGTATAATGCCCTTTTCACAAGATGTAAAATAAGTATTTGATGTCTCCAGAGTGTGTATGTGAAGTTTTAGCTCAAAATATCCCACAGATATTTTTATATAGCATGTTAAAATTGTGAGGGTGAGCAAAACACACCGTTTTGTGTCTGTTCCTTTAAATGCAAATGAGCTGCTGCTCCTGGCACAGAGGGCGGAGCTTCAACAGCTTGCACTCACACAGACATGCACTGAAAATTTCAAAAACGTTTAGCCTTTTATGTTCAAACCGGAGTCAGACAATGATGGAGACGAGACTCAAGAAGAGGTGACAACATGTAGAATGCAACAGGACGTTTCTGAATGGTTAGTTGATGAATTTATGTAGCTTATGTGTAGTTATCTTCTAGTCATTGATTAGCATATTCTGTCTTGATAATCTATAAATCGTGTTCCGGGGGCGGGGTTTATGTAAATTCTAGGGTTAGTGATGTCACTAACCCGGGAGGAATGTTGTGTAGTCCCTACCAGCCGTTTGTTCTAGTCCTTAAAAAGCGATTTCTTTAAAAGCAAATATCTCCCTTTGCTTTGAACTTTGAGCGTTGTAACTTTGTAGATGTTGTTTATGCTCAAACAGCAACATTACATTAACATTAAGTGAAATCATAATCAACCATCCATTTAAGGTTACGCAGTAACACTTTACTATAAGGTTTCAGTAGTTAACATTAACTACATTAGTTAACATGAACTAATAATTAACTGCACTTCTACAGCAGTTATTCATCTTTGTTAATGCTAATTTCAACATTTACTAATACATTATTAAAATCAAAAATTGTTTTTGTTAACATTAGTTAATGCACTGTGAAGTAACATGAACAAACAATGAACAGCTGTATTTGTATTAACTAACGTTAACAAATGTATTGCTTGTGGTTAGTAATACATTAACAAATGTTAACTGATGAACCGTATTTTACTGAACTGAAGTGTTACCGGTTACGCTTTATTTCGATAGTCCACTTTTGAACATTCTACTAACTATTAGTAACTTTGCAACTTTGGCATGGTACAAAGGACCCTAGGTTGATTTTACTCCAAACCATCCCTTTAAGTGGACTACCGATATGAAGTGTTACCATGATTAATAATAATCACTTTGTTATTACTTCCATTCTTTAGCACTTTCTTTTGTAAAGATATTTATAAATCAAATCGATGAAATTCATATTCATACTTGCAGATATTTAAAATGTGATATTTGTAATGACCTGTGGAGAGAACATGCATCAGATTATTTCATTGTTGGATCTATCTTTAACATTTTGAACTTTCATTAAACTTATGTTTAATGAGGTTAACACATCTGACAAAGATTATGGACACGGCCAGACATGTGGACATGTTAATATCACACTATTGGCCAGTTGAAAGTAGTTTAGTTCCGAAAGATGATTAATCTCTCTTATGAGAATTTACAGTAGTGTGCTTGTGTTTGTGTAAAAACAGTATGTAATCTGTCAACCCATAGTCAATGGAAAATATCTCCCACAAATTGAATACTTTGTTTAGCCACTAGCCAGTTTGTTAATTGCAAAATTAGCAGTTAGATTAAACCAAGTCAGATGGATACTTTTATGATGTCTTTATGAACTTTTTGAAGCTTGAAAGTTTTGATGAAATTGACTTCCAAGGGAGGGACTGAAATCTCTCAGGCTTCATTAAAACATCTTTACAAAAGGCTTGTGATTTTGAAAAAAACACAAGGGTGATTAAATGATGACAGAATTTTTGGGAAAACTATCCCTTTAACAAATTATCAATGTTATCAACATAAAATTGTTCAGACTACTTTGTTAAGCTAGTTGGGACAACATTTCGGTGATGTGAAGACTGAAAGTAATTCACACTCTGTGAATTAAAAAGTCCCACAAATTGGATAAACCCACTCCATATTCCTCATACAACTATAATACTAGCACAAAACTAACTTAGAAATTGCTAACACTTTTACATGAAAATCAGTAAAACCATGAACACATCTTTTTATCTCTCTTTTCCAGGAACGATTCCAGGTGAAGAATCCTCCTCACACATACATCCACAAGTTACAGAGTTATCTTGACCCGGCCGTGACCAGAAAGGTGAGTTCTGGTCTTATTCCCTCAGTGCGGACTGGCCTGTGTGTGTGTGTGTGTGTGTGTTAAGGCTGGGATGGGTGACCTCAGACACAAAATAGCTCCTGATAACTCTGTTATCTTGGCTACAGTGCTGCCCTTATTGCTACTATACAATAGTATGGAGAGGAACAGGAGGCATTCTACTTCCTGCTGGGGTAAAAGTTACTTCTTGCTTTGGCAAACTTGATTCCTGTGATAGGAATCAAATGATACACCTTGCTTTACAGCTGATTTCTGGTGCAGGGAAAGTGTCAAGGGGTCACATCATGAGGAATCAGAACTCAAAACTTAAAACTTCCTCCAAAACAAGTGTTTATTGAAAGCGAGCTACAACTTTCTGATGTCAGACAGATGTATGAACGCATGATGGCCCAAATTGCATGTCAAGCACTTGGCCCAATGACAGTAAAGTAATAAGGAGCAAAGAGGATACGCCTAAACATCATCATCATAGACTCACATCTGACTTGCGCCTTAAAGACTGGTCAAGATTGCAGTTTATTCTGGCCAAGAACTGCCCACTTAGTCAAGAAGTCTGTCTCAGCAACATGTACTGTAAAGTGACCAACCACACTTTGTTTGTTTATTTGTAGACCAAATAGAACTTTTTAATTTATTCAAATAATGGTTACTTCAAATAAAGATTTGAACTTGAATCTCATATTTTGGTAAATCCAGTGATTAGTTCTTCATCAAAAATGTTTAAAATATAAACCTGGTTCTTTTTAAGCACAACTTTCGACTTTCCAGTGTTGAATAAAATATACATCAGGAGGTCAGTAAATGGACAGTGGGCGGTCTGTGGCCTTGCCATCAGAATCTGAGACCAGCCGTATATTGTGCATCGCTCGGCTGTGTGTGGCACCTTCTGCTCTGCGCAAATCTAAAAGGGGTTGGTCTGAAGTAGCTTCATTATTCATAGGTGTGGTTTGGGCGTAACGTGAAATAAACCAATCAGAGCATCATCTCACATTCCCTTTAAGAGCAGACGCACTTTTTCCTTGGCGTATTGCTATTATAACGGCGGATTTGCCAGGGGCGCGCCAAGAGCGGTTCACAGCCGAGGAGAGCAACGCTCTCGTCACGGCCGTAAAAGAGAGAGAAGTGACATTGGGGATGGGAGAAACACACCCAAATTAGCTTCGGCTAAACAGGCATATAATAATGTGGGTAAATGTGTAAGCTAGATGTATGCTTTTATAATAAATTATTATATTTATAATAAATTATCTATCTATCTATCTATCTATCTATCTATCTATCTATCTATCTATCTATCTATCTATCTATCTATCTATCTATCTATCTATCTATCTATCTATCTATCTATCTATCGTTTGTAATAATATGATTTGCAAAAATGAAAACTGCTGCTTCTGTGTAGATTAGAGAATCACAGTGTATGAGCGTTTGTGCACTCTATACATTATGGTCAAGCATGCGCCCTTAAAATAGCATAATGAACAACGCGCAACGCGCCACTGACTTTAGACTAGGTTTTTTCTGGCCAGTGGCGCAATTGTTTTATGGAACAGTAAAATAGCACCAGGGAACGTTTGCGCCAAAACACGCCTCCTTTTTTGCGCTGAACCGCCCAGAGAGCGCAAGTTCATTCCCTAGTTTAGCGACGTGCTTCTGTGGAGGGAAAAGCGCGCTTTGCGCGGGTGCAAAATAGGAATGAAACATGCGTCGGTGTACAAAGTCAATTGCGCTGGGTGCAAGATAGGGCCCTATGTGCCATATTACTAGAGAGAAGAGCAGCACCATCCCAGGAGGGATGAATACCATCTCTTTTCAACTGGTCAGGTCTGAATTCTATATTATTTTGCGGACACCACTTAGACAGCCAGCCATTGAGTGAGTACAGTCTACAAAGTATCTCATCACTTTTTAGGGTTTTAGGGTTTTCTTAACTTAGGGGCTTGGTTGCAATGATGATCCTAACAGTTGGCTGCTTCATCTTTCAAAAAAAGTTTATTTGCGAACTCTCCATTACACTCGTTTACAAAACAGTCTGCAGCCAAATGCTCAGAACACACACATAATTCTCTGTCACGATCCGGGACGCCATTTAAAATTAAACGTCAACTTGTTCCTGATGCTGGGGTCCTACTGTCAAAGTGAATGTTTATTTACTCTTCCATTTGTCCCGTTGTCAGGAGTAGCTCAAGCATGTGGAGTATGTCAGAAATTGAACGGCGTCTGTATACTGTATCCAGTTTAAACAGCGTCAGTAATTATAATCGGTTCTATTCGCTTTTGATGCAATGTGATGCAAAACTGTATTTTCTGCAAGCTTTTTTCAAGGTAAATTCAGGTGTCTTTCCAAAAAAGGACACTTGGAGACTCCAAAAGGACACCAAATAACTAAATGATAAAAGTCTATATAATTCATAAATTTATGCACACACACACACAAAAAAAACCATTACAGAACAAAAGTTTTCAGTGTACAGTATGTGTACAGTGCAACAACAAAGAGCTTGTTTAGAACTTTTTAGAGCTTGTTTAAATTTTAGACAAATTTTAGTCAAGTTACTGAGCAGAGCCATATGGAGAAGCCAAACAAATAACGGACTGACGCATACATGAACATGACGCAGACTCCTGTACGTCACTGCAATCATCTTTACCTTGATTACAATCCGCATCCATCTAAACTTTACTAGCGAGATTTACTTTATCCAACCGAGAAATGTAGTTAGCGTAGCATCTGGCCAGCGGTGAGATGTTTTGATGTTTGATATTTTGAGTCTGTATTTCACACAGTGCTCTTCAGAAACAATCACAGAATATGACAGAGCTCGTGTTTTAAAGCTAAACAGACACTGGAATGAATAATTAACTGAAAACTGGCCGTGAGTCACTATTTTCTCTGCCATCTCTGATGTAATAAGCCTGGTTTTCTTTATATTAGCACTGTTTTGGACTGATTTTTTGAATGAATTTGCTTACTCTTTATTAGATGGAAAATTTAGCGGGTTAAAATGATCTGATCGCAAACATAGAAGCGGAATCGGGTTAATAGGTTAGAATAGAAATTTCCGCCTACCGGGTCACAGGTGCTTGTGCCATTATAGATATGCTCAATGTGATAAACGCCCAACTTCTATGATCATGTAGCTGCGTGACGTAAATTACGTTAATAACATAATTTCATGTGCTTCAGTAATTTATTTGCTTTCGATTATTTTAACACATTAAGGATTTTGCATTAATCGCATGTGTTAACGGATGGACAGCCCTAGATTAAATATTAAAGGTCAGATATTATTGTTTATGTCTTCTATGTGGTTTGGACTCTGAAGGTGTTCTTAAGCTGATCTCATGGGTGTTGCACGCCGGCAGCTGACATCATGTCCCTGAGCTCAGAGAAAGTACAGAACAAGAAAAAAAAAAAATGGGATGGGGGATCATTTAAAGATGTGGTGAAAGAGGACGAAAGACTTGAGACACACATACAAAGAAATAGACAGTGGGAAATAGAAAGTCCCAGTGAAGGTAGATGATGAATACAATGAAAGCGAAAAAGAGAAAGAGACAGAGAGAGTTATGGCTGTACGTTCTGGCCATGGCTCTTTTCTGCAGACTTGAACAATTGTTACTTTGTGTGCGCCGAGAGCTTTACATACGGTGCATTCCACACGCGGCTCTCAGCCAATCGGATTGCAGCAGGAAGAGGGTCATTCCAGAGGGTCCTGAAGAATGTCTTTGCCATTGATTCCAATCCAGGATGACCTCTCTGGAGAACTGCGTTCTTTTTCCCCTTCTCTCTCTCTCTCTCTCTCTCTCTCTCTCTCTCTCTCTCTCTCTCTCTCTCTCTCGCCACAGCTGGGAATGCTTAAAGTCGAGGTGGGAGCGTGAGCTCTGCACACACACTGAAAACACACTGCACTCCACATGTGCCAAACACACCCACGCTGGGAACAACAGAGCACACACTCCCCTCTTTTTCTCTGTACTCACTATATCTGTTGTTTTTATGTGTCTGTGTCTGTCTCTTTCTCTTTGTCACTCTCAATTTGCATAGGATCCATCCTTAATATTATTTATGTAAGATTAGAATTAATGTGTACCAAATCATAGTAGGCCTATAGCAAAATAGTAAGCCAGAAGTGCCTTAAAAAAAAAATCCAAAAAAAGTGGAATTTTGAAGTGACAAACGTTTGTTGGAGAGGACAGGCTAAAAAAAGAGAGAATATCACTGACAACATGTCATTTCAGAGGCAATGCAAGTTAGTCTTGCGTCACTTCAAATATGTAAATAATATGAACTCAATAATTTCATCAAATACACCCAAAATCAATTTTTGCTATGACCTCATTCATTTCATAGCTCTACACTCTTACTGATTTTCAGCAATTGCTTTATTAGCATTTATTTTTATTGCTTTAATGCATTAATGCTTTATTTCTTTATTTATTTTAAAATCTACTTATTTAAAAATCTGAGATAAAATTGATTCTTAAAGAAAAATATAACTGGGTAAATGTACCAGAGATTCACCCAACTCAAAACTTTGCATCATAAAAAATGAAAAGATTGAAAGCACAGTAAATCACAAATTAGTTTAAGGTAATGGGTTTATTTGGTTGTTTTCTCCACTTAGTCTCATAATAGGGTTGAGTCCAAACTGTGGGCCCACTTTTGTTCTCTGTAGCCATGGTTACAGTGGCTTTGTGGCCAACCCAATCACGTGTCAGGTGAAATGCATGTGAAAATGTCATCCAATGAGAGGGACACGCTGCTTTTACCAGCTGAACGGGATATGCTGCCAAATCTTAACTCAAAACTGATGCTGCAGTTCTGCAACACTAATTAGACGGCAGCCATGATGATGAGTGGCAGGCCAGGCATTAATAATCAATCCGACTCACTGATGTCAGACACTGAAATGATTGCATCAAATAAAGGGAGTTAGAGAGGGAATGATAGTGAAAAAGAGGAGGGGATTGAGACAGCAACAGATAAAAGGAGAGAGACATGTAGGCTATTAAGACATCTAATTCGTATATTATGTATTGCAAGTATGTATTTAGCAGGTGATAGAAACAAATGTTGTTTTGATTAAGCAAAATAATATTCCAATACTTGGACCTGTTACGTTGCCATAACATTTTGTCTTGATACCAAGTAGTTGCATAGCACTGTTTACAAATTAGCATAGCTAAATTTAGCATAGCAAGCTAAATCCATTAACTTAAATTCACTTTTTAATACGTTTAAAGTTTGTTTTTGTAATCTTAAATGAAAATGTTATAACTTGAGTCACCTCTGAAATGAAATGTTGTCACCAATCTCCAATATCTCTTATTTCTTTTAACCTCTCCTTTCCAAAAAAAAAATGTCATAGAGACACATTTTCACCATCCAATCATCTTGGCAAATCTGAGCACAGTTTGAGACATTCAGTACGTTTAAATAGACAATAATATTCCGATATTAAGCCGATTAAGACAATACTCTGATTAGGAAACTACCATGTAAACAGGGATTTAACAATAAACAATAAATATATATATATATAATTTTATTTTTTATTTTTTTTATTTTTTTTAGTGTAGAGGAGACCTGAGCGACTTTTTCTTCTTTTGCTATTTATTTAATCCCATTGTTGTCTAGGAGAATCAAGTGCCTAATGCCCAGTACACACTGTACGATTTTGGGCTGTCCCAGATGAAAGATGACCAATTGTGGTGATTTATGTGGTCATGGCTCGTAAACGGTGGTCTTATGTCTTACAGTGAGAGAGGTTCAAAGACGGCCATTGTCTATGTGACTAAAATAGCCTGTGATAATTTTCTGAAAGTGTCATAAATTAAGCATGATCATCTCGCAGTGTGTTTTGCAGCTACGACCTTCATCTACTGACTAGCCAATAAAAATACAACATGAAATGGTGTATTAATAACCGCAACATGGTGCTAAAACGTCTTACCTCGAGATCCATTTGCAAAATTGGCATGCCAAGTTGCTGTCTTTTCCCAAGCCATGACCACATCCATATTCTCCTCCTTTTTTTCAGCACACATAAAAACCACAATTGCCAAAGTGTGATTCATCTTGCTCTATTTGTTTACCAATAGCACATGCTGATGACGTTTTATTCTTCTATACTGACGTGCGCCATAGCCTACGACATATATACATGTCGTACCCCAGTTTATTAGATCCGTGTCATACAGTGTGATTTGTAATGATCTTATGGGATTGCTGAAATCACAGCGGGCATAATAGATGAAGGCTGCAATAAAGACTTTTTTGTTCTGTCTTCTGCAGAAGTTCAGGAGAAGAGTGCAGGAGTCGACGCAGGTCCTGCGGGAGCTGGAAATCTCATTACGAACCAATCACATCGGGTGAGTTCATCAGTGTGCATGTGTGTTCATTAAATACTGCTCACACTCGAGCTGTGATCACTGTTCTGAGTTACACAGACATTCTCCTGAGTCCTGAAGGGAAACTGTAGCACCACAAAAGCCCTCATGTAACATGAAATGAAGCTGAAATAATGGTCTTTTGTCTGACGCAGTACATGCACCAGCCAAATATTCCTGACTGGACTTGTCATATTTCTGCCCAGTGAGTTTTGCAAGAATGCCAACCGATAGGTTTTGTGAGAATCTCTACACAACCTAATCAGGACTGTTCTTACTAGTGATGTTCGGTTCTTGAACGAATCGTTCTTTTGAGCCGGTTGAACCCGGTTCAAAGGAAGTAACCGGCCGAGCCGGTAATTCTTACAAGTACTCTGAAAATGTCCAGAATGTAATACTAGTGTAATGCGTACTGAATACTACACTGCATATACACTCACTGGCCACTTTATAAAGTACACTTGTCAAACTGCTTGTTAACATAAATATCCAATCAGCCAATCACAAGGCAGCAACTCAATGTATTTAGTCATGAGGTGTGTTCGACTTTAAGCAGTGCATCTAAACGTCTTGTAATTTTCATCTTCAACCTCAGGGTTGAGCAACTCTAACCCTTGAGCTCCACTGTCCTGCTGAGTTTTAGCTCCATTCCTAATCCAGCATATATTTAAGATATAATTTATGACACAACAGTAACCTATGACACAACATATCATTTTTAAGTAATCCTGAAGACTTAGGTTAGATTTGATCAGGGTTGGAGCTAAACTCTGCAGAATGATAGCCTTCCAGGAGCAGGGTTGAACACACCTGTTCTACCATACAATGAGCTGTGTGAAAAAAATATCTAGTTAAAAATGCAAAGATGTATTCAACTAAATACTGTATAATAATATCAGTTTTACATGTAAATATTAACATTTGCAAAAAAAAATTAAACTCAAAATACATAAAAAGGGGACTGTGAACAGGGGGCCCATAAGGATCTCCCCTAAGGCCCCCACCCTGAAACGCAAATTCTACCGAGGGGGACCCTTTCCCCCTTGAGTGATTTCTACCAAAGGAATGTGATTTCTAACCTCATTCCCTAACCCCCCAAACATAAGGTGGTAATGCCACACCAATCCCCTACACGTGACTAAAGAGTGTGTATCTTGTGGTGCACATTGCGTGTTTTGAAATGCATATTAGTATTGTAATTTTACAGTTGTAATGTAAAGTGAAGTATTTTGTTGCCATATTGATAAATGACAACCAAATGTTGCAGTCCTACAAACAAAGCAAAACACTTTGCACTGACAAATCGTCATTTAATTTTTTATCAGAAACGTGCAATAAAAAAAATGTTCCCCAAAATTGTGCAGCGGTGAGAAACACAATGGCAGACAGAGACATGCTGGGGGCTTCTGAGATTTTGTGAGTGCTGAAAATCACACACACAGTTGCATGCTGGGAACTAGGATTTACAGGAAGTGGAAAGGCTGACGGAAGTCAGCGAGGTCAGGAAAATGTCACAACAGGAAAATGGGAAGATGTGATATTCCAGTAGCAAACAACACACACTCTTTCCTTGTCATCCCCTAAATGACTGTTATTGAGGTTTCATTATTTCAAGGGCAGTCCAGACCAGACAAACATGCTCCCAGAGCAGATAGACATACGGTACAGAGATTTAGCTACCATATGCTACTAAACTAGATTACATAAATGATCTAGCTAATCTAGATGAGATAAGGCAGTATTATCTGCTCACAGAGGGTTCGGCAAGCACAAAACAACAGAAGAGATTCAGATCTGTTCCTCATTTTACAAACAATGTTTCCACCATTTGTACTGTGCATTTGTTAACGATATATTTTAAGGGATAATGTACAGTCGGGTCAATTAACAAAAAAGAACAGTGTGCAATATTTGCCTTGTCATGGCATTGAATGAAGCATTCCCAGAATTATGTAATAAATAGGTGAACAGACCTTAAATGTGAAGGATGTCATTTTTGCGACACTAATGGCACTTATTGGAAGTACAAAAACGAAGGGTCTGGCGGTACCACTTTTAGCATAGCTTAGCATAGATCATTGAATCGGACAAGACCATTAGCATCTCTCTCAAAAAAATGACCAAAGAGTTTCGATATTTTTCCTATTTAAAACTTGACTCTTCTGTAGTTACATCGTGTACTAAGACCGACGGAAAATGAAAAGTTGCGATTTTCTAGGCTGATATGGCTAGGAACTATACTCTCATTCCTGCGTAATAATCAAGAAACTTTGCTGCCATACCATGAGTCCAGTAGGTGTAATGATATGACGCAGCGCCTGAAAATAGTCCCCAGCTCGGTAACTTCCAACGTGACCGGGACTAAGTTTGTCTAACCTATTAGACCTATTTTTAGGCGCTGCGTCATATCATTACGCCTGCTGGAAAAATATCGAAACTCTTTGGTCATTTTTTTGAGAGAGATGCTAATGGTCTTGTCCGATTCAATGATCTATGCTAAGCTATGCTAAAAGTGGTACCGCCAGACCCGGAGATCGGCTGAATGGATTCGAAAACGGTAAAACTCAACTGTTTAACTCTGGGGGAGTTGTAAAATGAGCCTATTTCCAAAAAAAAGTGGAGTATCCCTTTAACAAGCAGAATCACTGAAGATAAGAGGAATAACAGGAACTGAAAAAGATAAGAGACAAGCAGAAGCACCACGACTCACAGCCACACAGCCTCAGATAAAATCAATAATATCTCACCAGAGGATGCTTAAACAACTCTACAAAGAGCATTGCCATGTTTACTTATTACAAACCAGTTTGGCTTAATTTCTTTTATATGGTACATGTACAAAAGTGCTTGAAGTCTGTTTGAAAGCACTTGGTCCTTGACATTGTTTGAAAGCTTTCTGTCACAGTTATCTGGACTCATTCATCTTTAGTTTCACTTTCATGTACTCTCATGCCTGCGTCTCAATTCGCCTACTTATACTACGCCCTAAAAGTATATACTCTTTTTGTGAAGAAAAAGTACATACTTTTGAGTGTGTAGCAGATGAGTAGACAAGCTTTGGGATCCTCATATTAATGCATAATGATGCATTTAAAAGTTAAATGCAAAAAAAAAAAAAAAATCCAAAATATTGCGTGCAAACTCACTCAACCCCGCAAAACCATGCTGGTGAACCAGCTTCACCAACTCCATTTCCCTTGAGAACAGCGTGGATGTGTTTGTCCACGAGCTAGACCAGCACTCTCCAGCATAAACCAGCCTGGACCAGCATTGAATTCATGCTGGTTTATGCTGGATTTTTCAGCAGGGCAGAGTTGAAAACTGCTGCTGTATGGTATTGAAGCCTCCATTGTAGAGCGTTGCATCACAATGGCCCGTGTTCATGACCTGTTTAATCTTTGAAGGTCTAAATGCAGCAGATTTTGGCTTGCACTTGTGTAGCCGAAGCTGAATGTCTTTTTCCATGTTACGCGTCAGCCATGGTCCCAAACTAGCTAAACACCCTCTGGCTCCGCCTGCTACATTAGCCACGACCCCAAACTCACACTATAGGATGAGCTGGAAAGAGATTGATGGATCGCTCTCAATGTTTGGTTGGTGCCTGGGGGGGTCAGTGTTTACCCTTTTGGGGAGATAAACCTGTGAATGGCACACTAACTGCGGTCAATGAACAATAAACTGAGAGATGTATTTTAACATAAAAATCTAAAGTGCCCTTATTAACATATCTGCATTTCAGCTTCAGAGTGTTCCTCAGCACTTGTGATATGAACAGTAACAATGTCGTCGGTTTTACCGTATCAATTCCAGCGCGTCTTCATCTTTTTGAAGTGCATGCAAACTGGATTGGCCCTCGCAGTGCATAAAACAGCGTCTTCTCGACATGCCGACTTTATTTGTGGGCAGCCAATGAAGACTGCATATCTGGAAGATAGGTTGGAATTATGGAAATTTGTTACATGTTTGTCCAGCAAGTAAGACTGTAATTACTGACGAGTGACAACTCATTTCAGGCAGTTCAGATTTGGTTCTTTATTTTGGGAAAATAACAACCGATTAGCAATAACTCCATTTATTGTGGACTTTGATCTTTGAAACTTTGCAGACGTTTTACATTCACAAACAGCTATATAACACACTACATTAAAGGTAATAAAAAAAATAAAAAGCATAATAGGGGCACTTTAACAATATGATCATGTGAGCTAGTTTCAAATTCCATCATACTGCTCCTACAACTTTCAGATAACTACATTAACTCTTAACGGTGTGGATCAAACTGTTAGAAAATGAAAAGAAACTTAATTTTTCATTCAGAATTCTGTTATCACAACTGAAAGGTTTTCAGGTTCTGGCCTACTTTTTACTGCCAAAAAAACCCCAAAAAAGTGAAAACCAGCTTTTGATCATTTCTGGGATCCTTGTGGTCTTTGTCGATGTGTATGCGTGCGGTATTCTGGGATGTCTCTGCAATGTCTTTGAAGTATCTCTCATAGCTGTTGCTCTGAGGGAGAAATCCAGCTACATGAAACCTTTGCTCTCAGTCTCTGAACTGAGTTGACGCTGTTTTTTTTAAGCTACTGAGACGCCGTTCCATGATACATATTTCATGACGTCCGTCTCTGTATGTAAGTGTAGTTTTTGAATACCAGAACACTCCTCTAAAGAGTCTTTTGGATTGTCTAGTTTAATTACTGCATGATTAGTGATATAATAGTACTGTATGATGAAGAACAGTATTATAATATTATTAATAAAGAATGAGTAACTGTCCCAACTTTTGGAAATCAAAGATATCGTCACATTATTGTAGTACTACAACAGTATTTTTTATAATGGTCTCTCTCTCTTTCTCTGTTTAGGTGGGTGCGGGAGTTTCTGAATGAGGAGAATAAGGGTTTGGATGTGTTGGTGGAGTATCTTTCGTTTGCACAGTATGCTGTCACGTAAGTCACCCGTGATTGTACCGAACATGAACACAATGAGCACAATGGCTCTTTTCACTCAGTCCGCTGCTGTGTCTGACTGCATGCCTTACTGCTGCTCTGAGCGGACCGGTGTGTGTGTTTGTTAGAGAGTGTGTGCAGCCTGTTCACTAAGATCAGATCAAGTCACAAGATCCCATTTACAACAAATAGCTCTTTACAGAAATTTTGTTTTAGTGTTTTGGGGAAGAAAAAAAAAAAACTAGAAGCCACTAGAAACACTAGCGTTCAAAAGTTTGTTAAGAATGTTTTATGTTTTTGAAAGAATTGTCTTAATATGATTATATTAATATTAATATGATAAAAAAATACAGTAAAAACAGTAATATTGCAATATTTTTTACCATTTAAAATAACTGTTTCTAATTTAATATATTTTAAAATGCAACATATTCCTGTTATGACAAAGCAGAATTTTCAGCATTATTACTCTTCAGTGTCACATGATCATTCAGAAATCATTCTATGCTGATTTGCTGCTAAAGAAATTGCTATTATTATCAATGTTGAAAACAGTTGAGCTGCTTTATATTTTTTGTTGAAACCATGATATTTAGAACATTTATCGATTTTTTTGTAACATTGTAACAAAATAATAATTTTGATCAATTTAATGCATCCTTAATGAATTACGGTATTAATTTCTTTCAAATAATAATAATAATAATAATAATAATTACTGACCATAAACTTTTGAATGGTAGTGTAAATGGCCAATTCAGTAGACATGATCAATGGTCTCATTTCCTTCATTTGAATTAATCAGAATTAAAAAAAATATATATATTTTATAATAAATGATGTTTTTTATTATTTAATATTTTATTAGCATTTTATAAAATACATCGATTTTCTAAATGTTTTCATGCTAAAATGTATGCACATGTACACGCAACATAGTGTTCACTGATGTTAAATTAGATTTTTTTCTCACGTTAAAAAATGTGCCATTAACATCTATTAACGTAAGTATTTTTATTATATAAATTTCATTTTGTTTATCTTAGTATATTTTCTGAAACTAAGTATTAATGCAGCACATACTATTTCTTAAAGGAGTAGTTCACTTTAAAATGAAACTTACCCCATGATTTACCCCTTAAGCCATCCTAGGTGGAACCATCAGTTTGAAGCTCATAAAAGTGCATCTATCCATCATAAAAGTGCATCTATCCATCATAAAAGTGCATCTATCCATCATAAAAGTGCTCCACACTTGGAAAAAAAACTTGGAAACGTCAGGGTGTTTATTAATATAACTCTGATTGTATTAGTCTGAAAGAATATAGTCATATACACCTAGGATGGCTTGAGGGTGAGTAAATCAGGGGGTAATTTTCATTTTAAAGTGAACTACTCCTTTAACTACATTTATTTTGTTATTTAAAAAAAATTAAATAGGATTAACATTTTTGCAGTGCGCATATGAGCAGAAGTCCCATGGCCACAGTTAAATAGAGTATATAAATATAGGATATATGGTGACTCTATGATATTCTCTTTTTGGATTACTCTTATTCTGAGGATCCGTTGTTCTATATTTTACAGGTATGATGGGGACAGTTCTGAGAACAGCACAGATAACTCGGTGGATAAATCTAAACCCTGGAGTCGATCGATTGAAGATCTCCATGGAGGAAACAGCCTCTCATCAGCTGTCACAGGCAACAGCATCTCCAGATCCAGCAGACATTCAACGTTAAGGTGTGAACATGCATCAACACAAACATCGTCTGTTGTTGGTACAGCAAACAAATCATACAAGACCATGATATTATCTTATATTTCTAAACTGATATGGTGTGTCCAACTGTGTTATGGTGTGTACGGACTTCATGTGATTTCTGAAAGGCTCTTTTGTATAGTCATGAGGACTGTAAGACTTTAAATGGCTTAGGAAACTGTGCACCACGACAGAACCAAGAGTAGAACACAATTGATATGTGTCTGTCTGTCTGGCCGCTGACTCACAGCACTGGTTTAGATATTTTTATTCTGATGAGGAATGGGATAACTGACACATCACCACATCATATGAGAATTAATACAGGAACTTCCCTGTCTGTGATTTACCAGCCTGATGACGGGACCGAAGTATTTACACTGAGCCTGAGGAGATCTGTTTGAATGTGTTCAATATGCTAAGCTCCCTGTCATTTGAATTGGATTAAGGTCTAACTCTTATGCAGTAGCTAGAGAATTCCCGATTCTAATTCTGGAATTCTGCTCAGTTGTTTTTTAGTTTCTCTGGGTCACATGTCAAAAGCTTGCAACTTTTCAGTGGAGTTTCTGCTAACATATGAATATCTTCAACAATGAATAAGACAAAGCAAAGCCTGACCCTGACACCAAAGTCTTAACCAGGATGAGCACGTTTTAGAAAGAAATAAGGGTACATCCTTTTTTTGTTTACATTTTACTGGCCGAATTTGACAATGGTCTTGTATTTAATACTGACACTGCAGTGGCTTGGATTCAGCATTACCGGTTTCTAATGTCATTATGAACACTAGAAATACTATTCATAGTGTAGGTCACCCATGCTACATTTTGGGTTGCGCCTTTGGTAGGCCCATTCACAAGGATGATAACTATAACTAAAGTTTTAATTATCTTTCTAATTGTTTGAAAATAGGGAAGTCCACACCAACTATAAAACTATGGGATTATAGTTTTATTCAGTTTTCATTTTTGTTGAATTTTTTTCTTTCTTATAGTCTTTCTTATACTTTCTTATATATTTTTTTTTTATAATAATATATATTATTATTATTATTATTATTATTATTAGGGCGGTCAAAAGATTAATCGCGGTTAATCGCATCCAAAATAAGAGTTTGTGTTTACATAATATATGTGTGTGTACTGTGTATAATTATTTTGTATACATCAATACACACACATGCTTGTATATATTTAAGAAAAATGTGTCATTTATATATAAAAAATATATATTTATATATAATATAAATTATATATAAATATATACAGTATATGTATGCAAATATTTCTTAAATATATACAAGCATGTGTGTGTATTGATATATACAAAATAATTATACACAGTACACACACATATATTATGTAAACACAAACTTTTATTTTGGATGCGATTAATCTTTTGACAGCCCTAATTATTATTAATATTATTCTAAGTAGCAAAAATTGTGTTTTTAACGGTTTCAGTTTTAGTTTTGAAGCGGTCATGAATTGAGATATTATATCCTGTATGTTTCAGAACTCAAAACTTCCTCATTAGTCCAAAAGCAATTTTATTGAAACCAAGCTGCCAAAATGACTCATTTCGGATTTTCTCACATTATTATGTCATAGTGCGACGATAGACTACGGAGCCCCGCATATGACATGCAGGAACAAAATAGTTGGCTAAATTGTGAGCACGATTTATTAATTCGTTCCCTCGATTTACTAAATTGTGTGCATGATTTATAAATCGAGGGAACAAATTAGTAAATCGCCTGCACGATTTACCAAATTGAGGGAACGGAATAGTAAATCGTGCAGATGATTTACTTGTTTTTTTCCGTGCATGGCTCTGTAAAAGACCATCTCTGCAGAAGAAGATCAACACCTACTTCTACATAATTGCCTCTTTAGCCCCGCCCACCGATTCGCGCATGTCATGTAGTAGTAAACACGAGACAGATGCAAACACAGGATTACTACAACAACAAACCGATAGAGACGCCTCTGAGGATTACAATAGGTTTTGAGACGCTAAGTTGTGGAAAAACAGTCCAGAATTGCCTTCCTTATAATCCTTACATCAAGAAAGCGTGAATGAACTTTATTTTTAACACAGATTCAGTCAGATTGCGTTAGTAATACACGATTCGTTTTCACTTCATTTTACTGCAGATTCGGTTTGTGTTCTTATTGCTTTGTCTGTTATGATCTCTGTTATGAATGATGAACGATGAATATAAGAACGATAGTGCGACAAACAATGGTAATTTTATTTATTCATAATTTGTTTACACAAAACACCATAAGTTATCTTGTCAACTATAACTGCGGTAACTCCAAGTACTTAAACTTTATTCCCCACAACCAAGGCTAGCAAGCATATCAAATATGCATAAATGTTTCACACTTGGCAAATGTTTCAACTATGTAACGAGATAAATACCTTTTTGTAGCGTCTTCATTTCAACAGTAATATAATGTAGTACATACGGTGGCCGAGAGAGCTCAACGCGCTGCAAATGAAGAAAACACATGCAAACAGAAAAAAACGCATGCAAACAGAAAAAAACACATGCAAATAGAAAAAAACACATGCAAATAGAAAAAAAAACACCAGCGAATAAGAAAACATCTTCATCAGTTTTACAACTCACGTGCGTCCCAATACTCACAACACAACCAAATACGGAAACGCGCTGCAATTACAGAAACGCGCTGCAAAAGTTCACAACACAATCAAACAGAAACGCGCTGCAAATAGAACAGAACACAACGGAAATGTTTCCGGGGAACCCAATAAGTGACGGACGGACGGCTAGGACGTGCTTACAGCTGTCTACTTTTATTATTATCATTTATTTTATATTTTTTTGCAAAACATACAAAGATGACACGTTTATGACATACAACTTTGTATACAATATACAAAATGTATTTGCGATATGTTCAATGTCATAAGAATACTAAAAAGAACAATGAGCTGAAGACTAAAATAAATAAATAAATAAAAAAGATAGAGAAAAAGAACGAGGAAAAGACATTAATCTATACATCAGTTACATTGAACACATTTTGTCATGTTATGTTAAAATAAGTTTCGTAAGAAATGTTAGAATGTAGCTATAGGTCCAAATATGAGACGGCAAGTTTTAAAGTTGAGACACTCACACAAAGATATAACACATATTTTAAAAACTTTGTTGTATAAAATGTATATTTATTTGCAACCGTTATGTTAACAGCATTAATACTATATTTCTGGTAAGAACAGCTATTCAGCTGATGGACACGCGCTGCGTTGTCATGGGAACATCCCAGGTGAAAATAATGAGGAAATTACGTTGTCTTTCGTTGCTCCCTTCATCAACATAATGGCACACAAGTGCCCCGCTCCCTCCAAAGTGCCCAATTCAAGGGCTCTGCCGTCTGCCCTTTTAAGAGAGTAGGGCATAGGTAAAGCCAGAGCCCGCGTCTCTCTGGTAAAGCTCGCGAGCCGTCCGTCCGTCACTTATTGGGTTCCCCGGAAACATTTCCGTTGTGTTCTGTTCTATTTGCAGCGCGTTTCTGTTTGGTTGTGTTGTGAACTTTTGCAGCGCGTTTCTGTAATTGCAGCGCGTTTCCGTATTTGGTTGTGTTGTGAGTATTGGGACGCACGTGAGTTGTAAAACTGATGAAGATGTTTTCTTATTCGCTGGTGTTTTTTTCTATTTGCATGTGTTTTTTTCTATTTGCATGTGTTTTTTTCTGTTTGCATACGTTTTTTTCTGTTTGCATGCGTTTTTTTCTGTTTGCATGTGTTTTCTTCATTTGCAGCGCGTTGAGCTCTCTCGGCCACCATAAGTACAATACAATACTACGTCACAAAAACATAAGGAATACATATAAATAAAGATGACTAATTACCACTCTGTCACAGACTGGAGTATCCTTGGTATTTGAGGTATAGGTTCGATGTCTTCTGATTCGGGATCAAGCTCAATCCTGATGGCTAAATTTCACTAGTTTTCAAAACACAGAAACACAAAAAAACTATTCCACAGATGTATTGGCAGAGATGTTGAAATGTATTTTAATATTCAAAAATATTTCAAAGAGAGGATCAAAAACAGGATAGATAGCAAATATCTAAATTTAGATATTTTCATGTAAAAATCTTGCTAACATTATACACTCACCTAAAGGATTATTAGGAACACCATACTAATACTGTGTTTGACCCCCTTTCGCTTTCAGAACTGCCTTAATTCTACGTGGCATTGGTTCAACAAGGTGCTGAAAGCATTCTTTAGAAATGTTGGCCCATATTGATAGGATAGCATCTCGCAGTTGATGGAGATTTGTGGGATGCACATCCAGGGCACGAAGCTCCCGTTCCACCACATCCCAAAGATTGGGTTGAGATCTGGTGACTGTGGGGGTCATTTTATTACAGTGAACTCATTGTCATGTTCAAGAAACCAATTTGAAATGATTCGAGCTTTGTGACATGGTGCATTATCCTGCTGGAAGTAGCCATCAGAGGATGGGTACATGGTGGTCATAAAGGGATGGACATGGTCAGAAACAATGCTCAGGTAGGCCGTGGCATTTAAACGATGCCCAATTGGCACTAAGGGGCCTAAAGTGTACCAAGAAAACATCCCCCACACCATTACACCACCACCACCAGCCTGCACAGTGGTAACAAGGCATGATGGATCCATGTTCTCATTCTGTTTACGCCAAATTCTGACTCTACCATCTGAATGTCTCAACAGAAATCGAGACTCATCAGACCAGGCAACATTTTTCCAGTCTTCAACTGTCCAATTTTGGTGAGCTCGTGCAAATTGTAGCCTCTTTTTCCTATTTGTAGTGGAGATGAGTGGTACCCGGTGGGGTCTTCTGCTGTTGTAGCCCATCCACCTCAAGGTTGTGCGTGTTGTGGCTTCACAAATGCTTTGCTGCATACCTCGGTTGTAACGAGTGGTTATTTCAGTCAAAGTTGCTCTTCTATCAGCTTGAATCAGTCGGCCCATTCTCCTCTGACCTCTAGCATCAACAAGGCATTTTCGCCCACAGGACTGCCGCATACTGGATGTTTTTCCCTTTTCACACCATTCTTTGTAAACCCTAGAAATGGTTGTGCGTGAAAATCCCAGTAACTGAGCAGATTGTGAAATACTCAGACCGGCCCGTCTGGCACCAACAACCATGCCACGCTCAAAATTGCTTAAATCACCTTTCTTTCCCATTCTGACATTCAGTTTGGAGTTCAGGAGATTGTCTTGACCAGGACCACACCCCTAAATGCATTGAAGCAACTGCCATGTGATTGGTTGATTAGATAATTGCATTAATGAGAAATTGAACAGGTGTTCCTAATAATCCTTTAGGTGAGTGTAAGTGGACCTCAAAAAACTTTATAAAACTATAAAAAAAAATGCAGTTGACCCCTTCTAACTATAATAACTTAACAACAATAATAATAGTCATTTAGATTGATTTTTT
The DNA here is from genome assembly GCF_951802725.1 of Rutilus rutilus. Lineage (NCBI taxonomy): Eukaryota > Metazoa > Chordata > Actinopteri > Cypriniformes > Leuciscidae > Rutilus > Rutilus rutilus. The sequence goes on along the minus strand of NC_140215.1, from coordinate 32,014,838 downwards.
CCCCAGCTGATGAACGATAAAATCATAGAAAGCCAATCAGAATCCACCACACTTTAAAGAGCGGCAGACGTTATAGCTGTATATAGTTTATAATATACAGAACATTATCGCCCTTATTGTTATAGTTATCTTTTTGGTGTGAACGGGCCATTATTAAGAATTATTACATGGCTTGGTTGAATTCCAATGTAGAATGCGGTCTGTTATTTCTTGATAACAGACCGCTGTGAAGTATAACACACCGTTGCCATGAAAAACATTGCGTTGCTATGGACGCAGGATTTAGCGGAAGCAATACAATCGTTTTTAAATCAATAAACTCCTTTTTAAATCAATATTTTGTGTCAAATTATTGATTTATTTGTTAGGTAGCCATGTAATAAGCGGGGTAATGTATAGCGATGGCGGTTGTTATAGCGAATACAACCCCTTCAGGCTGATTCAAGCTCCGCTTCGCGTCGGGCTCCCGATCAGCCTGTCGGGGTTGTCGGTGTCTATAACAACTGCCTCGCTATACATTATCCCTTACTTAAACGTTCTGTTCAAACAGTACGTGCTGTTAATTTCTTTAGGTGTATGTACATTCTGTGTTCTTGCTGGAGCGATGAACTGTGTCACAGGTTTTGTGAAATGAATGTGTGTAATTAATGCAGTTGTCACTCTGTCTGCAGTTTGCTGTTGTGCGTTCCCATCTGCAACACAAGGCACGTGTTTTCCGTCCTTCAGACAGTCTCCTTTCCTCTCCCCTTTATGTTTTTCAATGTGCTGTATTATGGAGCTTAGATTAGCAGAATGAGTTCAGTTGCTAAGTAACTAGCTGTGTACCTGTCAGCCATAATCTCTGATTTCACCTGTTATTTGATGCTGTTTATTCAGATCATGCGGCTCTGCAATTGATTTATTAATCATTTTTCACCACTGTAATCTCTGCAGCCAGTGGTGTAAATTTGTGTTCCATAGTTCAGAGGTTCTGCCCCACATGTAGTAGTTTTGTTCCCACGTTTTCCTTCTGCTTCTAGTATTTTGTAGGGATTAAATCGTGTGCTGTATTTAATTTGTAAAAAGAATATTTCTCAAATTTCCCATGCCCTCCTGAAGAACAAAGACTCATCCACAATGTCCAAAGTGCTCACAGAAACAAGGGTACGTCTGCTGCATTTACTCAAAGTTCTAGATTTTTATAGAATTCTGTAGACATGAAAAAATAGTATTGCGCTAGATTGAGTGTGATACCTACTGTTTATAATATAACTTCCGCGTAACACTTTCTATGAAGCCTGTATTTATAATGCACTACCAGGGTATTCTTAAGGCATTATAATGTATACATAATGCAAACAAATTTTTTTATAATAATAATAATAATAATATGTTGTGTCCTATCAGTTTATAATACATAATACTAGTTGTTGTTATAACTTTTAAGATTTATAGCACAAAGAACACCATGTAACTGTATATCCACTTAAATTATAACAGATTATATTTCCAATAGTCTGACATTAACTTTTTTGCTCACCAGCCACTGTGGTTAGTGGTTTTCCAAAGTTACTAGCCACTCAGCATTTTCACTGGGCACAAATTTGACATCGATACCATGGGGAAAAACTGCCATATAGATATTTTTGTAACGTTAGTTATCTACTTTAGTTAACATGAACTAAGAATGTGCAATACTTAGCATTTATTAATCTTAGTTAATGTTAATTACAACATTTACTAATCCATTATTAAAATCAAAAGTTGTATTTGTTAACATTAGTTAATGCACTGTGAACTAACATGGACAAACAATGAACAACTGTATTTTTATTAACTAGCATGAACAAAGATGAATAAATACTGTAAACAATTTATTGCTCATTGTTAGTTTATGTTAGTTAATGCATTAACTATTAATTAAACCTTATTGTAAAGTGTTACTGATATTTTTAATAGTATCTCATAATTTGGCAGCAGGAATATTAGGCTGCTGTCACTTTAAGACCTGACGCATGGATTCATTATACTGTTACACATGCGCTTTCTTTCTTAAAATATAAATATAACTGACTGTTTACGTGAATACTCAGACCGGCATTATTTTGTGTGTATTTGACTGTTTCAGCACGATAAGCAGGAAAAAATAACTCAATTTAGTTCTGAGATGTCCCGCACTTTGGGTGTGAGCACAAAATCTGCAGGAATGAGTGAAATTATGTTCAATACGCACAATTCCACGCCGAAATTCAAGCCCTGAAACACCAACAATATTCATCCGGAGCAAATGAAACGAGGGAGTGAGGAGAGGCGGGTTTGTGTGTCACTCGCTGTCGGAGGGATGACAGAGAGAGAAAGTGCAGCTCATGTATCTATTTTATGGAAAATTAGTTTTGGAAGCATTTCAGATAGATATATATTGAAAAATCTATATTTTTGACAACACTACATTGCACTTAGTTTATTATTTCAGATGCCTTTTTTATGTAGCTTGCTGTGATATATCTATTAGATCTTAATGTCTAGATATGAGACACAGTGTAACTATGTATATGTCAGTCCTTTAATAGTCAGTCCTTTAAAATAAGCACTGTTCTAAGTGTAAAACAAGTAGCTTGGAGCATCGACTTTTGCAACTTCACAAAGAACGTGTTCAAGCGTGTGTGCTTGTAAAATCAACTGACAGATATGAGTCTCATCCCTCAATTTATAATAAAGGAAAACTTTGTAGTGATGTACTTCCATTGGAAGTCTTTGTGGCAAGATACTGTACCTGAATGTGCATTAAATACACACTGTTTGGAAAGTATCGCCACAAGATTACTCATTACACAGCATGTGACGAGTGTAAAAAAATAATCACTAACCTTATATCCAGTCTTTCAAGTCCTTTGCCAGAACTGGGATGTTATGTAACTACTGTTTATGAAGCAAACTCAACCCCGAGGAAAACATTATCAGCACATCACCAGACATTCATCCATCTATACCACTAAAAGGATGATTTGGACATCTTACAGTCAAGTCAATCCACAATTTTACACAGCGCTTTATACAATACGTCAAAGCAGCTTTACACCATAGTGTCAATGTCGCATTCTTTAATTAGGAAACCGTGAATAATTACAACTTCAATTTCAACTATAAAACAGCTCTACAGATTCTTATTTGATAGATTCAAGCACAGTTAAATATAATTGGCAAATTACACATTTAGGGGTTAAAAAGCTGAAAAAACATGTGTTCGAATTAATCATTAAAAGGCTTAAACAAAGCTTTACTTTTTTTTTTTACTTTTAAACCCCAAGGGCCGGTTGCACCAGCTGGACGGTTGTAAGACTAGGCTGGACGTAAAATATGTTTTAAGTACTGCGTAGAATTAATACCCGTTGCACCATCTAGATTGTGAATTAATTGTTACTGCAGATGTGAACTGTACTGCACACTGCAGACACAGGTAACTAACACAAAATGTATCTATGTAATTAAGTAGGAAATATTAAATATGAACATATATCTGGGATTATTAGCAGAAATTGTATACCTTGCATTATCTTGACAGCATAAAATCTTGGAAATAACATTTCATAGTGTTTAAGTCCATTCACAGTAAGCGATATTTAGCCAGCGCATCGTTTAAATTAAGTTACTGTAATAACAACACATAACATAATTACATAACCAAGGTGAATATGTAGGTTACAATATGAATTAAGTTGTATGTGCATACCTAAAAAACATAAATCTGTATTCAGATTTCAGAATGAACACTTTGACATTTGCTATAGTCCTGTATGTAACTTGCTCACACTTTTATTACATGCGTAGGACGTTAAATAACCAGTTACATGCTTAGGACGTTTGTGTTGTGAGAATGTACAGGGACAGGATCTGCTCCAGGACCCATGAAGTAGGCGCGCATGTAGAATTTTCGTTTTGTTTTTACAAACTGACCAATGACGGATCACACAAATTGATTTTCTGTTGTTTGATAAGTGCAGGATGTTTGATAAGTTTCAAGTTTCATTATCCTGATCAGTTCTTTCATTAGCGCTGTTCTCTTATAATAAAACATGTAGCCTGCCCTGGAGCATCAACTTTTTGCAATTTTAAAAAGAACGTGTTTAAGCGTGTGTGCTTGTGAAATCGGCTGATAGATACGAGTAAAGAATATTGTGTTCCGGATGAGCACAGTCATACATCCGGATATGTGACAAAGACATTACACACACGTTTTACAGTACTCTCTGCAAGAGCTTCTACAGTAGGTCCTTGTGATGTTCTGGATGAAAGAGCTCAGAAGAAACCACATTCACACTCTCACTTAAGTCAAAGTTGAAAGACAGACCACATCACAACAGTGACTCAGCTGTGTTCTCCTATGAATCAGTGTTGACTAGGGGTGTGCAATATCGACAAAAGATTTTTTCTGTGATTATGCTGAGTGTGTTGATCTGATGTCGGTACATTCACTGGTTTAGGCCTGTCGTGGACAAGCTTTTTATATTCTTCATAATCTGTGCAGTGATTAGTTTACAGCAGTGTTTTTTCCCTTACTGATAATATTGTGAAATACACAAAATCAATTTTTTTTGTACTGCAGAAATGGCACAGAAGCCACATCTAAATATTTATTTATTTTTAATTAAATGATATATAAACCACCAAGAGCTGGTAGGCAAGTCACACGCTGTGTCCAAAATTGAAAACCTCCCTACTATATAGTAATGAAAAACATTACGCCAAAAGAGTAGTACGTCTGAATACATAGTATTAAAAAAATATAGTATGTGAAAAGTCCTCGGATGACCTACTACTTCTGCCGAGATTCTGAAATGTGCATTCGACAGACACTTTATATCCCATGAGGCCAGAGGATTTATGAATGGCAGTGAAGCGACACAACTGACACTGGTTTCATTCATACCACCCATATTCATACTATATAGAACATATCTTTTAACAGTCTTAAAGTAAATTTGAATTCAAATGTAGTACCTACTCAATATGCAATTTCGGACGCAGTGACTGTTTTTATGAGTGAGTCATTGAATCACTCAACCAATTCTTTACATTGGATCATTGAGTCATTGATTCTTTCAAAAATGCCAATTCATTCAGGGGGAAAAAACGCCACTGGCGCACACCAGTTCTGTTACTATTGTCAATGGCGAAATAGAGCAAAACAGACAATATTGACAATATATATATATTTTCTAATATCTAACTCACAATATTTACTTCTTGTTTACTGAACTGCTGTATAAATTCAATCACATTTGGAATCGTGCTAGTATTCGTGAAATCAAGCATGCTGGCTCATGTGATATTCCGTAAATATATCATATTGAAATATAACAAAAACGAATGGAATGTTGGGGTCATTCTAACTGCATTCTAATATGTCATGCTGTAAAAGCATGAACTATCAAGGCGTGTTTTTTTTTTTTTTTTTTTTTTTGTGCAAATTGAATGACAAATTAAAGTTTTCACATTAACAACAATTATGATATTATCGTAGACTACATATCGCACAACACTTGTGCAGACTGTGTGTTCATTCCAGTGTGTGTTACTGAATGAGTTCTCAGCATTGAGCACAAATCATTGCCCCAGGCACTGCTGAATTGTGTGTGTGTGTGTGTGTGTGTGTGTGTGTTTTCGGAAAATCACGCCCAGCTCGTCTTGTGACAGTCCTGAAAAAGAACTGTGTGCCCATTGTGTTAGTTTGTGTGTGTAAACCTCGTCTAGTTTGTTTGCGTGTGTATTTGTGTGCCTCTTTAGATTTCTCTGTTTACGTGATTTTTTTCTGAGTATATTTGAATGCCCTTATCTACAGAATCATTCATTTATACTATAATGTATATATTTTTCTAACATGTACATGTTTTATACCTGTTTGTGTGTGTGTTCTTTGTGTGCATCTGTTGTTGTGCGTCTCTGTTCTCACACATAAAAGCCTTTGGCTCGGGCCTGATGGCTGGCATGCATGTCAATGACGCCGCTGTTGTGTTGTGGAGGTGATATGTGTGCACTGAGCGCTTTGACTGCTCTAAGACAACGCACATCACACACACACACAGATGCTGCTGACAGACCTAAACACAGCACTATTATCATTTAAAGACACTATTATCATCCTGCAGTTTAGTATTGATTTGACACAGTCCTGCGACTCTAAAATCAGGATATGGTGCTAGATTAGATAATTTGATAAAAAGTAGTTATTCCTCTTAATGAATGGTTATAAAACAGATACTTTTATATACTTTTAATGGGTACTTTTATTTAGCAAGGTTGCATTAAATGAATCAAAAGTGACAGTAAAGACATAACATTTTATGTTATAATTTCTAATAATAATTTCTAATTAATGCTGTCCTTTTGAACGTCCTATTAATCATGTTTTCAACATTGATAATAATGACACTGAAGGCTACTGTAATGGCTACTGAATATTCCGTTTTAACATCACATGCAGTAATTTTATTTTATTTTTAAATGTAATAATATTTCATAATTGTACTGTTTTTACTGTATATTTGAATAAATAAATGCAGCCTTGATGAACATAAGAGGCTTCTTTCAAATTCAAATCTCAAAACTTTTAAATGAAAATGTATGTTATAACAATAACATCATCTTCATGTTGTTCCAACCCTATACCTGAACTTTATTTCTTCCGTAGAAAAAAAAAAAAAGAAGGTGTTTCATAGAATGTTCAAGCTGTTCTTTTCAGTGCAATGAAAGTGAATGTGGACAGCTTGAACATTATGCTAAACGTCTCCTTCTGTGTTCAAATGGGTTTGGTACAACATAAGGGTAACTAAATGATGACAGTATTTTCATATGTTAGATATTGATTTAATTGGATACTAAACTTGACTTGTTGTTTTGCTCTCAGGTCTAATAATACGTTATCCAGCCGGAGGACATTGAAGAATTCCAGATTAGTCTGTAAGAAAGACGATGTTCATGTGTGCATCATGTGCCTACGAGCCATCATGAACTACCAGGTAAAACACACACAAACCTTTGAATCTATATTATTGAGGACCTCTCATAGACTTTCAGTCCCTCCAGTTTTGCACGATTCCATGCTACAAAATTCTGTTTGTTTTTTTGTGTGTGATCCAGCCTAATTAGCAGTTTAACGCAAAATGTGATAAATGTGGTAAAAAAAAGAAGCTAATTTTCCACAAGAATCTGGAAATTGCCGCCACAAAATCAGTCATTTTGATCACACACACAAAAAGTCATGAAATCCTGGTGGGACTGGTTTTCATACCAAGTAGGCTGTTTGGTCTATATCATGTTTTATTTTCAGATAATAAATCTTGAAGTTCCTGTTATGTTTACTAATTAGTCCTCTTTCTGTCTCTCTCTCAGTATGGCTTCAACATGGTCATGTCTCACCCTCATGCTGTGAATGAAATTGCACTGAGTCTGAACAATAAGAATCCCAGGTAACCCATTGAGATGGAGTAAGTGTGTGTGTGTGTGTGTGTGTGTGTGTGTGTGTGTGTGTGTGTGTGTGTGTGTGTGTGTGTATGTGTGTGTGTGTGTGTGTGTGTGTGTGTGTGTGTGTGTGTGTGTGTGTGTGTGTGTGTGTGTGTGTGTGTGTGAAATAAAGAGCACTTTCCCAGAATTCACCGCTTTAATTCATTGCGACTCCTCTTTCAGAGTCATAAATACTGGCAGCAATAACAACAGACTCCTTAATCTGTGTGTGTGTGTGTGTGTGTGTGTGTGTGTGTGTGTGTGTGTGTGTGTGTGTGTGTGTGTGTGTGTGTGTGTGTGTGTGTGTGTGTGGAGGAGTTCCTACTTCATCAGTTTAGATGACATAAATAGGAGAAATAATTATTACTTTTGGTTATATACACTACTGTTCAAAAGTTTGGGGATTTAAAAAAAAAAAATTGTTTTTGAAAGAAGTCTCTAATGCTTACTAAGGCTGCAGTAAAACAGTAATATTGTGAAATATTATTACAATTTAAAATAACTGTTTTCTATTATATCTAATATATTTCAAAATGGGTTCCACTTTATTTTGATAGTCCACTTTAGACATTCTACTAACTATATGTAACTTTGCAACTACATGTCAACTAACTCTCATTAGAGTATTAGTAGACTGTAGTAGACCGTCAGTAGACTGTTAGGTTATGGTTAGGTGTTAGGGTTCGGGTTAGTAGAATAAGTTGACTTGTACCTGCCAAGTAGAATATCTATTGTGGGACCAACAAAATAAAGTTTTAGCAAATATTAAGCAGACAGTCTACTAATACTATAATGACAGTTAGTTGACATGTAGCTGCAAAGTTACTTATAGTTAGTAGAATGTCTAAAGTGGACTATCGAAATAAAGATAGTTATAAAATACCTTAAAATGTCATTTATTCCTGTGATCAAAGCTGAATTTTCAGCATCATTACTCCAGTCTTCAGTGTCACATGATCACAGTGTCACAGTGCCTCCAGAAATCATTCTAATATGTTGATTTGCTGATCAAGAAACATTTCTGATTATTAACAAATGTTTAAAGCAGTTTTACTGCTTAATATGTTTGTTGAAAACATGATACTTTTTCTGATGAATGGAAAGTTCAAAAGAACAGCATTTATTTGAAATCGAAATCGTTTGCAACATTATTAATGTCTCTACTGTAACTTTTGACCAATTTAATGTGTCCTTGCTAAACAAAAGTAATGGTTTCATAAAAAATAAAAAATAAAAACTTTCTGACCCCCAAACTTTTAAAATGGTAGTGCAGATCTTCTGCTTCTTCTAGGGCTACGTTTCCACTGTCAGTCCAAATCGGATTATTTTTTATCCAATTGGAATCTGATCTGAATTATCGACTGTCCACACTGTGCATCACAACTGTTCAGATCGGATTTGTGTGTCCCATACCGCTCTTTCGTTTTTAACGCAATATCTGCATTGGTTTCAATGGCAATGATGTTGCATATGGCAAAAACAACAACCGCAACATGTCTTATTTACATTAAGTGCAATAAGACTCCTGCGTCTCCTGAGGCAGCAGCAGAAACACAGGAGGCTTTATTCCACGCCGGTCTCAAAACATGTCTCTGTTATATTAGCATTTTCTGCTCGTCTGGCACTTGCAACAACACAGCATTGTTTCTGCAGCGACTTTCAGCATGTTTCCTATAACAACGTCTGACATGTTTACTTTTAACGTGGCGTGAGAAAATCACTTAAACTACGTGAAATCGGATCTGAACAGTCAGACTGAAACGGATTAACAGAAATTGGATTTCAAACCACATATAAATAGAGCTCGAAACAGATTTGTAAAAATCGCATTTCATGTGATTGTTTGCCGTTCACACTTGCTAACTATGATCGGATTCCAATTGGATATCCACAAAAATCTAAATTTGGATCTGAACAATGCTTAAGAGGTAGCCTACAGTGCAGTAATGACACAAATGTTTTAATATGTGTGATATTGCTCTCTGCTGGTGCAGGACTAAAGCTCTGGTGCTGGAGCTGCTGGCTGCCGTGTGTCTGGTTCGAGGAGGTCATGAGATCATTCTCTCAGCTTTTGATCACTTTAAAGAGGTACAGAAACACTAACATGACCCAACACTGCAGATAATAGAATCACAGAAACACTTACAGATTAAAAGCTGTGATCTGTGTCCCAGAATCACCCAATCATAGTGTAATAGACACAAGACACATTTTAGGCTAACAGTCCTGTACAGCAAATAGGTACACACACCTGCTAAACGCATTGTTATTGATTAGTTTAGTGGGAGGAACAGCACACCATTATTTATTCATATCTCTTGTTTCTGGGAAGGAGAGATCAAGCTAATATCATTTCCTAAGAGGATCAAAATCTCATTTCAGTTTCTCTAGACATTATTTTACTGCATGAGCTCTTACTTTATTGCTTTGCAGGTGTGTTCAGAAGATCAGCGGTTTGAGAAACTCATGGAGCATTTCAAGAATGAAGATAATAATATCGACTTCATGGTATGTGTTAGACCAGCATCCACATATACACATTTTCATTTGCAATCATGGTTATTAATCCTCTAAAATACATAACACTGTACCACTGATAGACAGTATTCAGCTGTGAGATATAATTTTAAAAGTAAATTAGATTATTGCAGAAGAGCTTCATTAAGCTGCATCAGAAAGACATGGCATCATAACATTACAGCCCTTTTGTGCAAAGAAAAACACTTTACGTTGGTTTAAAACCTGATCATTTGGAGTTTAAGTAAAAGGCAAGCTTTAGGGGTTTGATTTTGGGGTAAATTTGATTAATTAAATTTGAACATGGAAAAAAATGTGTTAAATGGAGATGGGAGCTCTCTCTACACCTTATGGCATCTGAAAGCATTGTGAAATAGGCCTACTTATTAAAGACAAAGGTAGCTGAAAACACAATCTTGTAAATATGCCTGACTGGACATTTCCCCACATATTACACAGTTACTTCCCAAATAAATGCACATTATGTGTTGATTCGAGTTGAACTGAGGATAGGATGTCATTAAAGAGTGTGGAGTGATATGAGAGACTTGAAACACAGCTATGTAGGAACAATGCTCTGTTATTAGTTCTGCACTCATTGTATAAAGACATTTGAATTCAGCGATTTCTGAATTAAGTATTACAGAGAACTGTGTACTCAAGACAATTTTGTGTGACACCTGCATAGCACTTTTTACAATACACATAGTTTCAAAGCAGCTTTACAGAAAACCATTAAGTTAATGTTAAAAATATCTTAATACTGTACTTTCACATTTAGAAGATTAGAGCTGAGCAATAATATAGTTTACATTTTGTGACGATATAAACAATCAAGCAGGTGAGATTTTCTATATGTGTAATAAGCGTGTAATAAGCCAACATACTCAATAAACGAACATGTGAAGGTTAAGGGATATGTAGAACTTTGTGAGTTATAAATGTTCTTTTGTATGCAGATTTTATTTAGTTGTATTTAAATTGCTCTTTTAACCTAACAACATGCATATCTTTGCAAAATTTTGCAGTAATAATAAAGATATTTTGCATTTCTATTTCAGAGTTAAAACTATTTTCCTCATCAGTAATTCACCTTAAATTTGTCTATATTTGTGGGTTTAATTTGTGTATGGTGTATATTGTCTTGCAGGTTGCCTGTATGCAGTTCATTAACATTGTGGTTCATTCTGTGGAAGACATGAATTTTAGAGTGCACTTACAGTACGACTTCACAAAGCTGGGCTTGGACGAATATCTGGACGTAAGTAAACATGCTGGAATGCTTCTTTTGGGGCTAATGTTCAGTATCAGTGTAAATGTTGAGTGAGCTGCGAGAGGATCCTTCACTCTTTCTCTCCCTGTGTCTCTGAGTAGAAACTGAAGCACACCGAGAGTGATAAACTGCACGTGCAGATTCAAGCGTACCTGGATAACGTGTTTGATGTCGGGGCTCTGTTGGAGGACGCAGAGACCAAGAACGCAGCGCTGGAGAGAGTGGAGGAACTAGAGGAGAACATGTCTCATGTTAATAATGTTTTTACAGTACAACACTCTTCACCAATGTCTAATAAAATCCTGAAAAACAACCATTGAAGTGCTTTCCATTTAAAGCATTCAGTTTAACTCTGCAGCACCAGAGAACAATATCACCTTTGTCTTGTTTGTCATTTTTTGCCAATATTTTCTCATTAGCCTTATGGAATTTGCATTATGTCATAATGAATAACAGCAAGCTTTATATGTGGATAACCAGATCTCTGACACAATGAATTAGCAGTTTAACATTTAGCAGTTGATCATTGTATTTTTGGGGGGTTTTAAGCAGTATTAGAGTTCAACGGAAAGTCTTTAATGATAATGAAACATGATAGGACACCATCATACATCTACAGTAGCTTGACCTTTGACCTTGTGACTGTTGGCCCTCTGGCCATAGGATGACGTCCTGACCTGAGGTCATTTCCTCATTAGTGCGGCATTGATTTTATAGTGCACTGCATAAGTGCGTACTATATTCTTAATAGATTGGTCAAGAATACTGAAGTGATAATGAATGTGAATCTGAAGTTAAATATGTATGCAACAATGCCTGAACTCATGAGGTCTGGAGATTTTAGTGTTCATGTCTCAACAGTTTGGAAAACTCAAATGCTCAGGTCTCTTGTAGGCTTTCTGCCATGGTGATTCTGTGTTCAGTTCTCTTAATAACTCCATGTTCTGTAGCTGGAATCTTATTTCTTGTTGATTCTTGTTTGTGTTTTTTTTTAGCTGACAGAGAAGTTACAGGACACAGAGAATGAGGCGATGGCGAAAATTGTTGAGCTGGAGAAACAGCTCATGCAGAGAAATAAAGAACTGGAGTCTATTCGGGTAAAAGATGAATCCTTACATCACTTCCTCTTGAGTTTCTGAGTTGCAATTTGCGTAACAATAATTTAGTTAATGTAATAAAGGTTATGCCAATAATAGTAAACAGCAATAGATTTGAAAAAGAAGCATTGATAGCATTGAACAGTCATGTTCTGCATGTACATATTCTATATAATTACAGTGCAATAACTGGGTAATAACTAAACTTACCAAATTAGCCTAACTAACCTTATCATGTTTAGTTACGTTATAGTCTTCTTACTCTTATTCTTACTCTTTACTCTCTTCTGTAAGTACACTGTAAGTGCACCTTTCATATGTGATAATTCATATTCAGGTCTAGCTTTATTAGTGAAATACCCATTTTTAATCATCCATTCCAAAAAAATATATATATATATTTTTTTTCATGTTCCCTTAACATCTTAAGTTTTTGTTATTTAGGTGTCAAGAAAATAAATAAATAGCTTATGCTATTTTTTGGTCAGCCAAACCCCTTAGACATTAAAATATTTATTTCAAGTACCTGTGAGATGTTAAGTTATTATTTCCAAAAATTAACGACACATTCACGTTCACAGTTTCTTTGATGTCGGTTAATGGTCACATGATATGTAAGAAAACTGAAAAAATATTTAATCTTTTTTTGTTTTCGGATTTATTTTAATTATTTTAAAACAAAACAATGTTTATATATATATATATATATATATAAACATATTCACTTCTTATGTGAAGTGAATAGAAGTGAATATGTGATATTGTAATAAAAAAGTTATAAAACACCAGATCACACCACGCTTTACTCTGAAACACACAGCGCAACTAACTATATACATAATTCAATCTCAGCCTTTGATTTTATAATCACACTAAGCTGTATCATGATTTCAATTTTATTCTGATCATTTATTTATTTTAATGTTACATTTAAATTACTTTAATTAGCTTTCTATCAACTCACAGAACCCTGTTTGGGAAAGGCTGCTTGAAAGTATAAAAATGCTTTCTACATTATGTTTGTGTTAACTTTGTGGTGATAGGAGGTGTATAAAGACGCCAGCTCTCAGGTGCACACACTACGGCGGATGGTGAAGGAGAAGGACGAGGCCATTCAGAGGCAGTGCAACCTGGAGAAGAAGATCCACGAGCTGGAGAAACAGGGAACCATCAAGATCCAGAAGAAAGGGGATGGGGACATAGCCATCCTGACGTCCCCTCCATCGGGGAACGGGCATCTACCAGGGTCAGAGGGCGTAGTTGGGCTGTCCGGTGAGGGCCTGGTCAGTCACAGAGGTGTGGCTAACGGCACGGCTCATGGTGTGTCCATGCCTGAACCTCCACCACCCCCTCCTCCTATGCAGGCGACAGGTGAGGGACGTTCAAAAATGTATGCTTTTTAGCAGCCAGATCTACTTCTGAAGTTTTTCCTTCACGTTTTTCGCATACAGACGACAATGTTGTCAAAACGATCCCCATTCACATGGATCCACAAAAACTATTAAAAACACTGTATTATGCTGCCAGGCCAGTAGATGGCGATGTCACTTTGTAAAGAAAACTACGCGCCTATAGATTCAGCACATAATACGCATGCGCATGATGTCACCGTTGTCACAAATTAGCTTTTTTGCGGTTTACACAGAGACAATAACAGTTTTGTTTTCAAAAACTTGCACTTTGAAACCTGTTTTCAAAAGTTTTCAGGCCCCCAAAACGCTGTTGTCGTTTAAATGAACGGCCAAAACGCATAAAAGGTTTTTTGTTTTCAGTTAAAAACGGTGTTGTGTAAACAGCCCCTGTTTTACAGAGGCAACAGAACAGAAAGCAGTGCAAAACCAACTAAGAAAAAAAAACTCAAACACAGACTTAACGTTACATGTTTAGCGGCAAGAAGTTTGAAATTAAAGATTACTCTGAAAGCAAAAATGCAATATACTGTACATGTGCGCTCACGAATATTTTGTTTATTTGGCTGAATCACACAGGTTGCTCGTTTCTGGTTTGCTGGTCACCAGCACAGTTTAGCTTGAGAACAGCATGACTGTACTGGTCCACCGGTTAGACCAGCACTATACCAGCTCTAACCAGCATAAAAAAGCCTGGACCAACAAGTAATTCAGGCTGGTTATGCTGGATTTTTCAGCAGAAAAAGTTTCAGCCTTTTCACGGAAATGTCCATATTTCAAAATCAAGACAAAGAAATTAGATTTTGCATTAGGAAAATGGGTAACACTTTAGTTTAGGGTCCAATTCTCACTTTTAACCAGTTGCATATCAGCATGCATATTACTAGTATATTGGCTGTTTATTACTTATGAAGCACATTGTAATGCCTTATTCTGCATGACCATATTCTACATCCCTCAAAATGTAGAAATCCTATTCAATACCTAAACTTAACTACCGTACTAACTATTGATAAGCAGTGATTAGAAGTTTACTGAGGCAAAAGTCGTAGTTAATAGTGAGAAATGGACCCTAATCTAAAGTATGACCGGAAAATTGAACACATTTTCTCTCTCTTCCTCTTATCTTTTCAAGTACCAAACGGTCTATCTGCTGCTCCAGCACCAGCACCCCCTCCTCCTCCTCCTCCTCCCCCTCCTCCTCCTCCTCTTCCAGGTCCTGGTGTGGATATATCTGCCCCTATGCCTCCTCCACCCCCCATGGCCCCTCCACTTCCAGGCTGTGGATCACCAACCGTCATCATGAACTCAGGACTGGCAGGTAACAGAACCTGCTCGACACTAAAGACAAAACCATAACAATCATGTACATGCTCAAAGTATGATACAGTATTGCAGAGACATCACATGAACAAAAACCCCAGTGATTTAGACGCAAATACGCCCCACACCGCTTAAGAATGTGGAAGTTAGCATTAGTTTGTGTTTAAAGTTCACGCGTCAGTTCAGAATGGCTTTGGATCTCTGGTGCCGCCATAACCCCGTCCCCTCTCTGAGGCGAACGATAACAATCACCGCAGATCAAGCTGTTTATTTAGTTTCCTGTAACGGGTTTAATGTCTGAACACGCTCAACTGAATCACTTCTACTCTGCTGAAGTCTTGAGTCATAATATCAGCTCTTTGATTTTACATAAGATCGGTGTCTTTCAATTTTAGTACGTTGAGTTTAGTTGACATACGGTGGTAGTGTTTTTCACCATGTAATTTATTGAGAATTTGAGTAAGAATGCATTATTATGATGTGAGTACACGACATTGGAAATGTGGTCATAAAAGACTTTTGGATAATTCATATGATTCCTTGAAGTTTCAAAACGCTCAAGACTTTTACTCTACAGTTCACACGTTTCGGGTTGGGAAGATTTTTCAATGTTTTTGAAAAAGTATTTTATGTTTATCAAAGGCTGCATTTATTTGATCAAAAATACAGTAAAAACAGTAATGTTGAGAAATATTATTTTAATTTAAAATAACTCTTTTCTATTTAAATATGTTTTAAAATGTGATTTGTTTCTGTAATGACAAGGCTAAATTTTAAGCATCATTATTCCAGTCTTCAGTGTCATGAAACGCACAATATTGTAAAAAAGCTTATTGACAACGGATTAATGCGTTATTACCTTTTTCATTCAGTCTTCTCTTGTCTTTTTTAAATTAATATTACTAAAAAGTCTCCCAGGTTTGCTTCAATCCACGGTTTGTTGGTGTGGAACCTCTCTCTTGATCTTTATCATTCCTTATAAAACAATGCAGCTCTTTAGGGAATTTCTGTGGAAATGCAGGCTATAGGAAAATAACGCAAACAGATCTTTGGAATCAGAGGTTGTGTTTTGTCTGCTCTTAACCACCTCTTTCTCTCTGCCTATTTCTGCTCTACCTGTTGTGCCGCCATAGAGGGACCCATCAAACTGTACTGTAGGTTTGCTGTGTCGTGTTGTGTGTGCTTAGTCGTGTGTGTGTGTGTGTGTGTGGTCATGGTATTTTAGTCTCTAAGACAACACACTCAGTTCCTCTGTAATCTTGATCTGACGACGACTCTGAAGCTGTATTGCTGGTTGTTCCTCTTGAAACTGGGCATGAAATTGGACACTGTGTTGCAGAACTTTTCCTTACTGTTTAAAAACCAGAGAGGAACATTCTTCATACCTCGCTTACAGAGTTCAGCAAATAACAGGACTCTAATGCCAGCCTATGAGACCACATGTTCCATGAGATGTAAGCTCTTATTTCTACACTCCACAGCAGACAAAATCTCTGTTTCCAGAACTCAGGCCATGAACCGCAACCTCATGGAAAACAAAAGTACAATTCACATCGACATCAGATCTACAGATCTATTTGCCATTAAGAATTGTAAATCTAGTAAACACAGATGCTTCTAGCAGTCAAAGAGCAGTTTCACTTAGAACACAACTCTGTATTGTGCAATACAAATATGTATTGCATTCTCAGCATTGCCACCACAGAGTAAGTGTTCTTGGTTTTGTAGGGCTGCATGAGATGATATATCAAAATATAGTCAAAATCATGACTTAGTGCAATTATTACATCACGACTTAAAATTACAATTACATCACAAAGGATGCGATTTCATATATTTCATACTTAAATAAGTATATACACTGCGTGTTTCAGAGTGAAGAGGTCAAGTGTCATCTAAGCTCATGATCTGGTGTTTTCAGTGTCTCAGAGCAGCTCTGTTCACAGTAAATGCTGCTCCACACGAACTCAATCTCTGAATGTGTTGTAAGTTCCGGTCGCTTATAACATGCATTTGAAAACGCAATCTGTGTCAGTGCTTACAAACCTGTAAAAAGGAAAATGGATCCCAGCAATTTTCCGCCAAAATAAAAGCTTAATGGTTAAATATTTGAAATGAATCAATATTAGTATGATATATTTATACTCTAAATATATAGTTGTACTATACAATTATTAATATTGTTTTATGAAATATTCATTTTTTTATTAAATAATATTTTACAGTACAGTGGTATTATAATTTTTTTTTCTTATTTGGTGTAATCATCATTATTATTATTTTAGTTATTTTGAATAGGTCAAAACAGTAGGAATGTGGCAAGTGCAACAATTAAAGTGCAAAGATAATTTTTTTAACTGTTCGTTTTCTGGTTACTGAAAGAGTTTTGAGTTGTCTTGTAATTAATATAGCCAAGTTTTATTTGTCTATATTTATTTCCAAATTAAGTTACTGAAGGTATCTGCTGAAAAACAAAATATCGCAATGTCACTTTTTAATATTATTGTCCTAATATTTTTCTATTGTCGTGATGGAACAACAGTCTGAAGAAAATCTTGCTGAGCTAGCTAGTTAGTTTAATTGTCATTTATACTTGGTTAGTTACTTGATTGATAACATCCTGTGTAGAGGTAGGCCTACTGAAAACATTTAAATGTGATTCTATCACCCCCTTGAGGACTGAATCTTGTTACTGCACAGTGAAACAAAAACTATTAAGTATGGAAAGCATTCACATTTTTTTTTATACAATTCTGTTGAATATATTTCTCACTTTAAGTCATACTTAAAAAAAAAAAACTTTTTTCAAAACTAACTTCACTTTTCTCAGGCATTTTTGCAATGACTTTAAATCAACTGGTTTTAAACAACCATATTCAACATTTTGTTGATCCTTTATATCAGAATTAAATGGATGTGCATCATAAGGCAGTAAGACTAAAAATGCCATGTCCGCTGTGTGAGTACGTGTTTGATTGTGTTGTGTTTGCATGTTGAAACAGTGTGCCGTGCCGTTATAGACGACTGATCGTCAGATAAGACGATAGTTGCGTAAATTCAGGAATGTTTTATACATGCTGTGACTTTTTCTCCTTTCTGCTCGGCCTGATATCACACCATCATATTGCCCATAACCCTCATCTGGACTGGACACTCTATTCACTCCCTCTTTGTCACCTTTGATCAGAGATTAATATCGCTGGATCTTAATTTAGCCATATTCAAGCATGTTGTAATCTGCGTTTGCTGTGTCTGAGTCAGATTCAGTCATTAACTGGATCATTTTGGAAGTTTTTATGAAGTATGAACCTGTATAAACGAAGGAAACCCAACTCTTGACTCATTGTCAATTCTAAGACGCTGTTTGAGTCACATCCTCATGGTGTAAACCCCCAAACAGCCTTGAACATCTGTCTCATTTCCTAAACACACAGGACAATGTTATTGCTCAGAGATGCAGTTTTCAGTCAGGTTTCAATTGCCTCACGTTTCTCTGAATTTATTAAGAGAAATCTAAATAGACACAAATAAAATGACATAAGAGTATAGCGCTATAAAATGAATAGCTCAGATCATTCTCTTAGAGAGATTTGATATCTTGACAAATCTGAGCACAGTTTGAGACATTGTCTCTTTTGAATCTTTAGAGGAGACACATGAGATTGCTGATACATTTTTCTCAGGAGAAACATCTGAGAAGCCCGTGACTTCATGAGATCTCATTTGTGATTTATCTTTCCTGTGGGAGTCTGTGATTCTGTCTCTCAGGATCATAAAATGGGCTCATCTGTGATTTAGAATCAGAATATCTTGTCAATGTGATGATTTTCATCAGGATACAGTGGGTATTAAAAGTCTACACACCCTTATTAAAACTGCAGCTTTTTTTTTTAGTTGTTAGATGTATGATATGCATTACATTATTATAACTCAATGAAGTGGATTGAGTTAGATGATGGCACTATTGTCTTCTGTAGAGCTGCTTTATTGGACTCTTTTCACAGACTGTGATGATGCGTTTAATGGTCATCAACATCGTAAATCCTGCAAAGTTCTTACTATATATATTTTATATTTACATTAATAAAACTATACTTTCCGCTACTGAGAAACCCAGAAATGTGAAAATGGTCCATTGATGAATTTTGTAAGTTCGACACTGTAATGAATTGAATCAAACTGAACTTGCTTGAGCTGAATAATGACACTATTGTCTTTTGTAGAGCTACTTTATTTTCCTTTTATAGTGAAGCTGCTTTGAAACAATCAGCATTTTATAAAGTGCTATATAAAAAAGATGACTTGTCTTGACATGTAAAATGAATGAAAGTAAAATCATGTCAGTATAATAATGTAATATTGAAACTCAACAAAATTCAAACAATAAGGGATAATTCACCTCAAAACATGAATTTTGTTGGTTTCAATATTACATTATTATATTACAAGGTGGAAAATGATCTAACATCATTTCACTTCATTTCACTTCGATGCTTTTTTTACATCTCAGAAAGCTGCAATGTTAACAGGAGTGTGTAGACTTTTTATGCCAACTCTATGAGAGACTTTTTGAGCCTGACATTGTAGATACATACAATACAAGTGTCTCATGTTCACACATTTCCCCCTCATAAACCCGTCCTATCTGTGCCTGCTATTCACAAACCTGCTCCACATCTCACTCAGTAGATCAGACTGCATGTTTTGTGTTTGTGTGATTTGCATGATTGTGACGTGTTCTTTCTGTCATGTTGTGTAGCTGTGAAGATTAAGAAACCCATCAAGACTAAGTTCCGTATGCCGGTGTTTAATTGGGTGGCGCTGAAACCCAATCAGATCAACGGCACTGTGTTCAACGAGATCGATGACGAAAGAATACTTGAGGTGAGACGGACACAGTTATGAAAACTTTGGAAAAAAAAAAGGTTTGAAAACCATTTGTTTTGTTACAGTAAAAATCGATTCAATACAAAATACAAACTTATAATTCAATATTATAATTATAATGAATAGAAACATCATAATATTAATATAACATCATAATCTGGAGGGTAATACTTTCTGTAATGTACATATATTATGCATTATGAAGGCATAGTGCATTCATTTCATAATTCATGCATATGAGTATAATCTATTATCATGATCAACATCCAGTTTTGTATTATATGTTGTAATAAATAATGTTCTTTACAAGAGTAACTATGAATTGGTTATTCTTACAATGCATTGCAGCTAAGGTTACAATCATGAAAATGAAGCATTACCACATGTACTCTGATGCATAAAATATATCTTTAATGCATTTTTTATACTCTACCATTCAAAAGTTTGGGGTCAGTAAGGTGTATTATTAGAATATTAGAAGCATTAATGAAGGATCTTGTGAAAATGCAGCTTTATGTCAATCACAAGAATAAAATTACATTTGAAAATATATTCAAATAAAAAAGCCATTTTCCTCAATATTCCTGTTTTTACTGAATTGTTAATCAAATAAATAAGAGACTTCTTTCAAAAACATTAAACCCCAAACTTTTGACAATAGAGGATTCAAGTGCATTACATATAATGGATCAGTACAGATGTTTTAATACACACATTATTAGACTGTCCATTTTACGATTTGATTTTCTCTATATACTGAATTGTTGTTCTATGTTGATTTGCATTAGGATTCCAGACTGGCTGGTATCACTTTACAGTATCAGATATACAGGTCAGGATTTAATGGTCAGTGGTGACTGTTTCTCTTCTGTTCAGGATCTGAATGTGGATGAGTTTGAGGAGATGTTTAAGACGAAAGCACAGGGTCCAGCCATAGACCTCACCTCCAGCAAACAGAAGACCTCTCAGAAAGGACCAAATAAAATCTTGCTGCTGGACTCCAACAGGGCTAAAAACCTGGCCATCACCCTCAAAAAAGTGGGCAAGACATCAGAGGAGATCTGCAGAGCCATCCAAGTGTAAGTCAAAGCCGACGTACACTACACATGATCACCAACATCTCTTTATTAGCGCCCTAGAAATAGTTTAGAATATTTCTTCATTCTTTATCATGGTTAACTATAAAATTGTGTGGTGGACTCCAAACAGCAGCTTCTGGAGGTAATCCGATTGATGAGGATAATGCTTTGATATGTGTGTGTGTGTGTAAGGTTTGACCTGCGGACGTTGCCGGTGGATTTCGTGGAGTGTTTGATGAGGTTCATTCCAACGGAAGCGGAGCTGAAAGTTTTGCGTCAGTACGAGAAGGAACGCAAACCTCTGGAGAACCTGACAGATGAGGATCGCTTCATGATCCAGTTCAGCAAGATCGAGCGTCTCATGCAGAAGATGACCATCATGGCATTCCTAGGGAATTTCACCGAGAGCGTTCAGATGCTCACTCCGGTAAATAACACAAACCCAGAGCTGCTTTACCACACTGACATCACGTTTGGTCAAGAATTATGCAGGATTTTTCCAGTATTCGTTTCAAATCACCCAAGCAGATTTAGATGACTAATCTAGACACGCCTGTGGATCTCCTCCAAAATGTCAGATTCCCTTTTCTTTCCCTCTCATGGAGTGTAAAATAGGGTTTTTTTAAGGTAAAATAACTTAGAATATTATGTGAGCTGTTTTATTTTATAGATATTTTACTCTGCAGTCAACACTGCAATGAATAGAATCTAAAAAAGTTCAATGAGACATACTTGGAAACACTTAACAATAAGGTCCCACCAGATAATGTTAGGTAATGCATTGCATAGTTACTGGATAACAATTAGCTATACATTTGTTACAGTATTTATTCATCTTTGTTAACATTAGTTACAAATACAAATACAACTGTTCATTGTTGGTTCATTTTAGCTCAGGTCCATTCAATTATATCAACAGGTACAACTTTTGATTTTAATAACGTATTAGTTAAAATGAACATTAACTAAGATTATTAAATGCCTTAGAAGTATTTTTGTTGTTAGTTTATGTTAACTAATGTTGTTAACCAGTGTTGGGCAAAGTTACTTTTAAACAGTATTGCGTTACTCCCTAAAAAAAGCACCTAATTGTTTTAGTAACTTTTTAGGTAGCTTTTAGTAATGTTACTTTTGCGTTACTTTTTCTCACCTGGACTGGGCTTGTTTGTTTGTTTTTTACAACAACAACAAGAAGTTATATTTTTGGCAAATGTAAAGGCCCTTTTACACCAAAAGTGAAATGAATAAGCTTCAGGCTGATGGAAACGCAAATGACCTCCTGTTCAGTAGAGGGCGCCGCTCAAACAAACCTTTCAGCTGTGCTGTCATTCTGAATCACACGCGGGAGAAGAAAGTTCAACACTCTTACTTCAGCAGTAAAAAAACTAAAAATTAAACACAAATGTGATGTTGATCTGTAGTCATTTTTGCTTATTAGTATGGTTGAATTGGATCATCAAAGGTCAGCAGCAAAGACGTTGGTTAATAAAGTGAGATTAAATACATAAAGTATATTTGTGTTATTTAACATATTTAATTATTGCAGGTTTGCATAATATTCTGAGTTTGCATTGTTTATATTCATTTTGAGGAATACTCAATGTTTATTGTACTTCTAAATGTGAGCATGCATTTACTCATCTCAACAGATTATGTTCACACAGCGCACACAACGCCTCTGCACTTATGATGCCTTCACATGCTATCAGAATTATTCTAAATACTAGTTCCCTAGTTTAAAAATTGGACACGAATGCCCTCTCAAGTCAAAATTGTAATGTGATGAGCTCGTAGAAAATGTCAGATTTCCCAGCATTACTCCTGTTTTTTCTCAACATAGGGAACAGTCTGTCAGTCTGAAAAAAGTAATCTGATTACGTAACTCACAATACTTGTAATGTCTTATACCCCAAAAAACTTAATATAAATATAATTTTGGGCCCTTTTTGTCTTTTGCTTTTGTCTCAACAGCAACTTCATGCCGTTATTGCAGCATCTGTCTCTATTAAGTCCTCTCAAAAACTCAAGAAGATTCTGGAAGTAAGAGTTTCACTTCTGTCTTGATTCACTTTTCTCCACAGCGAGTGTCTTTATTGAGCGTGTATTTCTCTCTCAGATCATCCTGGCTCTGGGGAACTACATGAACAGCAGTAAAAGAGGAGCGGTATACGGCTTCAAGCTGCAGAGCTTAGACCTGGTACATTTTACATGCTCACTGTTTTTTTTTACTCAGATGTTGGCTGTCATATGTTAAATCCTTATGATTTATGAATGGACAACAAAGCACCTGTCATTTTACAATCGTAATTGTTACTTAAGCATGAAATTAAAACCACTATGATAGATTTTGACCTTTATCTATAATTCTGTTAGACTGTCAGTGTTTTTTTATGATAACAGAGTGCAAGTATATGAAACTATAAGTAATAAAAAAAACACATTCAAATATTTTCTTCATCTGTGATTTAAATCATACACTTGAGGGTTTAAATGTTCTGAGGGTTTGCATGTTTTCTTTTTCCAGTTGTTAGACACTAAATCAACAGATCGCAAGGTCACTCTTCTGCACTATATAGCAAATGTAGTGAAGGAAAAATACCAGCAGGTGTCGCTCTTCTATAATGACCTGAACTATGTGGAGAAAGCAGCTGCAGGTATGAAACGCGTCATATTTGATTAAGTTTACAATAAACAGGGCAGATTGTTTTTGCCTGCACGTCAAATTTTGCACCATGTCCAAATGATCTGAAGGAAGTTGAGAGAAAATTGAGAAAAAAGGAATTGTCTCTGTGTATTCCTCAGTGTCTCTAGAGAATGTCTTGTTAGACGTGAAGGAGATGCAGAGGGGGATGGATCTGACCAGGAGAGAGTACAGCATGCACGGCCACAACACGATGCTCAAAGACTTCATACAGCAGAATGAGAATAAACTCAAAAAACTTCAGGATGATGCCAAGATCGCTCAGGTGCCGCTAACACTGCACACACATGACTGTCATTAAACCTGTCAGACTCTCATTTAAAAAGCTCACATCGTGAGGATTTTCTTTATCTTTTGAAATTAAACAGTTTGTTGTATGAAGAAATCATACTATAACTTTCAGAACCCAACATTTCCTCCCCAGTCCAAATTATTGAAACTAAGCTGCAAAATGGCTCGTTTTAAGCTAATCAAGGGTTAGTTTATTTAGGCTGCTCTATTTATGGGCGTTAATAAATGTTTAGATACGAATAAAAGCCTCAATTAAATCTGTTCATCATATTAAGCAATTGAGTCTCTTCAGAAGACTTAAACTGCTCGATTCATATTGAGGGGAAATAACAAAATAAAACAATCTGTATCTGATCCTTTGGGTTGGGATTATATCTTCATCAAAAATGTAACATTTGAAGACTCGTAACTAGCCTACATGTGATTCCGAATAACAGAGCTATTTTCTCGCTTATGTCTTTTCATATCTCAATCTCTCAGGATGCCTTTGATGAAGTGGTGAAATTCTTTGGAGAAAATTCCAAAACAACTCCACCATCTGTGTTTTTCCCAGTGTTTGTGCGCTTTGTGAGAGCATACCGGGTAAACCGACCAATCACAAATCACCTGTCTCACTTCCTCCAGTTGTATATAAACCGTACCTGCATTGATCACTCATGTAACATAACTTTCAAATGCCTGATGGGTATTTTCTCTTTATCAGCAAGCAGAGGAGGATAATGAACAGAGGAAAAGACATGAGCAGATGATGATGGAGAAGCTGATTGAACAAGAAGCTATGATGGAGCAGGAGGATCAGAAGGTACGAATAGAGAGTGTGTGTGTGTGTGTGTGTGTGTGTGTGTGTGTGTGTGTGCGTGTGTGTGTGTGTGTCGGGGAAGTGGAACTGTTGTTAGGGGGCAAAACTGGCCCCGGAATGAGCTAAATCTAAATCCAGGGATCTAAATCCATTTGGAATGTTAAATTTTTTTCATTTTAGTTTTATAGTCTTTTATAGGTTTAACCAAGGGGGATTTTTTTGTGTATATAATTATAAAATAAACACTTTACCAGTAACTTTATTAGGAACCTAAACGCAAACATGGTTCATGATAGTCCGCCCATCAGTAATCTAAATGATGTGAGAAAAATCAATGACATTTTCATGGCCAGTAAGACATTTTATTTCAGTACATTTTCTTGTTCACCCATGATTGACAAAAAGTTCATTTTGGCCCGTGTGTGTGTGCGTTTACCTATATTTTGGGGACAAATTTATACCAAGAAGTGAGCTAAATCAAACATAAGTTTATGGAATGTCCTCATTTCCTCATGAGGAAAATAGCTTATTAATCACACTAAATTATGTTTTTATTTTATTTGAAAATGTAAAAATGCAGAAGGTTTTCTGTGATGGGTAGGTTTAGGGTTATGGGAGAGCATATACAGTTTGTACAGTATAAAAATCATTATGTCCATGGAATGTCCCCATAAAACATGCAAACCCAGCATGTGGAAATGTTTGCAGATTAATTACAGCCTTTATTGACAGCATTAATTGTAACATGTTATTGTGTGTGTGTGTGTGTGTTCAGTCTCCCTCTCATAAGAATAAGCGTCAGCAGCAGGAGTTGATCGCAGAGCTGAGGAAGAAGCAGGTGAAGGACAGCAGACATGTGTATGAGGGTAAAGACGGAGCCATTGAGGACATTATCACAGGTAACACACAGTGTTCAGCTTTTGGGTTCATCCTGTAACCGTTCTGCATGCAGCGAGCTTTAAAACATAAGAACTTTTGTAACGTGTTAGTTTGAGCCACTAACCAGCTCTCTGTGACTGGTGGAAAGCTTTACTGATCAATAACAATGTACTGAGCTGAATGTGTGCTGTTACTGCTTACAGCTCTGAGCTCGAGTGCGTCTACTAAACTCTGTGTTTAGTGTAGTTTTAAAGGGGTCATATTATACTTTTTTAGCATTTCTTTTTTCCTTAGGTCCACTTGTCAAGTCAAATTTGCATAGTGCTTTTCACAATGCACAATACACAAACCATTTACAGCTGGTCGATAATATAGTTTATGTATTGTAATAATACAAGCAATCAAGCAGTTGAGATTTGTTATATATTTATCGCTTATTCGCTTTACATATATGTTCAGTTTCATCCAATTTTAAGAGCTGGGCAATTATGTAAGTTTACATTTTGCAACAACATAGTTGTAATGTTTCTGTAAATTTTATTTAGTTTAATTAGTTAAAATTATGCATTTAGTCTGCCGGTTGACTCAAAAGCCTCATTTTGCTTCATCTGCCGGACTTTTGATAGCCAGGGCTTTTGTCAAAACTACAAATCGAACTCCTGCATTTTTGTATTCCTGCCTACAGACATTCAGAATTGAATTATGGGTGTTGAAGTTTTTGGCAAAAGGGAATTGTCTGCCGCATAGATAGCAAGTTTTATCAAAAGCCCATCTGACCAGCGTTGAATTAGCCATTGAAACTGAAATATCTTTCAATCTAGAATAAAGATCATTGAGATGTTAAAATCATAGAGTGATCAGGTTTGAAAAGCACCTTTTTTTTTTGTTCGTTTTTTTCTAATACATTTTAATAAAAGCTCTCTTTTCATTGAGGATTATTCCAAAACAATAGTATTTCTAGGAAAATTAAGATTAAATTCAACGATATGACCCCTTTATGTTTCATTTAAATTTTAACCGTGAAAAAATCAGAATCTCTATAATGGGCCAAATATTTAAGAAGAGAATTATATTACGTAGCATAAATGTATTTTTTGTAACATGTGTAATCCTCTTGACGGCTGCATTTCTGTTTTAGGCATGTATGTAATCCATATTGAAATAGTTTCAGCTTTATATAGTACCATGTGATTATACTAGAGTGTGCTGTTGTGTGTAGAAAGTGCTAACATTGTGCTTGTTGCTCTGGCTTGTTTGTGTCGTGTTTGTGTGTGTGTTTCATCTGGACGCAGTGCTGAAGACTGCCCCCTTTACTGCGCGCACAGCCAAGCGCAGCTCGCGTTACTTCAACGAGGAGCTCCACTTCTAAAGCTTAGACTCTCTCTCTCTCAGGTCGCTGGATAAAGCTGCTTTCTTTCATTCTCTCTCTCTCTCTCTGTGTGTGTGTGTGCACCCCTTCACGCTTCACATTCCTGGTTTTATTTCCCAGTGGGCCGGCGTATGGTTGTGATGGAATGGGCGTGTTCATTTTTTATTTCTTTTCTAACTAAACTCCTGCATGAAGGGGGGTTTGGGTGGGGAGCATATGATGTCATCACAGATTTCTTTTGCACGGAGTGTCATAAATTCATATTCATCATTGTAACATAAATGTAATGAGAGGAAATATGATGTCACAAACAGCCAAACACTCCACTCTGCACATTTCAATTGTATGTGTGGCCTGTGTTGGGTTAAACTTCTGTGCCAGTTTTTCTCTGAGAAAAGCAAATACTATTGGTTGACTCAGAGTACTGTGGCGCCCTCTGCAGTTTAAATAGCAGAAAAGAGTCCGCAAATAAACTCCCATAGAAATCCCATATGGGTCATTCAAATTCCAATTCCACAGACACACATACACACTCATTACTTCAAATGAAATAAACATTAACTGGAAAAAGTACTTATTTCAGCTAGTTATCAAAGCAACATTTCTCATTTTCATTTTTACCTTGATAGTCTAAAAAAACTAAAACTAAAATAAACACTATATAAGCAACAAAACAATTAAAACAAAAACAATAACTAATTAAAATTACAAAAACGGAACAGAATTACAAAAACTTTCCAATTAAAATATGAATACAACATAAAAAAAAACTAATTCAAAATATTAATAGAATATCATTGTAGGCAAAAAATCACCACAATATTTGTAAGCTCTGTGAGTTTGTATCTGCACATTTTATGGCGATTAGATTAATTAGTCATGTTTGTAACACTGGCATTTTGGACATGATTTGTGACATTATGTTTTGCTCATGTGTTCATTTGTCCATGTCATTGTGAGTATATGTATATATAATGTCATTGATTTTTGGGGCCCATTTGCATTAAGCTGTTTTTCTGCATTTTCTCACTCTTCCTCCATCTTATTCTGCTCTGGTGGGAAGTTCTGATGTCAGGAACTTCCTGTGTTTCACGTGTGTTTAACTTGTTGCATGAAGCATGTTGAGATGGTTTTCTCTTCTAAGCATGTTTGGTTCATTTGCTTCACTGACTATATGCATTTGCATGGGGTGTTTTTTGCGAGCCAAATATAATGTTGAATCTCACCAAAAAGGTCTAGAAATGTCATATTTTTAACCTCAAAAAAGAAAAAGAAACAAAAACGTAATATAGTGAATCATGTTTTAGCACAGCAAAGTTTTTGTGTTGTATTTTCATGACAATTTATCATGTTTCCTTCCTACTGTAAAAAAAAAAAAAAAAAGTGCTCAAAGTGCTTCACAAAATCATTGCATTGTGCTTACTTGTCATGAAAAGGTTAAGATATTGGAAATATTAATGGTATTAAATTTAGGCTTCCTCCTATGAAAGCTTGTTTCTGCCACAGAATAAAAAATAAAAAAGGTAATTGCGACTTTTTATCTCACAATTCTGACTTTTTCCCTCACAATTGCATGATATAAAGTCGCAATTGCAAGATGTAAACTCGCAATTGTTAGATAAAAAGGCGCAATTATCTGTTAAAATGTTTTATTCTGTGGCGGAAACAAGCTTCCATATCCTCCTCTTTATGCGAAATGCAAATTTTATTATCATTATTATAATGAAATATGACTGGGATGGCATATTTTCTTGAGATTCACCATACCATTGCATTTAGTTTCCACCATGCACCATGCCTGCTTGAGCTTAACTTACTGTACGTCCTTGGCTTATAACAATGCACTTCTGGGAGGCTTGGCACATTTCTTTGGTTTCACTGTTTAAAAATGAAGTGACGACGCAGACGTCAGTTTTTGTTGTATCTGGACGCTGGAGCCATTGTGCAGAGCAGCTTGAGTCATAGAGTTCATTACTGCAGTATCAGCAGCGCTTCAGTAACACCCTACAGCGCCTGCCTTTGACCTTTGACCTTTCCTCTTTGAGCCCTGGGCAGCTTTTCTCGCTGTGTCCGGTCCACTCTGCTCCAATCTAACCTCCATTTTTGTTTCCTCTCCACTCAGCCTTAAAGAAGAATAATATTACTAAATTTCCCAATGTGCACTGGAGGGTAAGGAACTCTTCCAGTAGTACCCCACTGGATGCTACTCAGACCTGGCAAGCATCTCTCTTTATTATTATTTATCTTTCTTTCTTCTCACTCCACTCTAGATCTTTTGACACTGAATACAAAAAGCCATCTTTTTGTGTTCTCTTTCTATCTGTCGTTCTATTTAACACACATCAGGCCTATTGAAGTCTGACCCTCAAGGGCCGAGTCTCCAGGTACTCATGTTCACCCGTTGAACTGTTTTGATTTGAAAATGAGTTTGATTAGGTGACGCTGTGACCTGAGACACATAGACTCTGCCTCTGTCTCATGTTGAACTGACCCACACTTAGAGATAGTTCAGTCTTCGTTAAAAACTTGAGTTGAGCTTCAGTAGTTGGTACACTGCCCCCAAATTAACACTTTAAAAAATGTCAGAATGTCATTGCATTAAATGTCAATAAATTTCTCAACACAAAAAGTTATGGATATGACAATGTTAATGTGTTTGGAATTGGTGGAACTTGGCTGTTTACACGACATCGTTTTCAACTAAAACCGTAAAACCTTTTTATGCGTTTTGGCCGTTCATTTACACCAGTGGTTCTCAACTCCAGTCCTCGTGACCCGCTGCTCTGCACATTTTGTATGTCTCCCTTATTTAACACACCTGAATCAGATCATCAGCTCGTTAAGAGAGACTCCATGAACTGAACTGAGTATGTCAGATAAGAGAGACATACAAAATGTGCAGAGCAATGGGTCCCGAGGACTGGAGTTGAGAACCACTGATTTACACGACAACGGCGTTTTGGGTGCCTGAAAAGGCAAACTTTTGAAAACGGGTTTCAAAGTGCACGTTTTTTAAACCGGTCTCCGTGTAAACAACAAAAACGCAAATCTCTGAAGATGATGACGTCATGCACATGCGTATATTACGTGTTCAGTCTATAGTGTTTCATTGCCATCTAGTAGCCTGGCAGCAGAATACAGGGTTTTTATTCGTTTTTGCAGATCCATGTGGATGGGGATCGTTTTGATAACTCAAAGGAAAAACGTCTCCGTTTTAAGCATATGGTTGTCGTGTAAACGTACCCTAGATCTGCAGAGTTTAGCTCCAACCCCAATCACAACACACCTGAACCAGATAATCAAGGTGTTCATGGTTACTTGACAATTTTGGAACAGGGTTGAAACTGATGGTAGCTCTCGAGGAGCAGGGTTGGAGACCCTTGCCATAGCAGATCTAGACAGGTGGGGGAGGTGGAGGGTTTCAGAGGAACTCTGATAGCGTACTGGAGGACTAACTTACCGCAAACAATGAACCAGACTATTTTGATGTTGAGGAAGCAATCTCATTGGCTGCTAAATCAGGCCGATCAGCTTGCGCATGCAGTAAATTGTGTGATTGCTAGCAGTTTGTATTTAAAGGACCTATCAGCCTGCACTATCTAGAGCAGGGGTGTCAAACTCGGTTCCTGGAGGGCCACTGTCCTACAGAGTTTAGCACCAACTCTAATTAAACACACCTGAACCCGCTAATAAAGGTCTTCAGGATTACTAGAAACTTCCAGGCAGGTGTTTTAGAGCTGGTTGGAGCTAAACTCTGCAGGACCAAAGTTTGACACACGTGATCTAGAGCTTCATGACTGAACTATATATATTTACTGGTAAATAAAAAAGACATTTGAAGAATGTTTTGGCAAAATAAAAGCACTTGTACACTTACTTCCAGACAAACTGTCTGTCACTTTATCTGCTGGTTTCATAAATACTCCAGTAGACTGTCTTTATAAGTGAGTCATTGAATTGTTGATTGTTCAAAAATACTGATTTACTCAGACACGGTATTTTGAGTTGCTCAGAGCAACGTTTGAACCTGTTTTTTTAGTTTTGAGCTGTTTTCATTTACGCAAGTAACTTTCAGTATTGTGTCTAAAAGTTACCCCTAATATATTTCTTGTTTATTGATTCGGCGTGTACATTGCAGTTGGTCTGAATTTCAGTCCAGTATATTCATGTTTATTAAAAGGGATGTTTTACAAGTATGGACCTTTACATTGCTGCATACTTGTAATTCGTTGCCACGCATTTCCATCTACATCCGTTGATAGTTAATATCACACCTGTGGTTCCTCTGCTAAGATGACTGTGTGAACCTGAGGTGAACTGACTTAAATTTATATGTATGCATATGGCAGATGCTTTAATCCAAAGCGAACACATTTGATCAGTCCTTGACATTCCTGGGAATACAACCCATGAACTACATGAATACTATACAGCCACTAAAAACTTATGAAAGAAATGAAGAAAAGTGAAGTTCCTGCAGCACAAGATGACACGCGTGTTTATATTCTGTTATATAATGCAGTGACATTCAGATTTTTTTATGCGTCTCGAGAGTTCAAATACGTTTTGTCCGTATCGTTCTGTCAGTGTTTTCCCAACAACCTTATCAAAAACAAGTTAGGATCAGTGTTTCCATTCCCATTCAATTTAGAAGATTCAATAAAGTTCTAGTACTTAATCCAGTAAAAACTCAAGCTGCTTTGCCCAGTTGACCACCAGCATGTCCAGAAGATCTGAACTCAGTGACTGACGTTGTTTTATTCTGTTCCTCATGTATCAGATCTGAGAAACCAGCCTTACAGGCGCGCTGACGCCGTCAGGAGGAGCGTTCGAAGACGATTTGATGATCAGAATTTGCGGCCAATCAACAGTGCAGAGATGGTCATGTGACGAGGGCAAAGGGGATGTGATTGGATGGGCTGGAGGAGTGGAGGTGGAGCTAACTGCTCCTGAACAAAATAATGAAGGACTGATGAAGATGACAGCAGGTCTGAAAGTCAAGTGCCTATATTTAACATCTGTCCCATCAGGTGTTGAATCATACATGTGTTTTAGTCATAGTCTTCTGTCTGTGATTTTTTTATATGACAAACAGTGTCTTTTATCTTATGGCGCTTAAACTGTAGATGGCGAGATCAGTGTTTTTCTCAAGAAAGTGTCAGAATGTAAAACTGTTCCAACACTTTATGTATCATGAACCTGTACAAAGGCCTCTTACATTCCAGTGCTTTCGCCTCAGATCAGAATCGACCAATCGTGTGTTCTCTGAATGACTAATCTATTAGTCGGTCTTAAAGAAGCCCTGCATAGGCCCTGTTTTTATCGGGCTGTTCATATGGTGCACATTCTTGTGTTTAAAGAAAACAGGAGCCCAATAAGTTGGAATGCAGCTTGAGAAGCATTTTGAAAAATGTTAAATGCTGTAAAAATTCATTGTTGATGGCTTGATATGCTGCATTATCTGTGACTCAACAGTGAAAGATAATAACAAGAACATTTCTCACAGAAGGTGGTTTGAAGTCCAGTAGTAAAGTATTTAAACGTGTTGTTGAATGCTATGAATTTGTTACACAAATGGTGCTGTAAAGGATGAATTTGGAGACGTAGCCTCTGAAAGAGGGTTTTACCGTGCTGACAGAGCACTGGTAGACTGTTAGCGCACTAAAATCCTCTCAGAGAGGTTGCATCTCTTAATAGAGTCTTACAGGGATGACCTGTTTTTGTAGGCCAAAACCAAGAAACGAGTTAGCATTTTAACGCTTCTGGTTCCATTACCCTTATGGAACCGTAAGACATTTTTTTACATTTTACTCTACATAAAACACAACTTTTACTTGTCTTGAAAAAGACGGTTGATATGGCTAAATGGGACTGAAGAGTTTGTCAACGGCGGATAGGTAAACTCATCTACTCACTGGTCCACATTGTACTTCTACTCATGCTCTTGCAAACTGTTCTAACTCAAACGTTCAGGGAAAATGTTTTTGAAGTTGATAGTCATTTGACTATAGTGAAGTTTGCTTACGTTTAGTTTTTTACTTCTGGCAATCGTATTTAGGCTTCAAAAGCCATTTGTGTAGATTCTCATGATGAAAGAAACGTGAAAGAATCAAACTATTGTTGGTTTCAGAGCTTATTTTCTGCAATAATACTAAAGTCAATGGAAAAAATCCTGTTGGCTTTTTGTCAAGGGAACCATGCTAACTTCCGGGTTGGCCTACAAAAATACATCATCACTGCAGCACCCTTTCATCCACTTTAAAGCATCACAACTAAAATAGATGATGGGCCTGTCCCAATACCCACTCGTGTGGTCTTGGCCACTTGATAGTGCGTGCATGCAACGGGAAGAAAGAGCACAAGACTGTCCCAGGTCGAAAGGCTCAGTGTCCTTTACACACACTAAATCCACACTATCTCCAAAACTTTGTTTTTTACCGAAGTTTATGTTCAGGGACTCGCCAAACTTGAGATGTCAGGGAAAAAAACGTTCCATTGCAAGTTAAATTAATTAGATTTTACATAATTTGGTAGTAAAGCATATAATGTTTTGATCAATTTATTGATACAGATATATGAGTGTGTGTATTTTGCACAACTGCTTTTTATCACCTAATTAGAAGCACCACAATAGTGTCACCTGTTACTTATGAACTACCGAACAGACATTTAATAGTTTAACAGTGCAAAGTACTGAAAAAAGTGTGTCCCTTCAAGTAATCAAAAGTTCTACACACACTTGCAATCTTCACGCCCACTTGAACACTTGGGCCAAATGCAGGAAATACATCATTCAAGTAAACAAGTGGCAAGTGCAAAGGTCACATGTGTATTGGAACAGGCCCTTTAAAAATCGATATAAACATTGACTAGTCAGTCGTCTGTTGGACTGATCGACCACCCTGATCCAAGCCTGATCAGAAGTCGTGATGGTGGGGTTACTGTGAGCTCGGGTGCGCAGATGGAGAGAGAGTTCAGTTAAGTAGGAGGTGGTGTCAGGAAAGGCTTTTTTAGAAAGGATCGATGTGAAAAAGGCAAATGTGAAATAGAAGCCAGAGTCTGCAGAACTCCAGCGCCTCACATTCACAAGTCTGAATTAAAATGCTGCTCAAGCAATACTGCTTTTAGGCTTTGGTCCTTAAACTGAGGGTTGGTTAATGATATAAACCAAAGCGCAGAAGTGAAATTCAAGAACTCCATCAGCCTTTAAGAAAATTCTGGGAAGAGACTTCAGCATTTTCAGCAAGTTCATTTTATTGACTAATTACTGTTCCATGTTCTATACAGGTAAACTAACCAACTTGTCCCTCAGTTTGTAAAAAACAAGCAGAAATCTTGTTTACAATAATGCATTTAAAAGGGCAGTTTCTATGGGGCAAGACTTTCCACAAGAGTACATTTAAAAAATAAAGTAAAACCTCAAGATTAACATTACACGCTAACTTGACTACCGTAATAGAATCAGTTACAATCTTAACACCAATATTCTCTTACATCTAGCAATACCCTTAAAAGAGCATCAGACAGTGTTCAAATCCTTCACTTGAGAACGGCGAGCGGCAAGAATGGCTTCGATTTCCAAATACCTGCAGTACTGCGCCTCTCTGCCACACGGAAAAGTGCGTAGGCCTACGTCTGCTTAGACCTTGACATGGTGCTAAACACTTTCCCACATCAATGACCGTTTTTAGATTTTAGCGTACATGTTCTGTTCAAATCTGTGCACACACACGTTTTATAAATGAGGCCCCAGGGGTGTAAATCTCTGCTAAGTTTAGTTCCAACCGCTCCAACACACATACCTGTAAATTGATGAGCTGGATCTGGTGCGTTTAATTAGGGTTATACCAAACTCTGCAGGGAGGTGAGGTTTGCACCCCTAAAAAATGTAAACTAAAAAAAGGTTTAATAAAAATATGAGTCTGCTTTTAAACCCTATTACACTTGTCCCATAGAAGTGCATTATTGTAAATGGAATCTTGTTTTATTCACAGAGGGTTGAATATATTGTCTGTGGTAATCGACAGCTTACAGTTACTGTACATCCACATTGTTTTGAACAGAATATTCCTTAATACAGTTTAAGCACGTGCCACTTCTTGCTGCATTAAACTGTACGGCCGCTGAGCACTACAGCAAACCTCTTTCCCTGCGGCACTCGTTCTTCTCTACGCAAGATCAGGTTCCTTAGAGAATTCAGATGTTGTAACTGGACTTGCTTCTTGTTCTTGGTCCGATCATGGGAAATAAGGCCTGTTATATAAACTGAATTCTGTGTGGTTCAATAATGACCTGCACAATTGAAAATTCAAGTTTCTTGTGAAGTGTAATTCTATTTAAAAGCAAAAATATATATAAAAAAAAAGAAATAAAAAAAAGCATTTGTTAAATGTACAGATATTTTGCTACAAAATTGTTGAATCTTTTTAACTTTTTAATCTTCTAATATTGTACATATTGTTTAAAAAAACCAAACAAAAAAATCATTCTGTACTACAACATTGAATATTTTAACTTATAGTTTTCTCTTTTCCTGCATTTTGTTTATTTAATAAAACTGAAAACCTGAATCAGGCCTTTTAGACGTGGCAACAGCTCAGCGTTATGCTAAGAAACTAGATTGTCACTTCTACACTAAAACATAAGAAACCAGATGCAGTAGCAGTATGATAGCCACTATAGACTTCTGTCTCATCTCTCTGCATTTCATTCATAAAAACTGGATTAAACTGGCAAGAGTTTTTTTTTTTTTTTTTAATCACTGTACCTTAGGCATTGTATGCTTACTGCAAAAAAAAAAAGAAAGAAAGAAAAAAAAAAAGATCTGTTCTCAGATTTAAAATTAGATGATGTCCAATTAAACTATTTACACAATGCTGGTCTTCTGTGTTGTTCTTGAGAGTGTGAACATGTAGGACGATGCCCCCCAAAAGCTTGGATGTTCAGGCTGCACTGCAAAGATGGCAGATCATGTCAGTGTATCTTCATAGAAAGATATTAAGATTCGAGGCCTGTTGCACAAAGCCTGATTTTGTGGCTTCCAAAGCAAATTTAAGGAGTTTTTTTTTTTTTTTTAAGCCTCAAGGTGTTGGATTGGTTATTACTTCTCATCACCATGGTAACTTCCACTACACTACTCTGGATCCAGTTTAATTCTGGGTAAAAGATCACAAACCGAAAACAGACCAATCAGCCGTGAGCAAAGTAAATGAAACTAGTTCGCAGTGAAAGAATTTTGGAAAAATCACCCAGCTTTTTGTCTTTTAAAATCACTATGCTTACGGTGTTATTTTGTGCTTGTGAACCTATATAAAATTATCTCTGTAATTTATAATTTAATACATTCATATAGGCTGTATAAATTACCTATATATTAATTAATATTAAATCAATTCAGTTGATTCACTGGCATTGATATCGTCAGAAATTTTCTTTGCCTAATAAAACTTCTGTGGCAGTTTCATGGTGTTTCTTCCTCTATTTCCTTGTAAATGTTTAAATTCATAATGTTTTTTTATGCATGTATCGATCTCATAGGGGCCGTTTACAACTAAAAACTGAAAGTTTTGTAAGTGTTTTGGCAGTTCACAACAGTGTTTTGGGGGCCTGAAAATGCTAACTTTTGAAAACGGGTTTCAAAGTGCACGTTTATGAAAACTATACAGTTACTGTCTCCGTTTAAACTACGAAAATGCAAACGTGTTCATTGGTGCGTAGTGTTTCTTTACAAAGTGATATCGCCAACTACTGGCCTGGCAGCAGAATACAGCATTTATAGTATTTTTCATTTTTTAGTACATCGTTGTCATGTACACATACCCTTGAACTTCAAAGTGAATAACAGAATCTCACAAGAGGCGAATCTAACTGTAAACTGTGTTTCATTAGAAGCAAATGTTGAGACTCATTTGGTTGGATTTGTCAACTTTAAACCTACTCTGAAATTGTTCAACTAGCTTTGTACAAAAGACATCTGAAAATAATGAAGGGATGCTTCATGCTTTTGCTCAAAGTTGAGTAAATTCAAGGACAAGGCGGCAAAAAAAAAAAAAGAATCATCTTTTTTAAAGTTTATTTGTCAAAATTCAAGTTGAAAACAATGCTGCAGACAATTCTTTCACACTGATAACATTGTTTTCCCAAAATGGCTTTCACAGACAATCTTACAGATTAATCTGATGTTGAATAATAGGCGTTTTTATGCAGGCTTGGTCATTTTTCCATTTTATCAGCAATGTTTAAAACTATTGGCATTAACAAATATACAACTACCTAAAAAAGGTTCTGCAGTTAAAGGCAACTTAACACTTGCAACCTCTGAAAATAATGTTACAAAAAGTCAAACGTGCCGTCCAGATCAAGAAGAGTGCTGATGTTCAGACAATACTGCCTCTCAGGGAGACTACATGACAGTCGATGGATTCACAGCCAAATATCCAACACTCAGATGCTCATCAATATTCTGTCAGCACATTCCAAAAGGATGCAAAAACACATTACAGGAATGCAAGTGAGAGAGACCGAGACGGACGGACTGACGGTGAGTGATTTATGGTGCGTCGAGCTGCTCCAGGAGAGTGCGCCTCCTCTTCTCCAGCTCTCCTTCACTCAGTTCACTGCCAGACGTATCCCATCCACCCTGAGACACAGACAAAGAGGTTCACAGCACATCTGGGTAAGAGTAAATGAGAGACTACAGATGCTGCCTCAGATATGATCGCTCACCTCTTCTTTTGCACTCTTTCTTTTGGGGGATTTCTGTTTGGATTCTCCACGTGATTTCACTCTGGACTTGTCGTTCTCTTTATCTTTATCTTTCTCTCTTCCTTTGCGCTCTTTCTCTCCTTCAGACTCAGGGGAGGCCTGCAAGACAACATGTGTGATATACTCCATATTCCTCATTATCCTATAATAGCAGTTTAAAGTTATACGCTTTATAAAACTTGTGTTTAAAGGATGGGAGTAAATGTGTAGCAATGTGATTTAAAGGGATAGTTCACCCAAAAATGAAAATTCTGTCGTTTACTCTCCCTCAAGTTGTTCCAAATCTGTATGACTTTCTTCTGCTAAACACAAAAGAAGATATTTTAAAGAAGGTTGGTAATTAAACAGTTGCTGGTCCCCACTGACATCCATAGTATTTTTTTTTTCCTACTATGGAAGTCAATGGGGTCCATCAGTCGTTTGGTTACCGACTTTCTTCAAAATATCTTCTTTTGTGTTCAGCAGAAGAAAGAAAGTCATACAGGTTTGGAACAACTTGAGGGAGAGTAAATGACAGAATTTTCATTTTTGGGTGAACTATCCCTTTAACGAACGGTCCAAGATAAAATGCAAATTGAGCATATATTATGTATGCTCATTTTCAATACACTGCACTCAATCCCACAGCCAAACACTTATTTATCAGTAAATGATAAAGAAAGACCTTCTTAACAGGTGACACTGCACAGAATACGAAAAGCTTCGGGATTCAGCTGTCCGCGACAGTCAAGGTACCAGCACAAAAACACACTCAGCAAAATATAACACAAATCCAAGTACAACGTAACAGTAAATGTTCTCTGTTTATTTGGAAAGTAAAAAGTAATGACTTCCATCTCAGAACCACCGTAACTGATTCAGTCTGTAAGTCATTCATGGCACAAGCTGCTGAATCATATCACCTTGGACATTAAAAATGATTGATCTAAAAAACGCGAGTAGGTCCGCTTACATCAAGAGCCATATAACTATATTAATGTCCACAACATAGACTGTAAAAAAAATATGCATGTAGGTATATGTCACCCGTAGGTTTCTGAAGAGCATTTTTGAAGCCCAAAGTGGGCGGAGCCGGCCATCGCCATCTTGGCAGCGCGTCACTCCCAGATTAAGAGGTGGGATTAGTTGAGGTGACTTGAAAAATCGTTCTGAAAGTGATGCCAACGATATTGTTTCTCTGTGCTGATATTGACGGGAGAGGAGAGAGAGTGAGCAAGAGGGAGATTTGAGGAAAGACTGTAGAAAGAAAGATGGCTGAGAGACATTACAAAAGAGAAAAGCTCAAGAGGAATATCACTGGAAAAAGAAGTTTTATGATCAGGCAATAGCTTTAAGAGCCAAGTTAATATTAGAAAAGCTTTTCTAGCGCTGTAGAGATCTAAGCGGGAAGGCCTGAAAACGGATGCCGAGGTTGAGTTGTTTCTGCTCCACACGTGAGTAACATTGGTTTTGAGTGTCATTGTTTGTCTGGAGCTGCTGTGCGGTTGGCGACTAATAACCAACTCTTGCTTGTATATACTCTTGTGTACTGTTTGTTAATTTTTTTGTGTGCTTCCTTGTTCGTTCGTCATCTTTATTTTATTTTCCGTGATATTATTTTGCTTTGCTATGAAAAAAGAGACACTTTTGCATTGCATGTTTGTGCATTTTGGGGGCGGAGCAAAGAAGGGAGGTGTGTATTTGGGTTGATTTTTTTATTTAATTTCAACAACGATTTTGTAAAATGCTGCACATTTAAGACTTGTAAACTAAAACTCTGATGTGCTATGTTTGTCTGTGGGCAAGTAATTTAGTAATGTTGTCAGACTCCCATCAATTGACGAGTCAGTGGCTACACAACAAAACATAAAACAGGTTCAGGTCTTCTCTACTCACTGATTTGTGTCGTCTTTTCTTTCCCTTCTTCTTGTGTTTCTTAGATTTCTTGTAACTTCTCTCTGTGAAGATCAATATCACATGATTATCATTGAGAGTCTCTGACTGCTGTTAAACGGTCATGCTGTTAAAACAGTATTGATGTGCTGTGCAGGACACTGATATCGATCCGAAACAAAACTGACCAGATTCCCCAGAGGAAGAGTGTTCAGACGGAGATTTAGATGTCGAACGTTTCTTCTTCTTCGAGTGATACTCATCATCCTCTGACTCCGAGCCCTTCCGTGAACAAACACACAGTACACAAGTTAGGAGGATGTGTGAGAGTGTCTCGAGTAAATGCTTACCTGCAAACTCTAAACCAGATCATAATGAAAATACTCCGTCATTAATAAGCCTACTCTTCAAATTCTTAATTCTTTATTTATATAATTTCATCATTTATGAGAATCAGCAGTTTCATCAGCACTGTTGTCTAAGACCTATCAAATTTACACATCAAGTGGGTACCACTAATTACATTTTTTAGGATAGTTGTTAGGGCTGTAACGGAACACGTATTTGTCCCGAACCATCACGGTACGGACATCACGGTTTGGTGCAAACAGTCGAACGAGGAATACAGTCAGTCACAGGCCCGTGCGGTAATACAAAGCTGTTTGCTAACCGCCACAATAGGAAAAAGCCAACCGGGATGGCAGAAAGCGGCATCCTGTTTGCTTGCTTTATTTTACAAGAGCAATTTATTGTGAGTGTACACAAATAAAAATAGACCCTTTACAGTTTCGAATGATGTCTTACTCTTATCTGACCATAAATGGAGTATTTTCAGTTGTTTCACTGATATAATGAGCAAAATCACTACAGTCCAGTAAATGGGAAGCCTCAGGTGCCATTTCACTCGCTGTCTCCTCGTGGAAAGGTGAAGGCAGATATAGATGGCACTTTTTCTCCTCCTTGCTCATCTTTCTGTGATTTCTTGAAAAAGCGTAATACTGAACTTTGTGCATCCGCCATCGAGTCACAGCATGTGACGCGCTCTCACGCACAAAGAAACTGACATCATACACCTAAATCAAACAAGTTTAAAAACAGCCGTTGCTTTTTTTACTGCACAACATTGGTCAATCTATCAATTAGAGTAACAAATCAACAGTTCCTTAATTTTTAACAAGGGGGCAAGTAAATGTATTGAATTCGTATTGAACCGCAACCCAAAACCGAGGTACGTACCGAAATGTGACTTCTGTAACCGTTACACCCCTAATAGTTGTATATCAATTGTTGTTGAACACATTGTCTCTTCTCTTTATTGAAAAGATACTGAAAAGAACAGTCTTCATGCTAAGAGTGCAATGCCCTTAAAACGTGGGTTACCTTATGGCTCGTTTCAACTGAGCGGTACGGTACAGTACAGTACGGTACAGTTCGGGATGGCAAACCCTGATACGGCTTGCGTTTCCACTGCCAACAGTACCCTTACTTGATAGGCGTGGTGTAACCTCTGCCATAAAGAAGCGATCGACGTCATTTCCGCGCGAAGAAGAAAGCTACATAGTAAACAACAATGTATGACATAGGGGTGGGCGATATGACCTAAAATTAATATCACGGTATTTTTCATCTTTTGAACGGTGACGGTATAATATCACGGTATAACTTTTTTTTGGTACATTTTGGGAGGAGTAGCCTGTCCTGTAGGGCTGTCAACTTTAGTCGTTTAGTCGACTAATCGGTCGATGCCGTCTTGGTCGACTGACATTCTCATTGGTCGACCAGTCGCATAATTATATATATTTTTTTTTTTCACCAATAAAGAAATTTTCATTGATTTACTCCTTGATATTTATTCCTTTATAAGCAGTTATATATTACTGTATTCTAAATATAATTAGCCTATGTTTTATCCACAACTTTAAATGCTTTAATTTAGGCTATTTTGTAACAGCGCCACAGTTTAGCGCACCACGTAGAACACTCAGGAACCGCACCTGTGGCTGGCTGCACTGCTGCTTCGTGCTCAGTAAGGAATATAGGTAGTAATCTCTATGTGTCTGTCTGTCCGTTTGCATTTTGATTATTTCGAGAACCGTTCATCCAATCGACTTCACAAGGGAGTGCAGTGTCGCATTTGGTGCAATATAGACAGACACGCGAGACGCGACACGTTCAGAATTAATAGTAGCCTAAACTACAGAACAGCGCGAGCGGGAAGCGGCGCACCTCACGCGAGCAGGGCGGCTATATTCTCAGAGAACGGACACTGCACTAGTGATATAAAACGCACACAGTCTGTTAATTAAGCAATACTTTTAAGGTAGTCTAATATTTTTCTGACTAACAAATTACTGACACAGTAAAGGGTAGATTTAAATAAAGAAAAACGAAATTTAAATAAAGAAAAACGAAATTTAAATAAAGAAAAAAACGAAATTTAAATACAGAAAAAATGAAATTTAAATAAAGAAAAACGAAATTTAAATAGGCCTAAAGAAAAACTAAATTTAAATAAAGAAAAAACGAAATTTAAATAAAGAAAAACGAAATTTAAATAAAGAAAAAAACAAAATTTAAATACAGAAAAAATGAAATTTAAATAAAGAAAAACGGAAGTTAAATAAAGAAAAACGAAATTTAAATAAAGAAAAAACAAAATTTAAATAAAGAAAAACGAAATTTAAATAAAGAAAAAACGGAATTTAAATAAAGAAAAACGAAATTAAGTTTGCCTAAATTAAAAACGAGATTCATTTAGATTGATAATAACGGGTAAAAAGTCTAATACATTTTGTTTATTCTATTTTCCACAATGT
Organism: Rutilus rutilus; assembly: GCF_951802725.1. NCBI lineage: Eukaryota > Metazoa > Chordata > Actinopteri > Cypriniformes > Leuciscidae > Rutilus > Rutilus rutilus. Next base: position 31,972,283 of record NC_140215.1, on the reverse strand, counting down.
CAAAGCAACAGAAGCAATACAAGCTCAGGCATGCACTTCGGTTCATACAAACTCCGCTGTTCTGCGATCTAGCCAGAGAACACTCTTGTTGCAGGAACACTCAGGCGTCGGTTCTATTTCTAGCATGCACGCGTTTTCCGCGTGGCTCGAGCCGCGCCTGAGACGCGTGTCTCACGCAGGCAGTGTGCAAACTCCAACCTTTTAACATGGGAGCCGAAATAAAAACAGACACCCAACGCAGCTGAGACTCTCACGCCAGCAGCCAGTGTGTCGCCGGCCTTATTCAAGCGCGAATGAGAACCGTTTCGCGGGGGATCCCAGGTGTCAAAAAAACAAAAAGTAGTAAATAGTAAAATCGCCATCACCTGCTTTCAGATGGAGCGGCATTCACAACAAAGAGCCGTAGTTAACTGACAAGCTGAGCCGTATCGCCTGCGATATGGCTCAGCTTGTCAGTTAACTACGGCTCTTTGTTGTGAATGCCGCTCCATCTGAAAGCAGGTGATGGCGATTTACTACGAATCAAGGAACCGGCTTTACTGACGAGATGCGCCTAACAATGTCATGAGATATATCGCCCAACCCTATGTAAATCATTTACACATCCTCTTACATGTTAAAACCATGCAAGGTTGGACAATTGATCACTTGCAAGAGTACATATTTGATTGATATTATTATTTGTTCACATTCATAGTTATATGTTGGCAAAAGCGCACGTGCATTACGCACAGGAATCATTGAACATACAAGTGCCACCAGAAGACAGGATGACATGTCCAATTTATCGTCATTTTAAGCTTGCCAAACATTCTTTGTCTGACATGAAGTTCCTGGGCATTGAGAGGATTTAACCTCATAGAAGAGACTGAGAGAGAGACAAGAAATTGTTACAATTATTGCCTTTAAGATTTTGAACTTAAGTCTTTATTTCCTGATGGTGTGAATGAATAATTAGAACTTTCCTGCTTTTTGTTTTTGACACATTGTGCTTCTTTGTATTGTTTGTAGTATTTGTATCTTTTGCAGATTTGCAATATTTATATTATTTGCTGCAGTTGTATATTTGTAATATAATGTGCTATACATAAAAGGTGTGTCCATGCCATGTCGTAATTACAGCAATTATGTGATTTAAACTTTTGTGAGAGTTCCTACTTGAAACACGTGACCGCTGTACCACCTGACCACTGCTGAGTCATTTGCCCTAATTCCTAGTCTAAGGACGTGAACAGCTCAGAATATAACGTCACATATTGCCATCTCGAGACTACTGTAATTACGACATGCCGTGAACTGCCATACTCTCTTGGAGCTCAAATCTTGCTAATTGAATCCAGCTGATTATCCTTAATTGGTAATCTGCAAAGAAAAGGGTGTATGTTTGTTGTAACATGAGCACTAAAGCAAGCAACGTGCTGTTATGTCTGCTCTAGCTTTTTATTCACGTACACTTTGCACCATGCAGTTTATAAATTCAAAAATAAAAATGTTAGCTAGGGCTGGGCGATATGTAAAAAATATTTTATCGATTATTGCCGTAGAAAATATTGTGATATCCGATTATATCGTCTACCCAAGCCCCGCCGGAGACAACACTGCCGACATACACAGTAAACACAAATCATGTTGAGTTTGGCTGAACTTTATCTAATGCTAGCCTGCGATTCAGTTAGTTTAATTTAATGATTGAAACATTAAAGGTTTTATTTTGGTTCGTTTGAACTTAACCCTAAAACTGGCAATGTGATCTGGGTGTAACATAGTTTTTGTCGTCTTTTTTGGGGCGTAAGAATGATTTTTTCATCAAATCCTTTTATCATTTATCACAGCCTGGTCTGTCTTGAGTATGCTGGTCACATGATTTGTTTTAAAAAAAATTGTGAATAATTAGTCAGCCTGACCTAAATCCAACATGGCTGCCAGTGGTGCAGGACATTCAGATTTTGAGATAAATAAATATATATTAAACTTACTTTTCTTTTGAAAAAATAATACTAACACTGCTAACATTAATTATGAACATTGTCTTGAGGTGCTGAAAAAGAAAATTTATAAAAATGTTGTTCATGTTGTTATTTAGCACGTTTTGAAATATGTGTTACACCTGAGTCACATTGCCACTTGTGGGTATAAAAAAGGGATTAACTTTGTATTCATTTTTGTAACAATCTTTGGAATCCGGGTTTTTTTTTTTTTTTTTTTTTTGACAAATTATAAGGGTTAAACAGGTTAAACTGATACAGCCTGTCTGTCTTGAGTATGCTGGTCACATGATTTGCTTCAAGTTATCTGTGATCAATTAGTCAGCCTGACCTAAATCCAACATTTTTTTGCCATTTTACCAAAAAAAATTTACCATCTTTATGGTAACGCAAGGTCCGATTTCAAAACGGTTTTCACAGGCTGAATCTTGAGTTTGTAAGCTTTCCAATGATATATAATATGTCAACATTATATGAGTTGAAGTATAGGATATAATTGTTTTAAACATGCAATGGCAGTTACAGTTATAGATTTGGTCCTTTTTTTATACCCTAAACAGGCAATAAACTGGGAGTCACAACTCATAAAATCCAAAATACATAACATTTTTCAAAAATTCTTTTGGATATGATTTACTTAAGTCCAGATGATATAAAAAAATGACATGAAATTATTTGTTGCTTATTTTCTACTCTTGCCTGTTTAAGGGTTAAACTAATATAAAACATTAGCTTTGTTATGATAGTGTTGCTAATAATTTCCACACGGTTCTTACTGAATTTGTATTTGAAATTAATTTAGTTTTGTGAGGTGAACGAATACAATTGAACAGAACGGAACCCAATTTGGTGATTGTAAGAAAGATAAATGCATGTTGATGTCACATAGCAATGTGTCTTACCTATTTTGTTCATAACGTCCAATGTTTCTCTTTCTTTTTGGCGTTATCGCCTGAGTAGACATTTCATGATGATAAGTTTAATTTCCTTAATTATAACGAGTAGTGCTGTTTTTAAACTTGTATTCAAGCTATAATGTATTTGTTATTAGTCTAAATTAAGGGATTAAAACGAATTTGTCTGTTTAAAAAACGGTAAGGTAATATTTTTCTTCTTTCTGGTTAGAGTTCCAAGTTCCCCTTAGCCAGAAATGGGCCGCTTATAACAACATAAAAATTACTGCTTTATTTATTTATGAACAGAAGTAATTCAATTATATTTGAGTTTTTAATCTTCAGCAATGCTCCCAATATGCTATAATGGAGCTGCAGACAGAAACGACAAAACGTGTGCATGATTCAAAGCACCATTAATTCATCCATTTGCAATATAACTAAATTGTTTTTATAAAATAATTTTAAAATTACAAGAGATTTTATTTAATCATTATATACACCATTTAAATGAATATTCAGAAACTCAGTTACTGCTGCCATTTTTTTTTTCTGATAAACTTAGACCAAAATAAAACAGGCATATACTTGATAATATAATTTTTTTTAAATGGGAGATATCTCTGCTATTCCTAATTTATAGGATTCAGTTTTGTTTTTTCATCTGCAGAATAAAATAAATTCCCCCCAAAAATGAATAGCAACATTAACTTAGAAATAAATAAAAAAACATAAAAAAAAAAAAAAAGTAAGGATAAATGTTTGACAGGGAATACATAGGCCTATCCAAAACAGTTTCATACACAGACACACGTTGGCGTCACAGCAGTCAACTCCGAACAGGCAAATCAAATAAAGATTAGGCTTTTAAAGTTACAAAAGTTTTTCTGTCAAATTCAGCAAGTGGTTTTCTTTTTTTTTTATTAACAATGGTGGCAACGGGTATATACCGTTGGCTGTTAGGCTGCTGTCAATGCACGGATCCAATAAGCTGACTGTTTTTCTTTCTCAACCATTAAAGTTCACTTAAAGGGATAGTTCACTTTGAAATTAATTTTTGGTATGTTTTAGCTTACCTCAAAGGCATCCAAGATGTAGGTGTCTTTTTTTCCGGAGTAGTTTCAATTTTGATATTTTTAGGTCAAACCGTTCTTGTCTGTCAGTCATATAATGCAGGTCTATGGTCACTGTCTCAAAACAGCATGCACAAAGTCCAAATTAAACAATTCCCCATCGTCCAAATTAAACAATTCCCCATCGTAAGTACACATTGATGGCCTAAGACACGAAACGAGCGGTTTGTGTGAGAAAACGAACAGTATTTATATAGTTTTTGTCCTCTTGTAAACACACACACCCAAATGATCAGAGGACGCGGGTGCTTCGGTCTGCGCAAGCGCCGGAAAAGGTCAGAGGGCGCGGGCGCTTCGATCTGCGCAAGCGCCGGAAAGCGCCAGAAATTATCTCTCGCGCGTGTACGTCACTCATTGTTTACACAGAGATTTAAACATCTTTTAGTCCGATGTATGCACCAAGGCACTCTGTTAAGTAGAGCTACACGAACATGAATCCACACTGTCTATTACTATTATTATTATTATTAGGCTAGTAGTAGTAGTAGTATCATTGACTGCACCCTTATGAGTAGTACACATAGTTTCACATTGGTTTGACTAGCTGCTTAGTATAGGCTACACATATCTTCTCTTCTTATAACATATCTTATAACTCTCTCATGTAAAACCATTCTTACCAAATATATGGTGCAGAAATACATTGTATTGCTCATTTCATGTAATGCCAGCTTTACAAATACAAAGACGTTGTTCACATACCTCCGTTGGATGAGAAAACACCATAGGCACAGCTGATGATGTCAGTACTATGCGATCCTCTCCTTGGTTTATAAAATCATCAGGGGAAAAATGATCGCTGCAGACCCTCCTCAACTTTAGTACGTTTATGGGTGTGTTGATATCCAGCCGAAGAGCGATCAACCAGAACTTCAAGAGGGAAGGATTATAAATTGGGAATTCGTGAAAACTCACCACTCCCGGATGAGTTCGCGCGAGCATACGAAATTGTTTTCTTTTACATCGGTTTAAACATCATGGATAAGCGCAAATTAGAACCATTTCGATTAGCCGTCTTACCTACAATCTCTGTTCTGTGTAAACAATGAGTGACGTACACGCGCGAGAGATAATTTCTGGCGCTTTCCGGCGCTTGCGCAGATCGAAGCGCCCGCGCCCTCTGACCTTTTCCGGCGCTTGCGCAGACCGAAGCACCCGCGTCCTCTGATCATTTGGGTGTGTGTGTTTACAAGAGGACAAAAACTATATAAATACTGTTCGTTTTCTCACACAAACCGCTCGTTTCGTGTCTTAAGCCATCAATGTGTACTTACGATGGGGAATTGTTTAATTTGGACGATGGGGAATTGTTTAATTTGGACTTTGTGCATGCTGTTTTGAGACAGTGACCATAGACCTGCATTATATGACTGACAGACAAGAACGGTTTGACCTAAAAATATCAAAATTGAAACTACTCCGGAAAAAAAGACACCTACATCTTGGATGCCTTTGAGGTAAGCTAAAACATACCAAAAATTAATTTCAAAGTGAACTATCCCTTTAAGACAAAACCGACTGTGCCTACATGTGTGTATTTGTCCATGCACTATATAAGACTCCATGCACGCTGTGTGCGCAGCACAGAAAACAGCACGCATGCAGAAGTGTTCTCTTTGGCGCTTAAAGAATGGTATCAAGAATGAATTCAAGAACTGAATTCACTGAGCGGTTAGCAATTTACTTCTTTGTTTCTAACAACATAAACTGTAAAATGCCTTTAAAAATTATGATTTAACAACTTCACAATTCAAATAAAGTTGACAAAAACAAAACAAAACAACGCATTTTTATATTCAATTGGTCAGAACAAAAACGGCAGATGGGCTGAATGAAAATGCAGATTCACTCTGACAGCAGGTGGTGCATATGGAGCAGCAGAAATAAAGGTGGATACCATTTTGCTTAAACACCACTGTGTTTGCCATTATATAGAGGTAAGACCAAAAGAAAATGCCATCGAAACTTTTCTGAAGACAGTTCCCTTCACAGATACATTCATATAAAGCCACATGAATGGCCAATTACCTCCCAAAAGGTATGGTATGAGATGACTAGAGGTAGTACTCACTGATCGAGATCGGGAACGTTTTCTGTGGTGTTTCTTGGATTTCTTGGAGTGTTTTTTAGTCTTTGAGTGATGATGCTGACATTCGTGCTGTAAAGAAATCAGACATAATCAATGAATTACTGAATTCTTGACTGAAATTAGTTGACAGGCTTTCCATTTTCTTTTAAAGGGGACCTATTATGCCCTTTTCCTTTCCTTTTCCTAAAAACCGCAGTCAGCCGGTGCATCTCTAGAAAAAAAAGTTGCACCAAAATTATTTGCACTCATTTATTTGCATAAATGCTCAGAAAAATATTTTTGTTGCACAGATTCAATTTTGGAAGCATATTTGAACAAAATGGTCGCAATTTCGAGCTTTGGCTTTGTAACTTTGCAGACCTTTTCATGCTCAAGCAGCATCATTACACACTAAAGAAAGCTGGCAATGTAAAAAAAACAAAAAAAACATAATAGGACCCCATTAATTTTTTTTCTTTTTTTAAATAGAAAAAAAAAAATCAATTCTTGTACATATGAATCTGCCTTCTTTAAAAAGTCTTGTAAAAACCGTTCATAATTATTTTCTACCTCTAGTACATGCATGAAGTCTTTGAATATCCTCTTCCTCTCAGACTCCAGAGTGATGTCCTCAAACGCAGGCTCTTTCAGGAAACGCTCTCGTACCTGAGCAAGCATGAACACACATTCACACCAGATCAGTAGAGGAAGACTAATACATCATAAGGAGTCAGTTCAGATAGACAAACTATATAATTGTTGATATTTATTTTAATAGCGTGACATACTCCCTCCCATGTGGCCTCAGGCTCTAGAGGGGGCGTGGCCTGTTTCAGCATGCTCTTAAACGCCGCCTCCTTCCTCTTCATCTTCCTGGCCTCCTCTTTCTCTCTCTCCCTCTCACGTGCTTCAGCCTTCTCCAGCAACTACAAGCAGAACCAGGAAAAGAAACCAAACACAAGTCAATGAATATGAACTCTCATCTCATTAATCAGGAAACATGAACTAAACACACTGGTTCTCTGCTCCAAAATCTAGTGAGCTGGCTTTCTTCCTACAGTCTACACAGGCAAGAATCCACACTGTAGAATCAATCAGGGTCAGTCGCTTATGAGGTTTCATTTCAAAGGCAGCAACTCACACGGACAAATTGCAATCAGCACTCAAACTAGGGGTGGGAATCTGTTGGATTAAAATCAATTCTTGGGGTCATGATTTGATTCAAAATCCAGAATCGACTTTTTTTGAATTTAATTTAATTTATTGTCCTCGAAGCCCACTCCTATATATATATATATATATATATATATATATATATATATATATATATATATATATATATATATATATATATATATATATATATATATATATATATATATATATATATATATATATATATAAGAAAGCCTGTGTCCCCAATTATTTGATATTAATTACAACTCATAGGTGTAAACTTTAACATGAGATTAAATTATAATTCAACAAAACTTTAAAGTTTTGTTGAATTATAATTTAATCTCATGTTAAAGTTACACATCAATCCAGTACCCCTACCATAATCAAAACTCTTTTATTCTGGACGGCAAGGGCAGCGACTGTAACATTTGTTTTTAAGTCTTTGCAGAACCAGGATCCACAGTACCTATCTGCACTACTACATCCGTCCACACAGACAAGATCACTCAGATCGGGGGACTCTGATCTACTATCTGTTGCTAGAACCTTAAAAATAGGGGTGATCGTGCTTTGGCGGTCATCGGCACTAAGTTATGGAAAACGTATCTTTTCTCAATTGCTTTTTAATATATCTTGATTAAAAAAAAAAGTTTTACCTTAGTTCATAAGTTTTCCATTTTTATTGTTCTTTACTTTGCTTTACTGTTTTATGTGTTTTCTATCTTATTGTTTGTTTCCTTGGCTTTTGTAAAGCACTTTGGTCAACACCAGTTGTTTTTAAATGTGCTATACAAATAAAATTGTATTGTATTGTATTGTATTGTATTGTAACACTGGGCATATTTTGCAGTGTTAAACATGTATTTATACCCATTTCATTATGCTCCGAAAATTCTTCAAAAAGAACACAAAGAATGGCCTTCTCAGCTGCCATAGTTGCAACTCTTGAGTCATCAGAACAGGGTGTTCAACGCACCACCGTTCCCGTTCCCGGCAACTTTTTTGTTGGGGCTGTACAAGTAATACCCAGGCATTGTTTGTTTCCAATGGCAAACGCTTGACTGTTCAAACTGAATGCACTTCTCATGTGTAAAAAGTACATAAAGCTTAATGTGTGATGGTAATTATACATTATTTAAGGCTAATTTCTATTCATTAAAATAATGATACAAGACCTGTTGTTGTCAAGTAAGCTTTTTTTGTCCCCTGTTGCAAGCCTGAGCGCTCTCTAAACTTTCCAGGGGCTACAGCAGTTCATTGTTCTGTCAACATTATTAACAGACGTTATCGAATATCGAAATGTATGAATCGATTCGAATTGTTAGAAGAGATATGTGAATCGATTTTTTCCTTCACCCCGAACGCAAACTACATTAGAAAATATAGCTTGATGCCAGCATGTTGCTAAGCTAAAAAGCCATAATCTAAAGTTAAAATATATTTTTTTATTTATTTTCCTTTCCCAATGTTCTTAACACATTGTAGTCTTTAATATTCACCATGCATACTACTGGTACTACATACTAAGTTTTTTTTTTAATGTTTTTAAAATAAGTCTTATGTTCACCAATTCTACATTTATTAATCAAAAATACAGTAGAACAGTAATAAAGAAAATTACAATTTGAAAAAACGTTTCCATTTGAATGTATTTTAAAATGTAATAATATTCCTGTGATGGCAAAGCTGAACTTTCTTCATTCTTCAGCGTCACTTCAGTGATCCTTCAGAAATAATTCCAATATTCTGATTTGGTGCTCAAGTATCAATGGTTCTTTGTTTTATCAATGTTGAAACCCGTTTTTGCCATTTAATATTTATGTAGAACCTTATGTAGATACATTTTCAAGATTCCTTAATGAACAGCAAGTTCAGTCTAGCATCTGCAAATAAACTTTTTGCAGCCACTGTAAATGAATCTAAGTAGCCCACAAAAATGCTACCTGTGTCCATTTTAAAATAGCCCAATCTGTCATGGAAACCTCAACTCTAGCAACACAGTCAGCATTAGGGATTGCCTTTTCTGTGAAGTATACATGCAATGCCGCTTTTCGAATTTTGGGACTCCCTACCTGCCTTCATGTTGGATGAAAACCATCATTTGTTGCCTTAAAATGTAGTTAGGCATCTCACTGCATTTTGGAACAGGGTTCATTTGAATAAAGTACAGCAAGGCAGTCTGCTTACACTGTTGAAGGCCAGTTTGATGTTTCCTGCATCCAGCGTGGTGGCGCGTTTATCAGAGCTGATCACTGAGCCAAAATCCTCAAAGCCTGTGTTGATCTCCACCAGGAAGCCCTTATCCTGTACAAACACACACACACTTCATCAAGGGCTTCAGCACAGATCTGATAAACACTGATCGTCAGGTCTCTCGCTCTCACCTTCAGGATGTCTTTAATGATTCTCTTCTCATCATGGTAACGAGCTTTGAGATCCTCCACGTAAAACTTGAATAAGTCCAGAGGGGTGGAGCCTAAAATTTACAAACAGCATAATGTTGAGCAGCTTATACAATAAATGACACCGACATCCAATTGCACTACATTTAATAATAATTATCATAGACAATCATAATATAAAATTAAATTTTATTCGCCATTCAATTATTTAGTTTTATAGGGCCCAAAATAAGATATTGCCCATTTTATATGTGCTGATGTTTCAGAGTCATGTGGAGTTCACAGATTGTACTGGTGAAATGGAGACTGTCAGAAATGAGGACAGGACCCTTTTACATGTATTATTCATCAACATCAAAGCCTGCCAGGCTCTGAGCGTTTGTGCGAGCGAGCGAGAGAGAGAGAGAGAGAGAGACCTGGCTGGCCCAGCATGTTGTTGAAGCGGATATCAGCGCTGACGGTCGGGTACATCTCCATCCAGGCAGACATGGAGTGCAGCTGCCCATGATCGTGAAGCTCATCCAGGAATTTCTGAAAACACACACACACCACTTTACAACCATGTCAAGGATGTTGTCCTTCACAAAGGATTAATCCTGATGGTACATTTTATTTTTCCCACTTTAAAAAAGTGAGTTTTTAGGAATCCACTGGTTATAAAAAAAAAAACATGTTTTTTATGCATATATATTTTTATATATTAAATTAAGTAAAATTGCACATTTTCAAGGTTTCAAACTGCCGAAACTTAAGACTTTTAAAAAAGCCTTTCCAGTAAGATGGGGGCTTGAATGTGAGTGTATGTCATCACTATACAAGAAATGCAAAAATAAAGTTAATTTAGATCCAAACTAGTCAGTAAATGGTATCACAGCAAAGTGACATGGTGTCTTTGAGGGTTCCTACACATTTAGAACATAGAAATTCAATACTTTTCCATATTCAGATTTTCAAACTTCTCAGTAGATTTTTCAGACCAAATTTAACATCTGGTGAATCAATGGTTTAAACTTTGACTGTTAACATGTGTGCTACATTCTCACTATGTATGCTGTTATGTTGCAGTAACCCAATTATATTTGTAATAATAATGGCAGGCAATTATGGCAATTAATTATCAGGTTCCATTACCCATAAAGTATTCACCCATATAGCATTATTATCAGAATTATATTCAGTATACAGTACAGTTCAAAGGAGACTTGTTTATAGTAAAAACAAGCAGTTTTGCGTAATGTAAATATGCATCTTGAATTCATTCAATCATGTTAAATGACCCATTGAAATTATGAAATTATCCATTTTTTTTTTTTTTTTTTATTAGGAAACAGAATAGGGGTAACAGTCTGAAAACATATATTTCCATATATGGGAGATTTAAATAGTAAACATTTTTGTTCCAAATGTATCACTGACAAATTTCAGAGTGAGAGCTGTTGTAAGCAGTTTGAACCTATATTAAATGCAAAATAGTTATCAATTAATCGCTTTGAACAATATTTATACTCCAGTGGGTTTCTGAGTGTTAATAAAGCTGAGTGATGCTTTAGCATTCTGTCTCCCTCATGGCATAATGACCCGTTGTACCTTAAACTCGGTCAAACAGATCATCTGTCATCACAGACTTTGTTGATATTCCAGCATCAAGTTCCAATTAATCAAGGTGAGCGCTTTTCATATTCGCAAGCCTGGACAGGTGACGCAGCGGACAAACCAGGACAGTTACGTGTGTGTGTGTGTGTGTGTCACCTGGAAGGACTCTCTGTTCTTGCGTTGTCTGCGTCTTTCTCGCAGAAGAGTTTTCTGTTTCTCGTCCTCCTCCTCTTTCTCAAGAGCACGGATGTGTTCCTCAAAGCAGATCAAGGCATCCTCCTTGTCCATGTCTAACACAAACAGAGAGGAAGATAAAAGCTTTGTCTATATCAAACACACTCGCTTGCATTATGCGGGTTAAAAGCATCATCGTGTGGAGGCGGCTGTTAATGTGTGTGTGTGTGTGCTCATACTCTGTAGCTCCTCGTCTTCAGCAAAAGTGGGGTTGTCCAGCAGGTACTGCTGTGCCTCAGACCATGTTGTTCTGTATGTTACATTGGCCATATTGTCCAAAATGTTCTTCAGCGCCTCCCAGTTCCTCTTCCTGAGCTGCTTGGCTTGTTCCTGAAACAAAGCATTGAGTCACGATCAAATAACATTAGGCTGCAGACAGGACAAGATCTTAAATGCATTAGGAGGGCAATATTTTTTACTTAATTTGATGCAATAAATATTTAATAATTATTTAAGAAAAAGTATTTAAGTACACAATACAGATGTGACTAAATTCATATCGCATGACAGGGTGTATGTATGTATGTATGTATGTATGTATGTATGTATGTATGTATGTATGTATGTGTATATATATATTGTGGCCAATGTGAAGAGAAAAACATTTATCAGGGTTTTTTTTTTTTTTTTTTTAATCAGTGAGATCAGTTAATCAGGTTTATTGCTTTATAATTGAAGTTTGCATGTTGAAACGCATCCAACTTAAAAAGATATCAAGATTTAAATAGTTAAATAAATAAATAAATAAAAAAAATTAGTAGGTAATTAGGTTATTAGTGTAAATATGTATTAATTAGAGAGCAGTGATAACCAAATTCCGTCAATCAAACCTTCTCTTTCTTAGCCAGATAGAAGAGCACATCTTCATAGATCTCCAGCCTGTCTCTCTCAGGAACACACGACCACACTTCCTGATCGGCAAACATCTGCTCCGCTTTCCTGCACAAAGACACACATTTTCTCAAACAACCCTCTGCTTAAAGCAAGCCACTTTTTTTTATAAACAACAATTTCATCTGTGTGCAAGTACAAACATTGCTGCAGTTTAAATGTTAGTCAGTAGGGGGCAGTGACATTACAGCATTTTAACATCATATAACTACTAATTAATAATGGAGAGCATCTATGAGACCTTATGACACAGTGCAGACAGGAACTCACGAAAAACAACACTGCTATTTAAAGCCTGATTACAAGTGAGATTTAAACCAATAACATCATTTAACTCCGTGACATCACCACAACCTCCCAACATGTTACCATGACAACACTGATGTGATTTTAATCACCTAAGTAAGTGGGGGAGTAAAGTTCAACTGCTCTGAATCAATGACAGATAAAGAGAACAAACACAGAGCTGAAAAATCAGTAACCTTGTTTATAGTATTACTAGATTTAAAAAAAGAGTGGTGCTTGTGCATGTAAAACTCTCCACTATGAAGCTGAGGTGATGCGGGTGGGTGCCAGTTGCTAAGGTTTCTTGGTATTTTTGTAAGTGTTGCTATGCAATTGCTAGGCTGTTTGTTCAAACCTCCTTAACCTAAAGTATAAGGTACACATTTGTATTATTAAAATTATTAATTTTATTAAATTGTTATTTGTTTGTGGGAATTGTTTAACGTCGCATCATCAAAAGAGCTGAAAACACTCACTTGTATCGTGTGGTTGAAGTCATCTTCTCATGGTTCTCCAGAAAGCGCTGGAAAGTCTCTTTAGACTCCTTGTATTTGATTCTGGCCTCTTCCTTTTCCTCTTTCTCTGTCTGGACTTTATAAGCATTGAACGCCTGTTTCTTTTCACTCAGCTTGGGCAGAGCACTGCATGCGCGCGCACACACACACACGGAAAGAGATGCGAGTTTCAGTGCAGTGCTCAGGATGTAAACGCTATCAAATGACAATAATGCTATTGCAGTATTTGGATACCTGTAACGAGGGTCGTTAATTATCAGCTTCATTGCCTGCTCCCATGATGCATTGGAGGAAACACCCTAGTTACACAGAGGGAGAAAGATGGAAAGTTACTTAAAACCAGACTTAAAATTATATAAGGTTACTCGATGCATGACATGCTTGGGAAAAAATATGGGGTTGGAAAAAAACTCCAAATGGCATAAAAAGAGAAAAGCTTTTTAAATATAAGAAAGTGCTTTATTGTAAACTTCCAATGTGGAATTTGTTTATATTTGCTAAATTACAATTAATGAGACATTTTTCATCAGGTAGAATAAGAGATTTTTATTTGGCCTGAATAGATAATTAGATTGATATCTCGTGACTGTTGAGAGGCATAAATGGCCATCAAATTAGCAGAAAGGTGGAAAAGAAAAGAAAAACAGAGTAATACGGTTTGGAGAAGTAGATCTCCATGTTGACATCACACAAGTTCGTGATTGATTATGAGTGTGTCTCTCCGAAAGGCTGTCGTGGGGTCTGTGAAGCGTGCGATTCCACCGTCTTCTGTTTCACTCACTCCAGTCTAATCACACTCACCGCAATTAAACAGCCGCGGCTCTCACAGGAGCACTTTGTGTGCCAAATTAATACACACTAAATTTAGAAACACCCAGTTGGAATATCAACACCTCCCTCCTCACTGCAGGGGGGAGAGAGAGCACAAAAAAATATATAATTACCTTTTCTTTCAACAGTTCTTTAAAGGCCTGCTTTGCCTCCTCTTTTGTGTTCCACTTGTAAACTTTCTTCACCAGCTCAGGTCTCTCCTCCTTAGAAACATCATTACTGGAAAACAAATTAAAATAAATACAAAACTAAAGTTACCTTTTGAAGAAAAATGAGCATTGTGGCACAAAACAATTCCCAACGCTTAATTTCATAAACTGAATCAGAATTTTCAACAGGAAACAATGTAGCGCAATCATCAGGATATGACTGGATCGAGAAATGTGAATCATGTTAGACTATGAATTAATGAAATATTAGTGATTAACAGTGGTTAACTAATGATTAGTTTTACAATCTCTTTATGAACTCTTTGAGGTGTCAAAGTGGTAGTTGTGTAGCTCTCAATGGAGGGACAGAAATCTCTCAGATTCCATTAAAAAGATCTTCATTTGTGTTCTGAAGTCTTATGGGGGTTTGGAACGACATGAGGGTGAGTAAATGATGACAGAATTTTCATTTTTGGGTGAACTACCCCTTAACGCATCCTTGTTGGATAAAAGTATTGAATTAAAGTATTAATTTAAAAAGAAAAAAATATATTACTGACCCCAAACTTTTGAATAGTAGTGTTAAATCAATGAAAAAATGTATGCCAGAGAGATTAAGAAAGTACAAATAGGTAATTATATTTATGTTGTCTAATATCATTACAATTTGAAATATTTAAAATATATTAGAATGATTTCTAAAAGATCATGTGACACTGAAGACTGGAGTAATGATGCTGAAAATTCAACTTAACCATCACAAGAATAAATCACATTTTAAAATATATTCAAACAGAAAAGAGTTATTTTGAATTGTAATAATTTTTCACAATGTAACCGTTTAAGTCTATTTTTGATCAAATAAATGCAGCCTTGGTGACTTTTCAAAAACATTCATATATCGGAATTATTTCAAACTTTTGACTGGTAGTGTATTTCATGTAATCTGTTCTACACGGTGAGATGTGTGCTGAACGTCTTTGAGTTCATTACCTGGGTTGTGTCTCTACGCTGGGCGTTTCCTCAGTGGAGTTAACGATGACATCACTGCTGACCTCAGCAACTTGAGCGGGCACGTGAGACGGCGGCTCCTCTGAGGTGCCCGTCGCCATGGTAACCTCTGTCTCAGCAACTGCCGCCACAGTAACAGGAGGCTCGATCTGAGATGGAAGAACAGGGGTGGTGCCAGGAGCCACAACATCAGCCGTCCTTTAACAGACACAGGTAAAGATCATTATAATTGGATCATCTTTGAATTAAACAAAATGTGTATGAAAAGTCTACCTTCTTATGGAATTCACATTTTACAGTGACACTACCTTACCCTTCCAAAACCTATATATTTGCTATCTTGAAATTAATTTGCATTAAAAATGATTCTGTCCCATTAAAGATTTATTTGTTAATTTATTGTCGCTGATAGCCGGCTGCTTTAAAACGCTCCCGTGAGTGTTTGTGCATCTCTGGGAAGAGTGTCAAAGGTTTCTATTTACAGATGTGTTTATGCTGTGTTGGGCTTTGTAGCCAATCACAGACATATCTGTTGAGCGCGTGAACGAAATGACCAATCAGAGGTGTTTAAGTTAGTCAGAATCTGCTCAACACCGCTGAGTTTGTTCAGTGCGAGTTCTGCACGCTCGCAAATCCTGTCATTATAAACAGAGTATAAACATAATGCCAGCTTTACTGATTATAACGGGAATTTCGCAAGAGTGCAGCTTTGTGTACCTCACATTATAATCATCAACTTCAATTATAATGGCAGCAATCTTTGCTAGATCTCTGTATATAATATAGATTGTTCATGCTGCTAATTAGGTAATTACACATTGCAAAGTTTCTGGATTTACAACCGTGTGTAAATTAAATGCCATTATAAACTTTTTAATTCCACTAAGATTTTGGTGAAAGCAATTTTCAATGGATGGACAAAAATAATGAGTTAATGTTAAAAATATCTTCATTTGTGTTTTGAAAATAAACTAAAGACCTATAGGTTTGGAACAACATTGGGCTGAGTAAATGACAGCATTTTCAGTTTTGGGTGATCTATCCTTTTATGGTCCAAGTAAATAAAGCTGATGCTCACCCATTTTCCTCCGCCTTTATCATCGCTGAAGAAAAGAGAGGAAAAAAAGTTAAACCATTTTCTCATGTAGGATTTCTGGATTTGTGTTTGTGTAAGAACAACTTTGTGTACTGACCCTCCAGGTCCTCTAGTTCTTTGGGTTTAGTCCAGCGAGACTCTTTGGTCTGCGAGTTATAGTAATAGGGCTTTCCGGTGTCTGACTTGTATTCTTTCCACGGGCACTTGGACAACATTTGCTGCAAAACACAAATCTCTTTGAGTTTGTTTCAATTTACATTGAAACATAAATACATAAGTATTTATCACAAATTAGGATATTCCTGCAAATAAACTTTATATATAAAAATTGAGCTTTGTATTTCCACCTAGTTTAATATATATATATATATATATATATATATATATATATATATATATATATATATATATATATATATATATATATATATATATATATATATATATATATATATATATATATATATATATATATATATATATATATAAAATCCTGACATTACAAAAAAAGATCAGTTGGGATCAGCAATTTGTTTGTTCTATACTATAAATTGTTTGCATATTAACGCATGGACTTCTGCAACAGTGCTCCAATCTTAAGACTCTTAATAAAAACAATAATTGATAAGTCATCTCTCTTGTCAGAAAATCTGTTAACCACTTGTTGAATTTGTTTCACATTATGTAAGAACGAGCCTCAATTCAAAACTCTGTCAAGCACAGACTAACTAAACTAACCATGCTATTTAATCATTGTTAATAGTAGTAGTAGAAGTATTAGTACTACTACTATGTAACCATGGGGCATTAGACTCTCAAAAGCAGAATATGCCTTAAAGGGGACCTATTGTGCCCCTTTTCACAAGATGTAAAATAAGTGTCTGATGTCCCCATAGTGTGTATCTGAAGTGTGAGCTCAAAATACCCAACAGATCATTTTTACAGCATGTTTAAATTGACACTTTTTGGGGCTCAGAAAAACATGTATCCCTTTAATGAGCTGTTGCTGCCGACCCAGAAGTCAGAGCCTCACGAGCTCGCGCTCTGTCAGGACAATCTCATCTCACAGAATGAGAATATCAAAACAGAAACTCTCAGTAGCGGTGTTCATTTCGACCTGGAGTCGTACAATAATGCCCACAGAGCCAGAGAATATATGCTGTATGGAGATAGAACAGGTATAGTTAAGTTTAATTACGATTATAACGTATTTGTCATCTGCTTTTATCCACTATTAATACAAGCCTATTGTAGCAGACCCTGTCCGAATGATGGCCAAAAATATACTGATGAGTTTAATGAAGTTCATTGTACATCACACAAAAGATGAAGCATCAGTTTTACTCCAGACAATCACTGTAAGAGCTGAATAAACACTACAAGAAGTGCACATAAAAGTCTTATCCATAAACACTCTCTCTCCCTTTCATTATCATCAACATACACAGCGAAATACACAAAACACTCGTTACAACTAACAGTAAACAAATATATACACACCTTTTCAGTGGGTGCTTAATAAACTGGTAAACTTTATATCCGCAAAACGACTCGATTAGCTGTCATAAAGTGTGCGCTCTCACTTAAATTTCTGCCGTGATCAGTAACGTTAGGCCTATCGATCCGGAGACTGTAAGCTGGATCACTAACAGTTGGTACAGATCCACCCTCGAGTAACAACGGGAGTAAATGAAGACTGCTATGTTCATTCTTACATCCAAACAACAAAACACCTCAATCGCTTAGGAGACATTCTTGTCTACAGCTGCTCCGGCGTCGAAACAATGGCCTGAGAACGGCTTGTTCTGAGACACTGCTTATGATTTATGGGGATTTAAAAAAAATGCGCTGGGTGGATTTTTATCATTATAGGGTGGTTGTGTACACACACTGCAAACACACATTTATGTTCCAAGTAACGTAATGTAAAAGTCAATTTTGCATAATAGGTGCACTTTAAGAACATATAGAACACCTGAATGAGCAGTAATTGGCAGATGAATATGACAGTGTAAGCGAGAAAGGTGAGTTGACCTGTATTTACCTCTGCAGGTGATTTGAGCTCATCTGGTTTCTCCCAGGTGGATTGTTTGGTCTCTGTGTTGTAGTAATATGTTTTTCCATCCAGTGATTTATGCTCGGTCCATACTGACTTCTGCAGGAGACATGATGAATACTCATTACATCATTAGTCACTAGTCGTTTCATCAGCTATATCCTGCAGTCATTAGTTTAGTTGTACAAAACCATGTATGACCATTGGTCGTTCAAGCATCAAAAAAGAAGCAAAGGCATTAAAGTATTATAAAAGTTGGACAATAAAAGTTGCCCATATATATGACAGTCTTCTGAAACCATATAATGGCTTTGTGTGACAGCGAACTGATCCCTGGCTCTCCTTGGAGAATTTACGAGAGAAGCAGAGATGTCCAAGTTGGGAATTAATCAATCAGAACTACTTGATGAATTGACTGATCCAGTTACTAGACTGGTCTGAATGATACAGCCATGAATCAAACTGGTGTGCTTTACGAGTGACTCAATCCATTCCATAAAGTGGTTTTATACTTTCATATGCAAACATTTTTTAACTGTACTTTAATTTCAGGCAAGTGTCATTTTTGGCCGATAAAAACTGTTTGTTGTGTCTTGCCTTTTTCGTCTGTTCATCAGGAGAAGACTCAGTTGATGTGGTGCTCTAGGAGGAAATAAATCATATTTCCATGTTAAAAGTTTTTTTTGTCTTCAATAATAGCATTGTATATGGCTTGTGAATTATTGAGACAGGAAAATAAATTCTATAAATTTAAATCCCAATAATAATTATACAATATTAACAATGTGTTTGGTTGCTTGTTCTTACTGTTGTTCCAGGAGCAGCTGGCGCTGAAATAGATCAAAAACACTGATTACATTTAGAAATAATAATCAACAATATGATTATGACCAAAAAACATTTATCTCTTACCTGCAGGCTCAACTGGACTCACACCAGGCTGAGATGGACAAAGGAAAGAGGGTTTCATTACATAAAAAAGCCAATAGAATAAACATGCTGATTTGTGTGTAACATCTTTTAAATGGCTTGAAACTTCATATAATCTATGAAAGCTCTGTCATTAATTGTTGGAATTAAATTAGTCCATGAGCAGATCTAAAGATATCAGAGCTAACTTCATTAGCAGTGTCCTTAACCCAAATTGCAGGAAAGGAAAATGCTATCTGACTGACAGGCAGTTTGACTGACAGCTCCTGGAGCATCAGCTGGATTCTGCATCTGATCAGACGTCTTCATCTACAGCTCAAAGCCTGGTGCTAATTATTACTGATGCTATCAATATTTAATATGGTTAACTAACGACAGGCTGTTTGATGCTTAATATAGCTGATTACATGAAAGCAGATCTTAAATCACCACTGACTGAGGAGGTGTGTTCAAAATAAAGAACTGCGCATGTATGGTTAGTTTGATCTTATATATACACTGAACTGAAACTGCCATGTTGTCTTTTCATCCATATTCACTAGTGACGTAATGCTTTGAAAAGCAAATGAATTAAGCCACTCTAATTGAACTGGGCTGTTTCATGTTATTGGTCAGATATGAATTCGCTTTCCACGCATTTCTCTCCATATAAATTAAGAACTGGTCACAGCTAAAGTGTAGGTAGGCCTACTTCACAAAATGAAAAGTAAAAATACATTTCCTTAAAAGGATGTTAGTCATTTTTGATAATGTCTGGTCATTTTTGTCTGAAAACAGTCAGATTTTAGTATAGCTCAACAGTTTTTAATTGCCTTGCAGACATGTGCCGTTCAAACACTGAGATTATTCAGAAGGATCATCTGAGCTAGACAGATTTTACAACAGGGTACTGACCTGGTGCTTATGTTTAAATACACTACGGGTCAAAATTCTGGGGTCAGTAAATAAAGATTTATTTTATTTTATTTTTTTATAAAGAAATTAATACTTTTATTTAGCAAAGATTAAATGTATCACATGACAGTAAAGCTAGCATTTAGATCTGATGACATTCTGGCTGTGGCTTTCTCTGCTTCTGAATGTAGCAGCTGCCACTGAGATTCTGTTAAGAATAGATTTATTGCACAAATATTTGGATCAGATTGGGTACAAGTTTAGGGTACATAATATAAACAGTGCTTTCAGAATCTAAAATCAATATTTGACTCATTTGGACTGAAGAACATGAGTGCATGCATGTAAACAACTTACATAATGAATGTTCTTTTTGGAGTTATTAAACGTTATTATATAACTGAGTTATTAAAGTTACAGTACCTTTGGTTCCTAATGATCACGATAGGGGTCATATTCTAAAATGTCACTATGGGATCAAAGACAGTTATGTTGTTTTTCACTCTCTCTGAATGCAGCCGAATACTGAAAATGCTATTCATTTCTATTGATTTTTCACTGAATTGTGCGATCTGAAGAGCTTGAAACGGCTGTCAATCATATTATGTATATCCTGTATACTACCTCTTCTGAGTCCCGTACATAAACAACTGAGAGAAACGCTTCGACAGTGATTCGCTTCGCGCTCAGTGTGAAAGGGCCTTCAGACAGCGTGTGAATACTAAATTGAGTTCGCTTTCAAGTCTGCTTGCGCTTGAACAGAAAAATTCACACAAAAATTATGTCAACATGACCGTCTTGGTGAGTATCCTAGCAAACATAGTAGGTTATGTCTTAAAAGTGAATGTAAACAGTCGAGAAAGACGACGCATATGTAACAGTATATTGGATCCATGCATTATGTCTTAAAGTGACAGCAGCCTAATATTATTGCTGCTGTCTGTGTTTTTAAAGTTAATCAAACAACAAAAGAAATCACTCACTGCTCGACTGAATAACTTAAGTTTATAAGGATTAATCTTTATTTAATTTATATAGTGAATATCATATGCAGTGTTATTTTACATTTGATTAATTTCTGTACCTGAAAACTACAGTTAGACCTACCTGAAAAACACTGTTTATGTTCTTTTTTTTCTTTTCTCAATTGTATTTATTTGTGCTATTTCCACAGTTAGATTTTTTTTGACAGTAGTATGTTTTTCCTGAACATAGCACAGACAGAATCGTACAGAAACCATGACCCTAAAACCGTGATAAAAAACAAACCATGAGTAATTTGAACCATTACACCCCTAACAGTCACAAAGTGTGCAGTAGGGAAGGAGACGTATCATACACTGAAATAAATTAGATCAAGCTGATCTTTTTCTGCTACTATCACTCATAACACGTGGATAAGTGCTATAAAAAAATGGTGTTGATTCTAAATTGGTACATTTTGCCACTTTGCAGGGTTATTCAGACACTGCTGACACCATGTGAGGGTCTATATTTAACCAGCACTGATGGAATAGTGTGATATACAGGCTAGTTTACCGGTCCTGTAGGCTGGATTGATGCAGCTGGCATCCGGGGAGGCATCATCATTCCTGGTATCATTGGTGGCATCATGGCTGGCATCTAAGAAAAGAGTTATGAAAAATTAATGTGAACTGCTAATTTCCTTCCTACACTGCACACGGGGAGAGGAAGGCATGTGCTGAAAGGAGTAAAAGCACATCTTGTGCTCTGTATTCTCCAGTCCCTGATTACAGTGTGAACCTCACATCCAAAAACATCCACTGACACACCTTTCATCTCTCTCTCTCACACACAGGTGGAGCATTGGGTCCAATAAGATAGCACTACTGCAATCATATCAATGATTTATGTCTATATTCATGTTCAAGACTATGCACTTCTCTCATCTCCATGTTAGTGTGAATCACATACAAATTTTCAAGAAATGTTCAAATCATTTTTCATCACATAATCAAAAGAAATAAGTAACTGTATTTTGGATCAATAAAACAAAGCCTAGGTTTAGAGTCTTTTTTTTTTTTAAATATGATATTTGCATGACAATTGTGCACACATCCACCCTCCTTAATACTATAGCACAGAGATCAAAGACAATCAAACTGTCTGGGAACAATTTTTTTAACTAAATTATGCTAACGTAATGGAAAAGTTTCATTTAGAGGTGAAATGCAGTATATGACAAGAACATGTGTTTGTAAGTTTTACACAATAACTATAAATACTAAAGGTGATCGAGTCTTTAAGTCCCCCTGTAGTCAATAACTTTATGCCTTAAAACTCATCTTTAATCACCAAAATGACATTTAATTGCTTCTTAATAAAAAAATAATTCTTCATGCCTTAAAATAACTTGAATGTAACTACACCCTTGCCTCATTAAGTATACGCAGTTCTATGAATATGCAAATTAGCCCCACCTCCACTCTCACACACACACCAGCTCAGAGATCCACACGTTGACCTGATTGGTTACAAGGTAGTTTATGACATCAGAAACACCAGCGATTTCAAACCGTGTTTTTGAGACTGTCTTTGGTTCACTGCAGTTTTAAAGAGAAAATACTCAGCAATGGTGTTGACTTATGGATTTGCACATGGTTTAGGCTATCTCAAAGCAAATTAAAAACACCACATAGACATATAAACAACATTAAAAGCTTGATTTTCACCACAGGGGGACTTTCAGAACAATAACTCTATATTAGCATCCACACTAACAGATGATAACATTGTTTATTATAAACACACAGTGCAGTTATATAGTCTGCCACTTTAAATCTTCAAGTAGATTCTGACTAGCTGTCAATGTTTTTACTAGCTCATCAGCCGGAATATAAAAATATTCTAAAAGTGATTCCAACAATACTGTTCCTCTGTGTCATTATAGCTGTGGTGTGGACATCCCTATTCTCACAGAATCAGAACGATTATTAACACTTTATAGCTATCATCCTTGGTGTGAACGGCCCATTATGTTGCCGCTACAGAATGTGCATTAATCATAATATTCTGTAGCAAAACATGAATTTGACACTAGCAGTAAGGACGGAATTTTATCTTCTGGAGGTGGACAATAATCTTTCATATTGTTCTTTCGGAAAAACTGAAACAGAATTACTGCTGAGTATGAAATGTGCTATACAAATAAACTTTTCAATACTTGTTTTGTCTAACAAACACAAACTGTGTTGAAATTAAATGCGACAAGAACTAAAGACTGGTCCCTGCAAAAATGTGCAACGTGACCACTAATTTCTCATTTGTGAATAAAATAGGCTACTCCTAATGGTTGCGTTTACCGAACAACTTCTGTCATTTACCGAATTCGAAAAACATAGACAGTTTATTCAACATGTTTTCTGTCATTTTGACTGATAGAAAAATAAAGTATCTGGGCCTGTATTTATAAAACTTCTCAGAAATGCTCTTTAGAATAGTCTTAAGCTTTGACTTAAGTGTCAAAAATTCATAGTAAAAAGTAGTAGTTGTCTAAGAGTAGGATACTTTTATAAAGAAGCTAAAGGCAACTTTCAGCAAAGTCTAAGACTGATTTTTAAGTGCTGACTGAAGTGGCACTTAAGTTTTGTGAACTAAGGACTACAATGTCAACCGAAAATGGCCACCCTCAACTTCTGAATCAGCCAATAGTGACCCTGCAAGTCACAGCAGCATGACACAAATTATTTAAAGTAATTATAATAAATGGATTTGCATTGTGCAAAATTATCACAAATTAGTGTTGATGCTATGGAATCCTTTTCTATTGATACCTGTGTCCTCATTTATAGTTAGAGCAATTATGCAAACATGAGTTCCATCAGCGGCTCCAACAATCCTCATAAAAGTGGCTTGCTTTTGCCACATGGTTTGAAGATCAGTTGGAAAGTCAATGAACTGCCACTTCATACCATTACAGTAGTGGCCAAAAATGATATCCGGCATAGGAAAATTGACAGATTCACCCTTTATTCAAATATTATTTATTCAAATGTGTTAGATTTTGTAAGCAAATTGCGTAGTTGTTCTTTGAGTCAATTGTTTTATTACTGATAATGCAATGAAACATGCCAAATCATGCAAAGAAATTATAAACACATGCAAAAACAAACGAAAACCAGTCAAATACTAATAACTGATTATATTGTTGTCAATGTATTATTTTTCCTATGAGCTTTTTTGTTTTTCTAAAACTTGTAGTTTGCCTTTTTTGCCAAATACTTTTGTCAGATATAATACCTTTACTAAGTTTTGTAAGGTCATTAAAAAAACCAAACAAAAAAACCCTCCACACATCACTTTTGGCCACTACTGTATGTATGGTGTGGTTTGCGCCACAATAGTGCAATTTAAGATCCTGCCCGTTTCACACATACTGTGCAGTGCGTATGCGGTGCAGGAGCAGCACGCGCTATAGTGCTTTCACATATGCTGCGTTTGCAGTGTGTAACTGATCCGCAGCTCTGCTCTACCACAAAAACACTCACTATTTGTATTTCAAATCTAGAAGTTATCAGCAACTTTTATTTCAAAAAAGTTGTCAGCATTGCGATTCTCTTTGTACACATATACACTCTTTAATAGACGTTTAAACAACTTAAACAATGCATTATTCAGTGCTACTTCTATATAGATTTATATAGGCTATTAAGTTGCTCAAGCAAGTAGTAAAATATTTAACCATGTACTTATATTAAAATCACAAACATTTTTAATTAAAACTTAAAATTGACAAAAACCGCAGACTCTCGTGCCTTTTCCTTTGCATTTAAATTTTAATACAATAAATCTTGCATGTCACAAAGAACTTGTTTTTCCACCTCCACGAATCAGACGAGTGTTGTTCATTATGTCGCTTTACCCCGGTCTTAAAGTAAAATAGATGACTGTGAAAAATAGTAGAATTAAATTAAATTCATTTATGGTGAGATTACTACATTTTATTTAATTAAATGCATTTATGGTGAGATGATTATATTTTCATGTCAATCTGTGTTCATTTTGACCACCAAATTTATTAATTTTACTTTATTTCATTTTGTCACTTTAATTCAGCATTTGCAGCACAGCAAAAATAGACTCTGTGCGGAAACGATTGCTGCACTGCTGTATACGCACCGCACCTGGAATGGATCGCCGGACCGCATCCGCGTGCAGTGTGCAAGCTCTAACCTGTTAACATGGGTGTGGAAAAAAAATACGCACCGCACACTGCAAACAGAGTATGTGTGAAATGGGCTACTGTGGACTGATACACTTCTGCATTTTTCCAGTTGCCAAAAAATGTCATTATTACTTTCATTAGTGCAGTCAGAGCATTGATTTGTAGAGTGGGAGAAGTTATTAGCCTACATTTCTTACAAGGTCAGTTACAAAAAGAATACCTTTACAATCAAGCCTGTATCGTTTCACTGTCATCATATCATACTGTAATATACATAACTCCAATACATTATATTTTTTAAGGAAAGTGTGCGGTCTCGTCCTCTCTGCTGCCATCTTGTTAACTTACTCCTAACTAGGTTAGGATACCTCTTCCAGCACTCTTAAATAATTTAGGAGCTGAGACCTAGTCTTAACACTTAGGAACCTTTATGAATCACACTTATTCTTAAGTCTAGTAGGAATAAGAGTAAAATTATGTTATTCTTAGAATTTGACACTTAAGACTAAAATTTTACTCTGAGCAGCTTTGTACATACAGCCCATGGTCTATTACGTTTCTCCACTTTAGTAACCCTACCAAAATGAAGGATGCAACCAGAGAAACTAAGAGTTCATATACAGATAAAATTAATAATCACAGTCCCTGTAAAAATAAGCTGGCAGAGAGACATAGGTGAGGATTTACAAACAAGAGATTCTAAGTGAAGTGCAGTGGTACAATTTGTGAGGTAATAGGACTGGGTAAAAAACATATTGATTCCTCAATTTTAATCGATTCTCATTTTTATGAAGCAGTATCAATTCTTAAATCCCAAGAATCAATCTTTTGGTCTGTGTTGTTCTCAGTTGATGAATGAACAGAACACCGTAGAGCGCTTCCCATCCAATAAATCGCAATAAGCTTTGTTTACTTTTGATATGAAAGTCTCAGATTTCAAATTGGGTCCATTTTTTAGGAAATTGAAACATTTTGGTGCTCTTTAATGTGACAGATGGCTGTTTTCAGTGAAGTGCCAGCGTGAAGCGCACATGTACAGATCCTCTCTTCCTAGGGATGCACCGATATGAAAATTTTAGCCGATACCGATAATTCTTTATATTTGAAAGCCGATAACCGATATATTGGCCGATAAGCCTAAATCCAAATTTATATATAATTTTTGAGAGCCTGATTACAAAAACACAAGTCTCACCATTAAATCCATGTCCCAAGCACACAATTATAAAGATGTTCTCATTATAATTGTATGTAGCCTACATGACAGGCTGCACAATGTTGCACTTGACTTTATGTTCCTTTTCTGAAGTGATTACAATCATATTTCAAGCAATTCAAAAACATCATGGAGAACAGTGCACATGCTGAAGGAAATAATTCATTATTTATTGACTTTAATATATCGGCCAAATTTTCTTATCGGCCCGATAAAGATAACATTAAAAATGGGCCAATACCGATATGGTGGCCAATAATATGTCATGCATCCCTACTTCTTCCGCTTTAGTGCTAGTTACAGCATGAAAACTGACCGAAATCCTTATGTCATGAAATTGCTCAATCAGCGTTTCAACCATGGAAAGACATCAATAAAACAGTTTGTAAACAATGTAACGTAATGTTACAGTTACCTCAGAAAAGCCATTCAGTGACCATAAACAAAAAAAAACCTCTAGAGAGGAACATTTGGCTAAATACAGTGAGGAAAATAAGTATTTGAACACCCTGCTATTTTGCAAGTTCTCCCACTTAGAAATCATGGAGGGGTCTGAAATTGTCATCATAGGTGCATGTCCACTGTGAGAGACATAATCTAAAAAAAAAAATCCAGAAATCACAATGTATGATTTTTTAACTATTTATTTGTATGATACAGCTGCAAATAAGTATTTGAACACCTGAGAAAATCAATGTTAATATTTGGTACAGTAGCATTTGTTTGCAATTACAGAGGTCAAACGTTTCCTGTAGTTTTTCACCAGGTTTGCACACACTGCAGGAGGGATTTTGGCCCACTCCTCCACACAGATCTTCTCTAGATCAGTCAGGTTTCTGGGCTGTCGCTGAGAAACACGGAGTTTGAGCTCCCTCCAAAGATTCTCTATTGGGTTTAGGTCTGGAGACTGGCTAGGCCACGCCAGAACCTTGATATGCTTCTTACAGAGCCACTCCTTGGTTATCCTGGCTGTGTGCTTCGGGTCATTGTCATGTTGGAAGACCCAGCCTCGACCCATCTTCAATGCTCTAACTGAGGGAAGGAGGTTGTTCCCCAAAATCTCGCAATACATGGCCCCGGTCATCCTCTCCTTAATACAGTGCAGTCGCCCTGTCCCATGTGCAGAAAAACACCCCCAAAGCATGATGCTACCACCCCCATGCTTCACAGTAGGGATGGTGTTCTTGGGATGGTACTCATCATTCTTCTTCCTCCAAACACGTTTGTTGGAATTATGACCAAAAAGTTCTATTTTGGTCTCATCTGACCACATGACTTTCTCCCATGATTCCTCTGGATCATCCAAATGGTCATTGGCAAACTTAAGACGGGCCTTGACATGTGCTGGTTTAAGCAGGGGAACCTTCCGTGCCATGCATGATTTCAAACCATGACGTCTTAGTGTATTACCAACAGTAAACTTGGAAACGGTGGTCCCAGCTCTTTTCAGGTCATTGACCAGCTCCTCCCGTGTAGTTCTGGGCTGATTTCTCACCTTTCTTAGGATCATTGAGACCCCACGAGGTGAGATCTTGCATGGAGCCCCAGTCCGAGGGAGATTGACAGTCATGTTTAGCTTCTTCCATTTTCTAATGATTGCTCCAACAGTGGACCTTTTTTCACCAAGCTGCTTGGCAATTTCCCTGTAGCCCTTTCCAGCCTTGTGGAGGTGTACAATTTTGTCTCTAGTGTCTTTGGACAGCTCTTTGGTCTTGGCCATGTTAGTAGTTGGATTCTTACTGAT
Source organism: Rutilus rutilus (assembly GCF_951802725.1). Classification (NCBI taxonomy): domain Eukaryota; kingdom Metazoa; phylum Chordata; class Actinopteri; order Cypriniformes; family Leuciscidae; genus Rutilus; species Rutilus rutilus. The sequence continues at coordinate 31,943,993 of NC_140215.1, read as the reverse complement.
TGTATGGGGTGGACAGGTGTCTTTATGCAGCTAACGACCTCAAACAGGTGCATCTAATTTAGGATAATAAATGGAGTGGAGGTGGACATTTTAAAGGCAGACTAACAGGTCTTTGAGGGTCAGAATTCTAGCTGATAAACAGGTGTTCAAATACGTATTTGCAGCTGTATCATACAAATAAATAGTTAAAAAATCATATATTGTGATTACAGGATTTTTTTTTTTTGATTATGTCTCTCACAGTGGACATGCACCTACGATGACAATTTCAGACCCCTCCATGATTTCCAAGTGGGAGAACTTGCAAAATAGCAGGGTGTTCAAATACTTATTTTCCTCACTGTATATGCACCATTACATTACAAATATATATTAATTTTTTTTTACTGTTCTTCAGAATTTAATGTGTTTAAATAAATCGGTCATGGTTTTATGACAGCCACCATTTAAACAATTTTTCACCATTTTTTTTTAAACAAACGAGTAGGAACATAATGATATAGCCTAGGCTAATTATAAAGGTAACACTTTACAATAACATTTCATTTGTTAACATGAGTTAATGTATTAACTAACATGAACTAACCATGAGAAATACATGTTACTGTATTTGGTAATATCGGTTTATGTTAGTTAATAAAAATACAGCTGTTCATTGTTTGTTCATGTTAGTACACAGTGCATTAACTAATGTTAACAAATACAACTTTTGATTTCAATCAAATTTTTCATTTTTACAATCATTACTGAACATTCAAATAAAAATCAGTTTCTCCACACTACATGTCTGATTTAGGTTCTTCAAATATTAAAATGTATATTTTACATTCAATCTAGTCCTTCACAATGACATATAGAGGTTACTTTGTAGTGCAACTACTACTGAACCAACAGGCAAATCACTCTGAACTCGCAAGTCATGGTGATTCTGAATCTGTCTAAAAACTCAATCATGAATTCATTCAGCACCCACTGAACCTCAAATTATTGGCTATCTGACTTAAAACAAATTGAGAATTATTATCATGCTTTATACGATTAAAATGACAAAACTACAGACAAGTTGTTTATGTGACAAATCTGCATACTCTAAGAGTATGTACAGCATTTGATAAAGAACTTACATCATGATCATTAATATGAATAACATTCTGACACAGGAACCTCATGTACCATACAAAATCATTGTGCTCTGCCACTTGTGAAATGTGACAACCCAGAAGAAAGAAAAAAAAAAACTTTTAAAAACACTGCATCCTTTCAAAACGAAATCTGACTGTCATAAGCAGTGTTTGCTATAAGCTCTTACCTGTCCCATGGGTGGAGCTCCCATTGGGGGCATCATGGGGGGCATTATTCCCGGGGGCATGGGGGCCATGCTGGGCGGCCTCTGACCCATGGGTGGCATTCCCATTGGAGGGAAGTGAGGCGGGATTCCTGGTGGCCCCATCTTTGGAAAACAAAAATAAATTTGAGGAATTAATTAGTGTGAACACAACTAAGCAGCAGCAAAGGGAGAGAGAGAGAGAGAGAGATGGCATTACAGTTAAGGCTTTCCAACACCAACTTACAAAGGGCAGGGGGATTCCTGAAGGTGGAACACCAGGAAAAGGTGGTGCTTGACTGGGGCCACTATTAGCATCAGTCGAGGACTGTTATGAACAAGAGAGTCCATTACAGTAACCACAGCTCTGATAAAGATCTAAAGTCTGATGTTTTCAAGCCTAATGACAGAGCCAAGCTTATTTGAACCCTCAATGTCAGATGTTTCTTGAATAGTTCACTCTAACCAACTAGCATAATTTCTGGGCTAAAAGTAGATATTTTGTTATCTAAAAAGCCAGAAGGTTAATATATATGTAAATGTATAACAAACCAGTGATTTATATACATATATACACACATTTCAGTTTACTGTTTACCAGTCTCACTTATTTGTAACATTTGTTATATAGAATAATTGCACATAGGACAATTTTTTGTAAAGTGGGAGATTGATTTTACACTGAATAGGATTGCATTTAATTTCGTTGTACTCTTTTGTATAATGACAAAAGAAGATTTTGATTTCAAACCTGCCTTAACAAGCCAAGCACATAAGAACTCAATTAACAATCACTCAAACTTAACTAGTTTAACATAGTTTTATGAGAGTTTATCAGGGATAAATCGTCGACCATCAAAAAAACTCAAATCACTTTATCAGTGTGATTAAGTTGATATTCTCTAGTCTAATAATTTTATCAACACCAATGCAGTCATCTTAAGGAAACGGATATCCATAAATAAACTGCTTACAAGCATAAATGTTTAACACAATCAGATATGTATCACAGTGCTGTAAAACTCACAATAATAAATTCGCATTCAAACACACATTAGCTTTAGCGTTAGCATCAGTCACTCATTCACATTAGCTTATATGCTAACCAAGCTTTATTCTGTCCATAATATACCCTTTACTTCAAGACATCCTTCTGTAATTCAACCGAAAACACAATTCAATATTTGCATGTGTCATTTGTAGCTGCTAGAATACACCAGTACTGTTTTATGTGAATAAACTGTGTATTTTCTTGGACTCACCATGATGAGTGAACATGCAGCGACCCTGCGCGAGACAAAAACCTACGCTCTGATTGGCTGCTGTGCGCCGGGTTCAAACTAGCAGTCGTGTTTCAGTGCAACCAGTAGGACGCGCGCACATACGAGTTCGAAGTGCAGGATAAAACACTGGAGTGCTGCGCAAGAAATACGCAGATCTGAAGCCTGTGAGTGCAAGTGAGTTTTTGAAAAAAAAATTATTAATTATTATTAATGCCCAAAAAAAGAAAAGAAAATGTAACAAATACATACCAAAAGGAACAATAAAAAACAAGACATGTTTCACGAAATCAATACAAATTAAATAACTAAGAGCCAGAGGGGAAGAAAAACAAACAAACAAAAAAAAATAATTATACAAGGTTAAACATTTTTTACTTTTCAAAGATTTTTTTTTTTTTTTTTTAATTATGCCCATCAAAGACAAAACACAGAATTAGATTAACAATGTACTTGATATGCAAATTTGAATTGTGATAAAGAGAAATAATATGAAAGGTGTTAATACATATTCTGGCGTGTTTTTTTTTTTTTTTTTTTTTTTTTTCTGAGAGAGATGTACATAACTCATTCCAAAAAGCTTTAACACAAACACATTCACAAAAAAAGATGTACAATTGTCTCTTTTACATAACAGAAAGTGCATTTATTTTCAATGTTTTGGAATGGATATACTTATTGAGAACTCTATTACGAGGGTAGCATGTAATATTTTAAATGTGACTTCCTTTATTTTGTTTGTTAAATTGCCCCTATTATGGATTTTTTTCAAATTACCTTTCATGTAGTGTGTAACATAGCTCTAAGTGAAAATATCCTGCAAAGTTTTAAATCTGAAAGTGCACCGTATATTTATGTATTGTCTCTCAAAAGTAAGAGTCGACTCTGAGTCAATTAAATTAATCGGTTTTTTTAAACGAATCCTAAGCCATTTTGTTGTGAGGTCAAGACGAAACATCAGCATAGGCCTATTACCCGCCCACTTATTGCGTGCACACCAGGGAAAACTTGAATCCCCTCAAACACTGCAGCTGATTCCTGTGGATGCTGGATAGCATCATGTCCAGAAGACGCTGTGCTCTACAATGTGAAGGAAAATACTTTTTTTTTTTTTCACTGCCCAAGGACGAGCATGCAATCAGTGGTTAAAATTCATCTTGACCATTATACCACTGCAGTATCCTACTGCTAAACTTTTGCTGTGTTCCCTTTATTTTACTGACAACTGCTTCTCAAATCTCAGAGTTCAATGAAGGATTTACTAAATGCTTGCTCTTGAAAGACGAGTAGGCTAGTACCCAGTTAATTTGGACTAACTTGCTCCTCAGCCTGTAAGTATGACTAATTATTGATATATTTTCCACCGGTGTTCAAAATACTTCGTTTTGAGTTTTACATTGTGTAGCTCTCCTGCTAACTGGCTTAACTTACTCATGTTATTACTGTATTACTGAAATACTTCTGCTAATCAGTTGTGGGCCACTATTGCCTACAATTGTGTCTATTGATGCAGATCGCCTGTCGATTTTACTACTTTGAGTAAAAATTTACCCTGGAAATCCAGAGTTCTCGCGAGAGCACAAATTGAATTTGCTCAGCGAGTTACTCTAACTCTGGCGTCAAGTAATGATGCACATTAAATATGCCCTTGTATCTGAGCTGCACCAATCACATCGGGTTATCTGATATAGGCGAGTTAAACAGATGAGACAGCGCTGTGATGTATAAGTCATTTGTAAACATTGCAAGATGGCTATGGATGAACACCAGTTGTTTGAAACGGCTTTGGCCGCTACAATGAACGAGTTAGACTTGGCTTTTTAATTAAAAGAGGAACAGAAGACGGCGCTCAAATCGTTCCTTTGCAAGAAGGACGTTTTTGCTGTTTTGCCGACCAAATACGCAAGAGTCTAATCTACCAGTTAGCTCCACTGGTTGCTAACTTATGCCTAGTTCACTTCACACTACACAACTTTAAATGTCGGCAGATCGCTGTGCTGTTTAGACTACATGACTTGGCTCTGGAGTCTTGAAGTCCTTGTGGTGTTCACACTATGTAAATGTTCTGCAACAGGGGGTTACACACTACACGAGCTGACAACAACTCTGTCACCCAACGACTCTATCCGGTCCCAAAACCACATTTTGTCACGAAAACATGCGCAAGAAGTGGAATGGGAAATGGCGCATTGTCTATTTGAAAATGGACGACGGAACAAAATTGGCAAAAAAAAAAAAAAAAAGAATAAACAAAAATGATATATATATATACACATACACACACACACACACACACACACATATATATATATATATATATATATATATATATATATATATATATATATATATATATATATATACAGTATATTGTTTGCGCAATGATCTGTTTAGAACCCCGAAAAAAAAACTAAAAAGAATATGGGCGAAAGGATGGATAAGCACACGCGGGCAGCAGGGATTGTCTGTCAGAGAGAGTTGGAGGTGCACGAGTAAAACATTATAATGAAAAAGCAGCTGCCTGTTGTGATTTGGCAAGGATGGTTACAAATACAAAAGGCTTTTGTAATGTCATAACAAGCTGATCATTGGCTGTTGCTCGTCGCGACACGTGACACCACAGGCTATCGAGTCGGCCGACAGCTCCAGATATTTGACATGCTAGATATTTGTCTGGCGTCGGCGATGTGTCAGCGAGCGTTTTTGATGCGTCGTTAAGTATTTCACACTTAAAGATTGGCAAGCGCGGATCACCCGCAGATTTGCACGCGATTACAGCCCGACCTGTCGGCGAGCTCGTTAACTTGCAAATCGGGCTTAAATCGGGCTTAAAATCCTGTAGTGTGAACTAGCCATTAAGCGTATGGGGCTTATTGTTGTGATTGGTTGTAGTGTTATCCAATTGCGTGCAGTGAGATTTTCAAATGCATGCTTGGTGCCGCCCCTCAAGCTGGGCGATTTTCATTAATCGATGCCAGACCCTTAATCTTTCAGATTTGGGTCTGGATTTCCAGGCTAGTAAAAATTAAGCATGGAGTAAGATTTGTTTTACCAACGTTTATGTTACATCAGTCATTCACGTAGAGCTAGAGCTCGGCTAATGTATGCACTGTTATTGATACAGTTCCCACATGTTCATCGCAATAAATTACTCGGTAATTAAAATAAAAATACTCTGTAAATAAATAAGTATAAGTAAAATAATCGGTTTGTTGATGGCCATACACTTGTTAATGCTGATGGTGAGGAGTTACAGTTGCAACATCTCATAATGTACCTCAAACTGAGTAGTGTATCTATGGAATTAATTTTGTTCCAATAATAATGAACGTAACTTTTCAAGAAACTAATGAAAATATAAATTGAAACTGAATAAAATATCTTTGAAACTGAAAAAGAATAAATTGCAGGCAAATTTTTTTACTTCTTTTTTAATAAACTGCATGTTTTGCTAACTATTTCTCATATTTCTTTCACTGATCTGAACTTACAAATGTGCTTCCAGAGTTTTCGTTTACACTTCTGAAGGTTTCGTTTGCGCTTCTGAAGTTTTCGTTTGCTGTTCTGACACATTCTCTCGTGGGGGCGGGGATAGTAGCAGTGTGTTCTCATTGGCTACTGAGTTTTTGATTGACAGCTTCTTGACCAGGAAGTGAAGACGTCAGTGATGTGTTTATGTGTGGATTTGAGCGTCTGTAATCGCAGCTTTCTATTTCATTTGAGTGATATTAAGTTAGGTTTTTTTTTTTTTTTTTTTATCTGTATTTATCTGCTGCTACTACTTTGTCGACAGAAGCTTTTAGGAGCACAAGAGATCTATTCAGTCTATTCAGGTGTAATTGTACATTAAAGTACTGTATATAATACTTAAAATATTGTATAGTGTCCAATGTTTTCGGATAATATTGGTTTATTCCTGATGATTCTTTTGCATGTTAGGCTCTGATTAGGTTGAGCTGTTACAATTTAAAGAGAATACTAGCAAACGTGTGTGATATATTCAGCCGTCAAAAAAGTTTCACTTCAACCAGGTAATCAAGGTTGGCAACCATGGCCATCACACTACTCATTGCTAGCATGATATACATTTACACCATCAAAATTAATGATCACTTAAATAAGAGGAATTTAAACAATATGAAAATTACAATCGTGGCCTGCTGTCAGATGATACATACCTTTAAGGGCATTTCAATACATATGTCACACAAAGAACGTTCTTGTTGCCTTTTTTTTTATTTTTTTTATTGATAATTGTATTTAGTTATTTAATTTAATGAATACTATCTTCTAACATTTAAAATTGTAAATATATTTTAACAATCATCAACCGTTTCAGTTGTGACTTCTACAACCAGTTAAATGAATGTAATTGAAAATATAAATTCAAATAAATTTACATTCTTTATTGTCACTAAAGCATATACACAAGTATCAAAGTGAAAGTCTTGGATGCAATTATGTTGTGACAGGAAAGACCAGAATCCACAAAACATTAACTGCATAATATACATGTAATGCACAGTAATCTCATGATATACATTACTATACAAAATGAAAAATTACAAATACAGAATACATTTTAAAAATTCATATACATTTTAAATGTTGCAAATGATTCTTTGAACAGTTCCTGTTGCATTACAAGTAACAAAGCAGTGACTAGATACAAGCAGCACAAGGATAGTCCACCCAAAAAATGACAATGCTCTCATCATTTACTCCAATGCCATCCCAGATGTATATGACTTTCTTCTTCACATAAACAGACAAAGATTTTTAAGGAAATAATCCATCTTTGTGAGTCCATATAATACAAGTGGATTGTAACCAATGTACGTAAGACAGCTGGTCGGAAGTGATTTTTAACCCTTTAAGGTACTACTCAACCATTTGGTAGACCACACTTTAAGTCACTATGCCCTGGTTTCACAGACAGGGCTTAAGACTAGTCCTAGACTAAAATGTAAGTCTGAGCTGTTTCCACTGAAATAAACTTGCACTGACTGATCTTAAAAATATATCATTGCCTTTTTAGTTTCAAGATGCACATCGGTAATGTTTTTTTTCTAAGCATGTTTATAAAAATTACTTAAATGTCCTAATTGATCTATGGTCTAATCCTGGCTTAGTCTAAGCCCTGTCTGTGAAACCGGGCCTATATTTCATTGAAAAATGCATCAAGCTTAACTCAACCTGAATGAGCCATCTCTATCGTTTGGTGTAGTTGTGCAATGCTAAAAAAATCCACTAGATGGCACTGTGTCTGTGAGCAGCATGCCTTTTCAGTGTTCCTTCAAACAGCACGTAACATAGCGAAAATTTACTCATCCTTTGATGACGCATATCGCCGAGACTTTTAAAGGTAAGACTATTTTGTTGACATATTATCGTTTCAGAGGAGTTGTTAAACAGAATTATGTAACTTAATTAAACAAAAATAAGTCTTATAAGGGTCAAATATTTTTTTCAAAACATGCTCTACCAAACAGTTGAGTTGTCATTTTATGGTAGAGAAGCTAGCTAATGTTGGTAAAATGAGCTAATGTTGGTAAAATGAGCTATTTACAATGAACAAAAGGGTTAGTGTTGTTAAAATGATTAATTTAATATTAATCAATTACATATTTGATGAAAAATATTTGATCAATATAATTTTTTCACCATTTCTGGGAGAGCGGGGCACAAAGTTACAGAGCCCCCCTATTCCCACTTTGTCAAAAAAAAAAAAAAAATCTCGTGGCCTCAAGATAGTAACTTGTCGCCACAAGATAGTAGCTCGTGGCCTCAAGGTAGTATTTCGTGGCCTCAAGGTAGTATCTCGTGGCCTCAAGGTAGTATCTCGTGGCCTCAAAGTAGTATCTCGTGGCCTCAAGGTAGTATCTCGTGGCCTCAAGGTAGTAACTCGTGGCCACAAGGTAGTAACTCGTGGCCTCAAGGTAGTAACTCGTGGCCACAAGGTAGTAACTCGTGGCCTCAAGGTAGTATCTCGTGGCCTCAAGATACTATCTCGTGGCCTCAAGGTAGTATCTCGTGGCCTCAAGGTAGTATCTCGTGGCCTCAAGGTAGTATCTCGTGGCCACAAGGTAGTATCTCGTGGCCTCAAGGTAGTATCTCGTGGCCTCAAGGTAGTATCTCGTGGCCTCAAGGTAGTATCTCGTGGCCTCAAGGTAGTAACTCGTGGCCTCAAGATACTATCTCGTGGCCTCAAGATAGTAACTCGTGGCCTCAAGATACTATCTCGTGGCCTCAAGATACTATCTCGTGGCCTCAAGATACTATCTCGTGGCCTCAAGATACTATCTCGTGGCCTCAAGATACTATCTCGTGGCCTCAAGATAGTATCTCGTGGCCTCAAGATAGTAACTCGTGGCCTCAAGATAGTAACTCGTGGCCTCAAGATAGTAAAGTGTCTGACACATGGACCCTTTGTTATTAAACTGTAGTGCAATACTTCACATTCTGTGCAATATTCTCTGGTTTAGTTTTAATATTCAGTGTGCAATATAGTTTGCTGCAGTTCTGCTTCTATTTATTTACTAGTACTGTAAATCTTGTAAATCTTGTAGGCTGCATATCCATAGTCCTTTATAATTCTTCTTCATATTTTATAGCCTATATTTATACTTTTACATGTGTATACTTGTTTATTTACCAACTTCTATTATTATTTATATTCCTTTAAATGTCTTGATGTGCACATCAACTGTGACACAAGAATTGTCCCCCGGGTTATCAATAGCATCAATAAAAATCAAATAAAGTATTTCTGATTCTGATTTTAAGTTAGCCTATAGTGGAGTGTGCAGACTGGTTCATTAATTATTGAAGTGTTTCACATTTTGGTAGTTTGGTAGTTGGTGAGTAAAATAAGTGAGAATTTTATTTTTGGGTGAACTATCCCCTTAACATTCATATGCTGTTGGTATGCTAATCCAAGATCAGCATAGACTAATAAGAATAAAGTGCAACCTCTTGTGAACTGTGTTTGTTTTAAGGAAATTGAAATATTTGCTAGTTTATAGTATTAAAATAAAATAAATCAGGTGTCTGAAGATCAAGATCCCAGTCATTCAAAGATGATGTGTCTGAAAAAAGTAAGATTATTGTCTGATAGGGACAGTGGATCTCTGGTACTATCACTCCATCCTCTGTGTCAGCATCAGAATTTTGTTTATGGAAAAGTTTCTCCACTCCCTGGAAAATGAGAGAGGACATGTATTATAATCTAACAATACAAACTGCTTTGAACTCCCACATACAGTAACAAGTTGCAGAATTCAAATATTTATTCCAAACAAAGTTAAATCAAGACAACATAGCTGTATAATGTTATGGGCTCTCACTGAGCTCTAAAATGCCTCTCCACCTGAAAAAAAGCCAGAACTGTATTATAAATAGTATTAGTATAGTATTAATAAAAAATAAAAAACATCTGACTTACCACGAGTAGGCTATCCAGTATCCTGATAGCGACGATGACTAATGATAATGATATCATTCGTCTGCACTATTCCTTCTATAAGAAATCATCTCAACAATATAGTGTAGCAGCAAAAAAATACAGATATAAACTTAATATCACTCAAATGAAATAGAAAGCTACGATTACAGACGCTCACATCCACGCATAAACACACCACTGACGTCTTCACTTCCATGTGAAGAAGCTGTCAATCAAAAACTCAGTAGCCAATGAGAACACACTGCTACTAGCCCCGCTCCCTCGAGAGAAATGTGTCAGAACAGCAAACGAAAACTTCAGAAGCGTAAGCGAAAACTTCAGAAGCGTAAATGAAAACTCTGGAAGCGCATTTGTAAGTTCAGATTAGCGAAAGAAATATGAGAATAGTTAGCAAAACATGCAGTGTATTAAAAACGAAGTCAAAAAATTTGCCTGCGATTTATTCTTTTTCAGTTTAAAAGATATTTTATTCAGTTTCAATTTATATTTTCATTAGTTTCTTGAAAAGTTACGTTCATTATTATTGGAACAAAATTAATTCCATACGTATCACTGAGAAACGTCCTGCTCAAGTCGTCCTTGCTATGGAGGCTTGGGGCTGAATGACTAGTTCTTCCAGTGTTTCATCATCGGACTCGCGCTCGGATTGATATGGTAAAATCGACGTCATTGTTCGTTACTGTCTTTAGTTTACAGTGTACAATCCCTGAGCTGACATTCAGTTATGGCAATGGGTGTTTTTGTTTTCGACACGCGCGCTATACGCGGTTGACCAAACAAAACAGACGGAGTTGTCTGGCCAATCAGAGCAGAGTAGCTCGCGGAAAGGAGGGAGTTATAGAGATTGATTCATCTGACGAGTCTTTTGAGAATCATTGAAAAATGTGGTGATGTGCAAATGTATATTATGAGAAAATGAAACTTTGATGTAACTTTGACCTTTGATGCATGTAAACCTGTTGTAGGAGACTCCAAAACAACATTAGGAAACTTTAAAAAAGCATAATAGGGGCATTTTCAAATATATTTTTGTGAAAGAGACCAGACCAGGCACCAATTAACATTGTATAACGTCAACCATTTGAAAGATGATGCTGGAATAGAATTTCTGTAAATATGATTGCAAACAAACTGGTTATTGAATTTGTCATCAGTAATCAAAATCCCTTGACTTTGTCACTGCAGCCTTCCTGCTTTTTAACGAAGAGGTCCAGGGTGGCCTTCATCATCATGCACCTTGCCGACAATGAGCACGATTTCTGCAAATGATACGAGGATTTCTAACAGGAGCTTCATAAAGTCTTTGACCATTCAGCATTGGGTACCAAAGTGGCACAAGCATTGTCGCTGTTACAGCAGGGAGCTCGGCCCGTGTCGGAATATTCGATCGAGTTCTGTACACTCGCAGCATCCTGTGGTTGGAATCCCAAAGCTCAGTTGGACCACTTTCTCCATGATTAGCTGAACACATCAAAGACAAGATTTATTCCTTGGAATTACCCCCTTCTTGGATATTCCGAACCAATTTCAGCCACTTTATGGTCCTCCTCTCACCAGGATAACTCATTCCATTAGCCTTATCAACCTCACCATTTCGGGAAGTTCAAATTCAAGTTCACTTTATTTATATAGCACATTTACAACAGCCACTAGGCTGACCAAAGTGCCTTACAGAACAACCAGATAAATGATAAGAAAATAATACCTGCATAGTGCATAACAACACATAAAACACAAATAAAAGCAGCAAAGCTAAGAGCAACCTTAAAACCGGAGTAGCAAAACAGTATCAGTCTCAAAAATAGAATGGAAAACAGTATCAGTCTCAAAAATAGAATGGAAAAACAGGAGTGGCAAAACAGTTTCAGACTCAAATATAAAATAGTAAAACATAAGTGGCAAAGCAGTATCAGACTCAAATATAGAATGTAAAGACAGGACTATAAAATAGTCAAACAGAAGTGGCAAAGCCGTATCAGACTCAAATATAGAATGGAAAAACAGGAGTGGCAAAACAGTATCAGACTCAAATATAAAATAGTAAAACCAACCTAAGAATAGAGATCAATATGCTAAAGTTAACAGGTAGGTTTTTAACAGATACTTGAAGACAGACAGGGTAGGGGCCGTTCTAATCTCTAGAGGCAGGGTGTTCCAGAGTTGTGGCCCTACCACCGCAAATGCACGCTCCCCTCTACGCTTGAGTCTAACGCGAGGGACTACCAGCAGAGCCTGGTCGTTGGGTCTTAGGCTTCTGGACGGAGTGTAAGGAAGAACATGTTCAGAGAGATAGGCAGGAGCTAAGTTATGTAGAGATTTAAAAACAAAAAGTAGAATTTTAAAATCTATTCTCTGTCGAACTGGCAGCCAGTGTAGAGATTTGAGAATCGGAGAGATGTGGTCATATTTGCGACTCATAAGTCTGGCCGCAGCATTTTGGACTAACTGAAGACAAGCAATTTGAGAAATTTATATACCGCAATATAAGGAATTGCAGTCATCTAGCCGAGACGTTATAAATGCATGAACAGCCATTTCCAGAGTTTTCAGAGTGAGAAAACCTTTGATTTTAGACAGTAGACGAAGTTGGTAGAAACTGGAACTGATTACGGAAGAAATGTGTTTGAAAAATGTTAAAGGCTGGTCAACAAGAACACCTAAGTTCCGCACCCTTGGGGATTTAAAAGCTGATAGACTCTCTAAATCAAGGCTTATACACTGAGAATTTTCATTTGGGCCGAAAACAATGACCTCAGTCTTGTCTTCATTTAGAAAGAGGAGATTTTGGCCTAGCCTTGCTTTAACCTCCTCTAAGCATAGCAGAAGATAATTTATCGCTACAGGGTTGTTTCTCTTGACTGGAATATAAATTTGGGTGTTGTCCGTGTAAAAATGAAATGATACACCAGGTTTCCTTAGAATAGCGCCCAGAGGTAGCATGTAGAGAGAAAAAAAGAGAAGGAGCCAAAATAGAGCCCTGTGGAAGACCACAGGTCAGAGGTGCCATGGAGCTGGAGAAAGTACCCATCTTTACTAAAAACTTTCTGTCAGACAGGTATGACTGAAACCATGTCAGAACAGAAGCTTTTAGACCCACCCAAGACTCTAGTCTAGATAAAAGATTAGGGAGGTCAATGGTATCAAAAGCTGTCGAAAGATCTAAGAGAACAAGAACCACAGTATCTCCGGAATCAGTGGAGAGATAAATATCATTTAACACTCTCAAGAGGGTGGACTCAGTGCTGTGAGCAGTCCTAAAACCAGATTGAAAAACCTCATAGATATAATTATTTGACAAAAAGTGTTGGAGTTGATCCAGTACAATTTTCTCCCATAGCTTAGAGATTAAAGGTAAGACAGGGATAGGACGATTTTTTATTTTTATTTTTTTTAAACAGTTAGATCTAGTGAAGGCTTCTTGAGCAGAGGAGTGACCGTAGCCACTTTAAGATTGGCAGGAACAGAGCCCGTTTTGAGACACTTGTTGATAAGATACCATACCTGGCCCAACCGAATCAATGATTAATTAAAAAAATTAAAACATTTGGAATGTCACAAGTAGCCTGTCCCGTTTCCATTTGTGCTCAGCCTTTCTACAAATTTGTCTTTGGTGACGAGTGTCAGAGTTTTTCCACAGTTCAGTTAAGGGGAGAAGTCACATTTGCTACCTTAAGCCAGGCAGAATTTTAAAGGCTAAGATGTTGATCCGCATCCAGGTCAGATAATGGTTGATCCAAGTGCAAGTGTGAGCATAGTTCAGCAAAGCACAGATCGAAGTTTGTGCTAAACTGTGGAGAGTAGAACCGCAACAATGTTACAGGTGCAATAGTGAGTTGAGAGAGCTCCGGAGGAGACAGTGAGAATAAAATAGGCTTATGATCGGAGAGCAGAAAATCTGAGAACACAATATCAGTGACATCGAGCCCATAGGAGAGTACAAGATCCAACGTGTGGCCCTGAATATGAGTAGAGTTTTTGATCCACTGTGACCGATTAAAAGCATCTATTAGATTAAGAAATTCCTGCAACAAGGAATTTGACAAACAGCAAACATGAATATTAAAATTGCCCACCAATAGAAAGCGATCATAATTTTGGCAATATTGATAATAAGCTCAGTAAATTGCTGTATAAAATCCTTAGTAGAATGTGGAGGCCGGTATATCACCCCTAGACAGACAGGACCATTCCAGTCTAGGTGGAGAAGCTGAGCTTCAAAACTGGGGAAGGCCGTTACAGGGACAAGCCGGCAGTGTGAGGAGAGAGAGTTATTTAAAATTGTTATTATCTCACCCATTCGGACCAGGAGAGTTAAAAAATGTACAGTCAGCTGGAACCAGTTCTGAGAAGGGTGTTAAATCACCAACCTTTATCCAGGATTCTGTGATGAACATAAAATCCAGGTTATGAGATGAGTAGAAGTAATTTAATAAAAAGGTCTTATTAGCCACAGAGCGAGCGTTTATTAATGCCATCTTAGGAATAGTGACAGGAGATGAAGACGCTCTTCTCAATGAGTGCAGATTTTTGTGATTGACTCCTTGCCGCCGGGAGCAGAGGCCAGCTCTGTGGAGATCAACCCGAGCGACAGGACTCAGATGTAGGGGAAAAACAGGACGGAGCCACCTGTAAACCGCATCCAGCGGGCGCCAGGCAGCAGAGCTGCACCGAGCGAGTCTCAGTTTCCTCAGTTTCGCAATGTATCCTCCGCGGATTCCTCGTTTCCTCCCACTGGCGGATACCGTGCGGGATGATCGTTCTGAGCGACTCGTACGAGTTGTAGAAGGGGCAGTCCACGTCCAAGTTGTGAGAGTTTGCGAATGAGTCTACAACAGAGACGCCGATGTCTAGGAGAGCTTGACGGTCGTATACTAGAAGCGTACAGCACGTTAAAGACACAGCAGACAACCAAAGAAGAAAACACGAAAGCAATAGACGGCAATCCAAACACACAGGCCCACCAATAGAATTGGAGACTTCCGAAGATGCTTCCCAATGATCAGCACCTCAGTCACGTCAGAACGTCAGGCGAGTGTTGCAGCGGCTACTCGAGAATCGTTTGTTCGTGAAGGTGAAGTGCGAGTATCACGCACGGTCGGTTCCATTCCTAGGTTTCGTTCTGTCGCTCGAAGGCATCTGAATGGATCCTGCCAAGGTAAAAGCGGTTGCTGATTGGCCCACCCCAGATAGTCGTAAGGCGGTCCAGCGATCTCTGGTGTTCACCAATTTATACAGGCGATTCATTCAGGGTTTTAGTCAGGTGGCACTACTGCTAACTAGTCTCACCTCCACACAAATGCGTTTCTGTTGGTCGACGCAGGCTCAGGAGGTCTTTTTCAAACATAAAGAGCCGCTTCATTTCAACTTCTATTCTCACCAAGCCCGACCTGTCTCGTCAATTCATTGGGGAGGTAGATGCATCGGAGATCGCAGAGTCTCTGTCCCAGAGATCACCTTTGGACGACGGAGTACACCCATGCTCTTTTTTTTCTGATCGTCTCACCCCTTCAGAACGGAATTACGACATTGGGAATAAGGAGTTACTGGCTGTTAAGTTGGAGAAGTGCTGATTGGAGGGTGTGGGGCTTCCAGTTTATCGAAAGGGAACTGTAGATGTAGCTGATCACGACATGTGCTCAATTTCATTACCATTAATACAAAGGAACTCAGGAATAATTTTGTACTGAAATGAAAACGTTGACGAGTAGAGAGCTGTCATTCTTATCTAGAAAATTTACTAAATACAAAATTGTGTAATGCTACCTGTTAGTATTTTATGAGTGATTGTTTAGTTTTAGTGTATTTTGAATGTTAAATTAACTGTTGTGGCAAGTTGAAAGTTGGTTAGGGGAATTGTGTGAAGAGTTTTGAAAAAGTGTTGAGAAATGGGTCCCAGTGATTGTAAAAAAAAAAATTAAATTTAAAACCTGAATTTGTGTAATAAACAACAGAAGAAAAGTACAGTAAAATTAATTATTTAATGAAATAATAATTAAAGAAATACTATTGTAGATTTTGTTTCTTTTTCAATACTTAATCCAGTGAATGTATATTCTGTTTAATAATGCTGTCAGGTTTATGTTCAGTTTTGTCATTGTAATGCTGAGTTCACACTGCGTGATTTTAGGCCCGATTTTCACTCTCCGACAGGTTTTGCAAAATCGCAGACAAATGCCCGAAATCATAGCCAAATCGGTGCTCGTTCATGCGAGTGATGATCATGCAGTGTGAATTATCAAAGGCGCGATCTGAGAGAATCGCAGATTAGTCGCCGACGCCCGTGAGATATTTGGTATGCTAAATATCTGGACCTGTCTGCGATTCAAAATCCTGTTGTGTGAAATGTGTTCTGACTGAAAATGAAATGTAGTTTGTGGACCAGACAGTTGTCGGCGATTCTTCCTCTTGATAAGTCATGCAATGTGAGACCCCCTGTTGCCGATCCATCGAGCAGTGTGCACACAGCAGCGACTGAATGCTACCCCAGATAGTCATGCAGTGTGAAAAATCGTGCAGTGTGAACTTGACATTAGTTTACCCAGTTTCCCAGTTTGTGTTAGTTTCTTCCTTTGATTGATATATTCCATTCACCTGTTTTATTATTATTATTATTATTAATTAATTAACTCATTAGTTCCTGTGTATTTATACTCCCTCTTTGGTTAAGTGTCTTTGTCTCGTGTCATCTATGTAACATGGATGTTTTCCTGTTCTCCTGAGTTCCTATGCCCTGTGATCGTTTGCATTGTTGGATTAAAGACTGTTTGTATTATACTCTCCTGCTTCATGCGGTTCCTTGTCACAGACACCCGTGACAAATGCAATCTATTTATTTACAGTAAATTAATACAAAACATAATTTTCATTTATTATATAATTTGTTTCTACCTATTACAATACCTAATGCAGCAAAAGTCTCTTGAATTTATATTCTGTGATAATAATGCAATTTATTTCTAATGTATTTAAGACATTTTACTTAAAAACAATACTGATTTAACATAACATTTACATGTATTCAAACCATACAATCCAATTTACCTATTGGTATAGGTCCAGATATGAAGGACCTGCACCTGGACCCGATGTCATAGCGGGGTGCTAAAGTGCCAACTAGTTTCTCCTTATGGAGGATCCCTTTACCACTCTACAGATAAAGCGTTGTCGGGAAAATTCGAAGTGATACAATTCTGTATCAAAATGTTAAGGCCAGACAAGTAGTTTTTTAAGGCTTGGTTTGTAGGGAATTACAAACCTGCACACATATATTCAAACGCGCATACCAATAGACTGAACTCGTAATACGCATGTGCACGCCATCAGCGTTCTCACAGGTTTCGCGTTTAAAGTCTGTGTAGAGTTTCCTGTTAAAACGGTGTTGTGTTAGCAAGTTAATAATTAATTAACTTTAGCTGGAAAACAACTTTATTCAAGAACTGCTATAAAGCCAAAACAATCTCTGTTATTTTAAACTATCCTTGTATCTCTGTAAAGCCGCTTTGGAACAATCTACATTGTTAAAAGCGCTATATAAATGAAGATGACTTGACTTGACTTGACTATGCCCTGACCCCTTAGTTACTGTTGCGAACTCGGACAAACAAACGAAGTTGCTAACTGTCTTACATTGACAGCTGTCAGTGTAAAATACCTTGTCCCAAGATGTTTTTCCTAAATTTTGGACAACCAGAAGGACCACCTCTCATCGAAGAGCATTCAAGTGGGACTTAAAAATGCCATGGAGGATATATAAAAGATTTTAAAATAAATAGGGTGGGTAACAAGATTAATTTGGAAGCAAGGGTTTACAGATCACAATGCAAGCGGGAAAAGCCTCATGTTACGGTTGTCATGATCGGAGATGATGCACTACTAGTCCGTAAAAATAAATTCCATTGCCCATCCTCCCAGGATACCTGGAATCAGTGTTACAAGTACCCCAGGCACATCGTTTTACTATTTTTGTATGACATCCTGGTACAAAAGCACAGCAAATACTGCACATTTCAAATGCAAAATGCTGAAAGTAAATTTTGTAGAGATTTAGGAGTTCACTAGTGACTAACATAGACGACCTCAAATCGAACACACTTGCTTAGAAGTAAAAAAAAAAGAGAGAGAGAGAGAGAAAGAAATCACATTTTGATTTTACAGCATCTCTGGCCTGTATAGTTAACGGTTGTTCCCATTATTCTTCAGTAGTACATCCATCATTATTATGAATTATATATAACAGGCTAATATACTGTTCTATCTGTCATAATCTCAATCAATTTATTCTCTGGGTGACAGTAATTGCCAAAACCATTTAACCATGTAAGGTTACTGAAGATGTATTTGACCTTTCATTAACTAATAGCTTGTACAGCAAGTCTAACATTTCAGAACATTTCACACTGTGCATTAGTGAATAAATTAAATAATAATAATTGTTAATTAAGGATTGCATTAGGCAGAGACCTTTAATAAATGCCAATACACAAACGTCACTAATCAACAATAGAGCTTAAAACACTAGAGAGCTCTTGACATTTAGCTCAGTCCTTAATAGGTGCTACTTAAAGGGATACTCCACTTTAAAATGAAAATTCTGTCATCATATACTCACCCTCATGTTGTTTCAAACCTGTATGAATTTCTTTCTTCTGCTGAACAGAAAGGGAGATATTTAGAAGAATGTCAGTAACCAGTCAGTTTCTGGTCTCATTGACTTCCATAGTAGGAAAAAAATATACTATGGAAGTCAATGAGACCAGAACTGTCTCGTCGCAGTATATTATGACAGAATTTTCATTTTAAAGTGGAGTATCCCTTTAAATTTGAGGTGCATTAAATCAACAGAGAGAGTCAGAGGAATATTTCACAAGTATAACTTACAGGATAAGAGGCTGAAATCAATGCAGCCGCCCACAGTGCTCAGGAAACAATAGTCTCTCTGACACACGCTCTATTTCTAAACTCTCTCCAGGTAGTCAGGGAACTCGGCCTGTCGTCTCAGCACCATGGTCATCTGTCATGCTGCTTTAATTGGCCGCTTGTTCCCATTTACCGTAACATTTATTTTCTTGAGTCCAGAGGAGGGAGATGCAATTTTGAGACTGAAACATGTTAGACCCTGATAAAGGCACACCTGACTCAGAGTTTATGAAATAAATCACCTGTGTCTGAGCAGTGAATATTTGATATAAGAGGTTTTAAATGCATGTCTGTCATATTGGATGCTGCAGACCGTATGTTTATTTTTCCAAACATTCTCATCAAGTATTGAGAATTTATCTGTAGAAAATATAGATATAGAATGATTATAAGAATGATTTTCAGGGAAACTGAAGACTAGAGTAATGGCTATTGAACATTCAGCTTTGCTATCACAGGAATCCACCTTTTCCTAATTTGCCTACTGTGTTTTAAATGGGTGGCACTTTAGGTTTGGGGAAGTTCCACTCAAAAAGTCTGAAACAAATAATTTCAAATCATAATGTTGCACTTCAAATAATCCTCGTCCGTCAGTTTCACTGAATGAGCTGTAAAATTTCCCTCATCTTTTATTTTCAGATGCCAGGAAAATAACACTTGGTATTTTAATGTGACATGGTATAACAGGAATATATATGGCAAGAGATCTTCAGTCACTGCATTCTTTTCCTCCTGATTATTTTCTGGTTTCTTGTTTCTTTTTTTTCACTTTGTAACAGAATGATAAAAGACAATATATACTACACATTTTGTGGTCTGTTCTCCCGATTAATTTACTTCATGATATAATTATTTAATAATTACTGGAATGCACTAAGAATCTCTAATTTTTCTCCCCAAATCTCTTCCAGGTTTGTTTTTACACAGATGCTTTAAATGTATTTCACATTTTCTTTTCACTTATAATCCCTATTTGCAGTGTTTACTGGAATATTTCTAAAGCAGGTATATTTTAGTCTGTCAAAATGACAAATCACATTGAAATAATATCACTCAATGTTTCAGTTAATGAAAATGTTTTACAGTTTTTTACGGTTTACAGTTTAATGAAAGTTACTCCCATAATTTGTGCAAAGCATCATGTGGCGTTGAAGATGGCTACATTACATGGTATTTGTCAGGGAACATCAGACACATAGACAGATGTTAGTTTCAAACCACAGCAGTGTTTTTATTAACAGAGTTGCAGAAAAGACAATCAGGTGAGTATGGCAATAGTGTTCTGGGTGGTTGATACCCTGTTATGATTCATAACTGTAATGAAAAATAGTCAGAAGGATCCAATTGCGAGTGACCAATATAAAGTTTATTAAATGACAGACAACGGACAGAGATGCTGGTCAGAGTCGAGGTGGGCAGATGTAGAAGCGGGCTCGGTAACGCAGGGACGCAATGGGCAGAAGGTAGTCACTGAAAAGGCAGCAGATCCTCAAGGAAGCACAGGATGCGAAATCCACAGGAACCAGGAATGAAGATACAGGGAGCAGCACGGTGATTACGGAGAGAATCCCTGGAGAGCCTCAACAACGATCTGACAAAGACAGGATGAGATCACAGACAATAAATAGGACTCTACATTCAAAACAGCTGGCGCTGATCAGCTCATCAGCCGCGCCAAAGCCGTGCCCATTCACACATACACGCATACACATAGCGAGGGCGAGTCAGTGAATTCATGAACCGTAACAGTACCCCCCCTCCTAGGAGCACCTCCTGGTGCTCCCAGGAGAACTCACCCGTTGATTGTAATCATCAATAAGGGAGTGATCCAGGATGTCCCTTGCAGGGACCCAACTTCTCTCCTCCGGACCGTAACCTTCCCAGTCCACCAAGTACTGAAATCCGCATCCCCTCCGTCTTGCGTCCAGAATACGACGAACCGAATAGGCTGGTTCCCCATCTACGAGGCATCTACTACGTTACCCCTTCTAAGGCCGTGTGGACCTCCCATGTGAGTGTAGAGACAATAAGTCTCTCAGGTAGAATGCACTCGGGAGTAGACGGGCGTTCAGAGCGATCAAAAATACGAGACAACGCGTCGGGTTTGATGTTCTTGGAACCCGGGCAGTACAAGAGCGAAAAGTCAAACCGACCGAAACAAAGTGCCCACTGAGCCTGCCTGGAGTTCAGTCGTTTGGCAGACCTGATGTATTCGAGGTTCTTATGATCGGTCCAGACGATAAAGGGTTCCCCCGTTACCTCTAATCAGTGGCGCCATTCTTCCAATGCTAACTTGATTGCTAACAACTCTCTGTTACCAATATCGTAATTACGTTCGCCAGACGATAAGCGATGAGAAAAAAACGCGCAAGGGTACATCTTGTCATCCGCAGGAGACCGCTGGGAAAGTACTGCGCCTACCTCTACCTCTGATGCGTCGACCTCCACCACAAACTGATGTGAAGGATCAGGGGCTACGAGAATGGGAGCTGAAACGAAGCGGCTCTTGAGGATGGTAAATGCTGCTTCCACAGCATTAGACCACCTAAACGCCGTTCTGGTGGAAGTCAAGGCAGTCAGAGGAGCGGCTAGTTGGCTGAAATTACGAATAAAATGTTGGTAAAAATTGAGGGCCTTACGGGAATCTGGAATTGGCCAGTCTACCACAGTCTTAACCTTGTCAGGATCCATGCGCACTCCCTCGGATGAGACGATGTACCCCAAAAACGGAACTGACTGTGCATGAAACGCGCACTTTTCCGCCTTGACAAAAAGCCCATTTTCGAGCAACCTCTGGAGCACTCGCCTGACGTGTTGAACGTGTTCCTGGAGAGAAGAAGAAAATATCAATATGTCATCCAGGTAGACATATATGAACTGGTCTACCATGTCTCTCAACACGTCGTTGACGAGTGCTTGGAACTCCCCGTTGGACAGGCCGAAAGGCATAACCAAATATTCAAAATGCCCCTGGGAGTATTAAACAGCGTTTTCCACTCATCCCCCCTTCTTATGCGGACCAAATGATAAGCGTTGCGCAAGTCCAGTTTTGTGAAAAGAGACGCTCCCTGCAACCGCTCGAAGGCTGAAGACATCAGCGGCAATGCAAAGCCCTCGGTAGTCAATGCATGGTCGCAGAGAGCCATCCTTCTTCCCCACGAAAAAGATCCCTGCGCCCAGAGACGAAGAAGGACGAATGATCCTGGCTGCCAGAGAATCAGAAATATATTTCTCTATGACCTCACTTTCTGGAACAGAAAGCAAATATTATTTCCCCTTTGGCGGAGACGTACCTGGCAGTAAATCTATGGCACAGTCAAAGGGACTGGGAGAGAAGCAGCCCGGGACATTTGACAGGTTCACTGGTTCCTCCTGCAACACAGAACGAGAGACAGACGAACAGGCAGACACGAGACATGAGGCATAACAATGAACTCTCCAGGCCGAGACAGAGTTCTGACCCCACTCTATCTTGGGCTCGTGCTTAACCAGCCACGGGTGCCCCAGAACTAAGGGAACCAGAGGTGATATGGTGAGCAGGAAGGAGGTTTTTTCAGTGTGGTTGCCTGAGGTAGTGAGGGTGAGGAGACCAGTGGAGTGAGTGATACCCAGAAGTTCTTGTCCATTTAGTGCGTTGACGGAGATGACGTGTTCCAAGGATGTGATGGGGATTTGACGTTGTCGAGCCAACGAACAGTCCATCAGATTGCCCTCAGCTCCCGAATCCACCAGTGCCTGACAGCTGTGGAAACGGTCTGCCCATTGCAGTCTTACCAGGAGGAGAGTGGTAGACGAGGATTTGGTCATGGATAGCCCACCCGACAGTAACCTCCGTCCTACTGCCGGGCTTGGTCTTTTAATGGACAGGCCGCAAAAAAGTGTCCGGCCTTCCCGCAGTAGATGCAAAGTCCCCTCGCTCTCCGACGTTCCCTCTTCTCCCGGGAAAGCCGAGCTCGACCTACCTGCATGGGTTCGGGATCGATCGGTGGGCTGACCGTGTTCTCACTCCTGAAACTGCAATACTCAGGGAATTCGTGCACCAGAGCCTGGTGTGATCGGTTCTCTCTTTGCTGTAGACGCGTATCCACGCGCAAGGCCAGTTCGATAAGTCCGTCGAGATTCCTGGGTAGTTCCAATGTATAGATCTCTTGTTGAACACGGTCAGCCAACCCATGCAGGAACATGTCCCACTGCGCCTCCTCATTCCATATGCACTCGGTCGTTAGAGTCCGGAATTCGATGGAATAATCGGAGACGGTTCTGTTGTCCTGACGAAGGTCGGCGAGTTTACGGTCGAACACCCGTCTTATCTCCTCCCCAAGTGCATGGAACGAGGAAAAGCAGGGATGTTGGTTCTCCCACACCGCCGTTCCCCACAGAGCCGTGCATCCAGAGAGCAAGGTCATCACCAATGCAACTTTAGACTGCTCAGAAGCGAAGGTCACAGGCTGTAGAGAGAAGAAGTTGGAACACTTGGTCAAAAAGGTTCTGCAGAGGTTCGGCTCACCGGAATACCTCTCTGGTGTGGGAATGCGCGGCTCCTGCTGGTTGATGTTGGGTGGATCTTGGGGAACGGGCGGCGGGGGTGGTGCAGTGGGAACTCTCAGTTGTTGAAGTTGAGAGGTGAGCTCGGACACCTGTGTTACCAGAGCCTGTATAGGCGGATCTTTTGTGACGTCATTGTTTATGTTTGTCGCGTTGCATCATGGGAATCGTGTGGCAGGAAACACCGCTAGATACCTGTAATTTGATTGTTTTGCACGTTTGGAGGAGGATTTAGAGAAGAGGATGGTTCACTCTTGCTGTGTGGTCGATTGTACGGCTCGTTGGGGGCCTGATAAAAAGTTTTTCCGAATTCCCTCCGAAAAGGATCGCGAAAAACGAAAGAAATGGTTGCGTGCAATTAGGCGATTGAACCTGGACGCTCCGAAGAAAGCCTGGATTCCTGCAGCTACTGATCGAGTTTGTGAGGCTCATTTTGTTCATGGTAAGTCTTAGTGACTATGTATTTATAGAAGATTGAATAAAAATAAATAAAACTGAGTCAAATCAACCGAGTCATATGTTTTCGCGTTCTGATTCAGGTGTCCCAAACCGTGATCCACAGCACCCAGACTATGTTTTTTTTACCTAATTCATATTGACAAGAGTGTCCATATCTAGGTAATCTTATCAGAATAACAAAATATTACATTCTGTAGCTGTGCTTTGATACCTGCAAGCCTCACTAGTACATGCAGCATTTGTAAATCCTATCCTGACAGCTGCTTCTACTTTAAACATTAAAGCTGCTACATGACTGCATGTTTCTCCAAGACTGGATTTGAAAGAAAGAGAAATGTGTAAGCTGTAATATATATTTTTTCACCATAGTACAGACGCCATTGAAAGTCTCACACTGAACACAATTGAATTGGTACAACAGTCACTACATTTTCAATAAATAAATAAATAAATAAATAAGAACACTGATCAATGAAGACTTACCCGGCTTTGCAGTCGCAGTGAGCAGTGATTATTTCGCCGTTCTCTTTGGCGATCACCCACGGGAGATGCGAATCACGCTGTGACTCTGCTTGGCCAGGTCTAACCTCTGCTTTTAGCACGATCACTGCTTTCTGTTTGGCAGAAAAGATCGGCCCAACTTTTCGAGAAACAAAATAATCATAGGCCTCCAGACTTTTGAAAGCCTTTAATCTTTCATGATTGAAGGGTCCAGGGGTTTCTATTAAATAAGAATAAATGTCTCCCCAGCAGATTGGTGGCCAAGACACGGGCGAGTCGGACCAACGTTTTTTGTCATCCCAGATCTCATATGGGCTTTGAATAACTTCGATTTTGTCACCAATACAAATTTTGAGCTTCTCTCCAAACCTCCTCTGGTCTTCAGATGTTAAAGTGCTTATATATTGTGGATTTCGCCCGCTAACTCTCTTGAAAGTGCTCGTCGCGTCTTTACAGCCCGCCATACTGTTTGTTTTGTTGCCACACAACCACTCGCGCATGCGTACAAAGATGTCAACAAAGATCCTCCTATTGCCTGACCAGTGGCAACTATGTGTTCGTCCTGCCGGTCCATTCGGGCACGTTTTTCCCCCAGAATATATTTTTTGAAGATTGTATCTCCCTAAACATGGAGTTTAGGGAGATTACTCTGGGTCGGAGAGGAGATGGCTTAGGAAGGACAGGTAAACAGCAAGGAAAGCATTTATCGCCCCACTTTAGGACTTCTCAAGGACAGGATGGGATTATGGGTAATGAGCCATGGGCAGAACCAGGAAATGGATGGATTCAACATACAGCTGGCCTACTTGTAGCTGTACAGGTCCCACATGAAAACGAATATGGCCCGACTAAGCGGTTTTCCAGTTACTGACTGGACTTGATAGGTGGTTTCAATAGACCTCTTCTTGAGATTCAGTTGGCAACAGAGGTCTCCTGATATGAAGTTGTCGACTGACCCTGAGTGGATGAGGGCGATAACTGGAGTAGAGAAACCAGAGGCAATAAGGTGGACAAAAGTGGTGAATGGAGTAGATTTAACATTTCGACTGTGAACGAAACTCACCACGGGACGAGGAAGTCGAACTGGACATGCCAGAATAAAGTCCTCCAACGCCACAATACAAACAGAGCCTCTGGGTAAGCCGCCATTGCCACTCAGCCGGGGAAGTCAGCATGATCAATTTGGATCGGCTTGTGACCTGGCTCTGGTGTGCCGTTAAACTCTGGGTGGCAATGGTATAAGGAGGACTGCTGGCACTGTCGGTCTTCCATACAATTTCTAACTCAGTTGGCAACTTGGATGGACAGTCGAATGAAACGCCCAAGCCCAATGGAGTCATTGTAAGCCAAGAGATGCAGCCTCAGAGCTGGCTCCATACGGTAGGTGGTGCGAAGCGATTGCTCATTCCATCCAATGGCTGCAGCTAGGGTACGAAACCTCAAAGCATAGTCACTGATTGAACTGTTGCCTTGACGTAAATGGTATAATTGCTCACCAACTTAAGAGTCCCTTATGGGTTGACTGAAGACCTCTCTGAATTGGGCAGATAATTTCAGCCCATTTGAGCTAATGCCTCGTCATCAAGGAGAGGATGAAGGAGATCTTTGCTCTCTCTTCTTCTGTAAGAATCCATTGCAGTCCTCTGCCGAGCCAGAGTAGGACACCCGGGGCCTGTACCATGAAGCCGGTTTAGGTGGCTAGCCAGCTATGTTTCAGTTTAGTTTCCGCCAACCCTGGGTTTTAGGTACTATGAAAGTAGCTTGGCTTTAATCGGTGTTCGTTGCCATGGTATCTTACGCTGCACGGCTAACCTGCTCCGGGGCAGGTTATGTTCTGGATTCAAGATCTCAGACTGAAGTTTGACCAATCAGCTGAGAGCAAAGAAACATATAGGTGACGTAACTTATTCCAAGTGTCGCAATGACTTCACCTTTTCTTCCAAATCAAGTAAAAATCAAATAAAAAAAGAGTTTTTAGCATGACAAAATCCCCTTTTTGTTATTTGTATGAAAGATACAGATTTTCCGCGGAAGCAATGTCTTATCTTTGCGAACTTCTTTCGCCGCACATAAAGAATTTAACACGTCGAATTCATGCACTTACTGTACCGCAAATATTGCGTTGCGTTTTTTTTTTTTGCAAGTGGTACTTGCACGGTGGCTGACGCACAGAAGCTAGGGGAAAACACGGTTAGTCGAACCATTCGCAATGTCGCTCTGCAGGAGTACATGAATAGTTTCTTTAATAGTGTTCCCCGGACATTTATCGACCATGTCCATAAAAGAGGGCTTTTATAAAATTGCTCGTTTAAGATATATTGATAGGGTGACATCACATGAACACTTAAAAAAAAAAAAAAGCAAATTTCACAAATGTACTATACAATACATGTTAAGAATTATTTTAAATCTTTTTTATTATTATTCTGTTAATCTTATGATAGGATTCCCTAGAGTCATTGCAACATGTATGCAGTCTATTGCTCCAGTCTCCACTGCTCCAGAACATGAGGCAGATTATGTTAATAGGAAGTCCTATCACAGCCTTAATGTTCAGGTAGAGATGATGTGAATATGTGAGATGATTATTTTCTGTGAGATGAATCTTTAAATGAATAGTAACATTAACAGATATAACAATGATCTACTAAACATTTCATCTGCAGACGACTTGTGGTCATGAACGTATGATCACAAGTTTGGATGCCAAATGGCCTGGCTCCAGTGCTTGACTCACAAATTAAAAAAGCAAGTTAAATTTGGTACAGTACAAAACACTGTTAATTTGAACTGAGATAGAAAAACTTACACAATAACCCCCTATCATGACCCTCAGACAGGGCCACAGCACTGCTTCAATGTGGCCCTCAGTAAAACCAGAGTGAAGATAGAGATGACCTTTGGCCTCCTAAAGGCACATTTCAACTGTGTTCGGCGCTTCAGAGTCACCAGAGCGGACCACCCAGCTGGTACAGATGTACTGTAGATGCAATCACCATACAATATTACACTTAATAAAAGCACATTGAAACTGCAGATAGGTCTCAAACTGTTTTATTGGTTTTGTGGGATGGGAGGGAGAAAGAGAGCAAGAGAAAGTTGCATTAATAAATATTCATACTAAAGTGTTACTTGGTTAAATAAGTTCACATACTGAGATCAGTTTAATCCAGCTGTTTGATTTCCAATTTTTTTTTTTTTTTTTGAGCCTCCTCAGCTCACAGTCCAGCTCCTTTAGTGAACAGTCTTTAGTGTGCAGTCTAGTTCAAGACTCCTTTAGTGTGCAGTCTAGTTCAAGACTCCTTTAGTGTGCAGTCTAGTTAAAGACCCCTTTAGTGTGCAGTCTAGTTCAAGACTCCTTTAGTGTGCAGTCTAGTTCAAGACTCATTTAGTGTGCAGTCTAGTTCAAGTCTCCTTTAGTGTGCAGTCTAGTTCAAGACTCCTTTAGTGTGCAGTCTAGTTCAAGACTCCTTTAGTGTGCAGTCTAGTTCAAGACTCATTTAGTGTGCAGTCTAGTTCAAGTCTCCTTTAGTGTGCAGTCTAGTTCAAGACTCCTTTAGTGTGCAGTCTAGTTCAAGTGTCCTTTAGTGAACAGTCTAGTTCAAGTCTCCTAGTGTGCAGTCTAGTTCAAGACTCCTTTTGTACAGGGCCCTGAATGAGTCTGTTTCCACCTGAAACATACTTCCACCACAAACATGATCATTACAACACTGCAAAAAATGCTGTTCTTACTTAGTATTTTTGTGTTGTTTCCAGTCCAAAAATCTAAAAATTCTTAAATCAAGAAGTATTTACTAGAGAAGTAAAACTACATAAGAAATTATTTTTTGTTTTCAGATAAACAGTACGTAACTTAAGTAATTTTTGCTTAAAACAAGCTAAATTATCTGCCAGTGCAGTAAGAAAAAAAAACTTAATTCAAAAAAACTTAATAAAAACATAATCTTAAAACAAGATTATTTTCCTTACTGCACTGGCAGATAATTTAGCTTGTTTTAAGCAAAAATAACTTAAGATACTTTCTGTTTATCTGAAAACAAAATAGAATTTCTTATGTAGTTTTACTTCTCTAGTAAATGCTTCTTGATTTAAGAATTTTTAGATTTTTGGACTGGAAACAACACAAAAATACTAAGTAAGAAAAGCATTTTTTGCAGTGAAGTTTTCTGGAGGCTCATCAAATCACAAAAAGTTCCTTGACTTCCTACAAACACAGGACTGACTGTAATTTATGTCAAGGGTTTTAAATCCTTACACATTTCTTCTGAAGGCCATTGAGGTAGAGGCCTCAGTTTCTGGGGCAGGTTGTGAAAAATCCTACAATAAAAGAGATGTGTAAGGGCCAGTCCCTTTTTTATGCCACACATTCAAATGTTTGCCATAGTAAAAACCCAGTGCATTCACATCAGCAACTGTCTGAGAACACACAGACAGAGTGTCTTCATTACCTCCACCCTAATAAATAAAAAAAGGCCAATGTAAAGCATAACTGTTGTAAAGCAGGTTGTGTTTGGTGTTCTGTCTGCTGCATACTGACCTCTGTGTGGGAGACTGTGTGTGTGTGTGCTGGCTTCGACAGGGACACTGTATTTCCCTCTACTGCAGAACATACAGTCAGCCATATTTAAAACTTAAAAGTAGTAATGTATTGCACACATACCCAGTGTTACTTGCTTAGAGGAGCCAGCACCAGGGTCAGACTGTACAGCACCTGTAATCACATCTATAATCGGCCGTCCCTTATTGCCTACTCAGAGCCAACTCCTCCACCACAGAGTACATTTACATTTACATTTACATTTACATTTAGTCATTTAGCAGACGCTTTTATCCAAAGCGACTTACAAATCAGGACTAAATTAAGCGAGTCATCATGAAGAGGCAAAAGACAACAACAACGCAAGAAGTGTTCAGAATACGAAGTTCAGGCATTATTCAGAGTAGCATAAGCATGATAAGTGGGATTTTAAGGGAAAGGTTTTTTTTTTTTTTTTTAATTTTTTTTTTTTTTTTTTTATGAGTTTAGGTGCTCATGGAAGAGATGGGTTTTCAGCTGTTTTTTGAATGTTGTCAGGGATTCAGCATTCCGGATGAGGGTGGGGAGAGTGTTCCACCAGCATGGAACTGTGAATGAGAATGATCTGGAAAGTGATCTTGTGGCTTTCTGTGATGGAACCACGAGGCGTCGCTTGTTGATTGATCGTAGGCGTCTGGTGGGGATGTAGGCTCGTAGGAGTGAGTGAAGGTAGGAGGGAGCTGAGCCTGTGATAGATCTGTAAGCAAGCGTCAATGCCTTGAACTTGATGCGAGCAGCGAGAGGTAGCCAGTGCAGAGAGATTAACAGAGGGGTGACGTGGGCCCTCTTGGGCTCGTTGAAGACAAGACGAGCTGCAGCATTCTGGATCATCTGAAGAGGTTTGGTAGCACATGCTGGAAGTCCGGCCAGAAGAGCATTGCAGTAGTCAAGCCTAGAAATGACCAGGGCCTGGACGAGGAGTTGTGTTGCGTGCTCAGTTAGGAAAGGTCTGATCTTCCTGATGTTGTGCAGCGCAAACCTGCATGATCGAGCTGTCTTTGAAATGTGATCTGTGAAGGTCAGCTGGTCATCAAACGTTACTCCCAGATTTCTGACCGACCTTGATGGTGTGATTGATGATGAATCAAGCTGGATGGTGAAGTCGTGCTGTAGAGACGGATTGGCAGGGAGGACGAGCAGCTCAGTCTTTGCCAGGTTGAGCTGCAGGTGATGTTCCTTCATCCATGTGGAGATGTCTGCCAGACAGCTCGAGACCCGTGCAGCTACTGTGGGATCATCTGGTCGAAATGAGAGGAAGAGTTGTGTGTCATCAGCATAGCAGTGGTAGGAGAAACCATGTGCCTGTATGATGTGTCCCAGTGATGTAGTGTAGATGGAGAAGAGGAGGGGACCGAGAACTGAACCCTGGGGAACCCCTGTGGTCAGTTGATGTGCTCTGGATACCTCGCCTCTCCATGCGACTTTGAAGGACCTACCTGTGAGATAGGATTCAAACCAGTCGAGTGAAGTTCCTGTGATGCCCAGTGATGAGAGGCTGGACATAAGGATCTGATGGTTCACGGTGTCGAAGGCAGCAGACAGATCAAGGAGAATGAGGAGTGAAGATTTGGAAGCAGCTTTTGCAATCCGTAGGGCTTCTGTGACCGACAGTAATGCAGTCTCAGTTGAATGCCCTTTCTTGAAGCCAGATTGGTTGACATCCAGCTGGTTGTTTAGAGACAAGAAGGATGTTACTTGGTTGAAAACAGCTCTTTCAAGTGTTTTTGCAATGAATGGTAGGAGAGAGATGGGTCTGTAATTCTCTACAAAAGATGTGTTTAGCGTTGGTTTTTTAAGCAGTGGAGTGACCCGAGCCTGCTTGAATGCTGTAGGGAAGGTGCCAGTATGGAGGGATGAGTTGATGATGTGTGTGAGTGCTGGTAGAAGTGTGGGAGAGATGGCTTGTAGAAGGTGTGAGGGGATGGGGTCTAGAGGGCAGGTGGTAGGGTGACTGGAGAGGAGAAGTGTAGATACTTCTTCCTCTGTTAGCGGCGAAAAGGAGGACAGAGGGGTATTGGCTGTGGAAGGGGTCGGTCTGGGTTCCTGTGTGTGTGGAGCTGAGAATTGACTGCTGATAGTTGTTGTTTTGTTGGTGAAGAAGTTTGCAAAATCATCGGCAGTTAAGGAGGAGGAGGGTGGTGGTGGAGGTGGACAGAGGAGTGAGTTGAATGTCTTGAAGAGTAGTCGTGCGTTGGAGGAGCTGTTGATCTTGTTGTGGAAATAAGAAGATTTTGCAGCATGAACATCAGCAGAAAAGGACGAGAGGAGAGATTTATACATACTCAGGTCAGATGAGTCTTTTGATTTGCGCCATTTCCTCTCCGCTGCCCTGAGTTCGGTCCGGTGTTCACGAAGAACCTCAGATAGCCAGGGGTTAGAAGGAGTAGCGCGTGCTGGCCTGGAGGAGAGAGGGCAGATTTTGTCTAGAGTAGAGGTTAGTGTGGAGCATAGGGTATCCGTTGCAGTATTCACATCCAGAGATGAGAATTGTGAGGGTGGGGGAAGAGAAGAAGACACGGCAGAGGAGAGGTGGGAGGGGGAAAGTGAGCGTAGGTTTCGCCTGAGGGTGACTGGTGGTGGGGTTGGTGGCGCAGGGGTAGCGAGTTGTAGACTGAAGGTGATGAGGAAATGATCTGAAACATGGAGAGGCCTCACCAAAATGTTGTCTGTGAGTATTCTGGTTTTCTGAATTTAACTCTTTATTTCTGTTTGCTGCAAAACAAGTGTTTGTGATAAAATGTTCACAAAAATAATAAAAGGTTGTGGTAAATACTCACCACTTTGAATTATATTTTTATATTTTGTCTTTATCTGCTGCCAAGAACATTTGGAGTTGGGGTTGCATCTAAAAATCAATGAATACTAATCTTTCTTAGTACATGCACATTTTATATATATTATAAAAATAGGCTATAGGCTATATTACATGTATAGGCTACACATACATATATACATAATTTTACATAAATAAAGAACGTATTTGTTTAACTTACACATTAACAATCAGCAATCTTTCTCCAACAGTCTTCTCTTGCTTTGGCAGCAGAGACCGTATTGTTTCGAGCTTGAAATACATATTTAAATTAATCGTAATTCTGAATGATTATCTCTTGCTCCTCCGCGGAAAAATATATCGCTCTCGCTTCCCGCGATTGGTTGTTCAGTGTCGACGTCACTCTTTTATGTGCACGCGCGCGTGGAGTAATCATAGCTTGAGGATCAAAGCCTGAGTTGACAGAGAAAGTTGATGAGCTGCATCATGGTACCAATAAAGCCTGATTGCATCGGTTTGGTTTTGTCAACTCAAAACTAATCCTGTAACCCCGAGTTTGTTCAGCTACCTTCATGGTACAGGCCCCCGGTTGACCATGGGACAACAAATGCACAAATGCTCGGTGCAGCTACGGGTGAAGTGATCGTTGCTGGAGTGGAGAGAACTCACCAAATTGAATTGAAGATCTCCTTAAAGAGATCCTGGTTTTCTGGGTTCATACTTCGTGGTCTGGTCTTCTGTCAGGGAACATCAGACTCAGAGACAGATGTTAGTTTCAAAGCACAGCAGTGTTTTTATCAACAGAGGTACAGAAAAGATAATCAAATAAGGTGAGTATGTCAAAATTGCAGGTTCTGGATGCTTGATAGTAAGTTAACAGAGGTTTTGTTGTGTTACCAGGAAGATGAACGGCAGTGTGATGCACTTATGTTTCAAAACACTAAACACAGGCAGGCAAAAGTTAAACACAACTACAACACAGTTGTCATCATTTACACACAATGACTCAAAATTGTTCACACTTATTTCTAATGATGTGACCAAACCAACGATACTCAACCAATAATACTCACCAGGGCCCGGTTTCCCAAAGCGTTCTTATCTCTAAGTAGTTCTTAACCTATTCCTTAACCTCTCTCTTAACCTTATGGGACGGTTCCCGAAACGTTCGTACGCTAAGTATATCTTTTGTAAGTCACACTTTCATAAGGTTGGTCTGGACCATTCGTAGCTCTCTCTTAGCGTTGTTGCAGGTCTAAATGAATATAATTCTGAAGTTTTAATACACCCAGACAGTATTAAATTAGGCTAATTCAAGTGTTTTCATGCAAAGAATAAAATTGTCATTACACTGATTGTTGTTAGATTTTTAATTATATTATTATACAATATTATTAATTGAATTAAAACGCTCTTTTAAAGGCCAGTGAAAGCATAGGCTACTGTCAGTTAAGTCCTATTCGGACGCTAATATTGTTTCTCATGGGCTCGTCCGGTATTTTAAACATTTACAGGGGTAAGTCGGTGATTTTAGTGCCGTCCGAATCCATAATATCAGTGGCCAAATTAATTTTGGCCCTGGCCAAATTAGTACCTTCTGTTTTTTGACAAACAGGTTGTGTGGTAATTTAATTGCCGTCTGAATCCACATCTCCGAGTTTACAAGAGATTCAAAATTCATGGTTTAAATCCTTTTTGATCACTGCCGAGCACCGTACGCAAGATGTAAACTTTTATTACTGAAATTCTGGAAAGTATTTACACAAGAACAATATTTCATCGCAGCTCCACCTCAGCGAACAAAAATGGGAAAGAAAAGGCGGCACGTACATTTTTGAAAAGGTTATTGTGGCAGCAAAGGCTATATGTTACAATTTTTAAATATGTAGGCTACGCTTTTATAGGCTATTATAGTTTGAATTATTTTTTATAATATCCAATAATCATAATAAATTGAAATTTCAACTATTTCTGAAGTGCTTCTTTTATAAAGATGACCGCTTTTTCACATAAACAGCCCCTGCACGAGAGAATAATTGATTCTTGAGCCATCGATTTCAAACAATTCAGCACCATTGGCACGGACAGCGCCTGGTCACGTCCCACGTAAGAAGGTATATCTTAAGCGGCTTCCTAAGGTATAGTTCGGGGAACACACTTAGGAAAATAAACAAATTTGGTAAGATATATCTTTCGAGTCTTCTTAGCAGGCTAAGAGTGAGCGTTATCGGGAAACCGGGCCCAGATCAAACCATTGATACTAACAATGGATGGAAACAATTTAATAAGAGGGAGAGGAGGAAGAGTATGTGTTAGAGGTGAACAAGGAGGATGAGGATGAGAAAGAGCCAGGTGTGGAAAATATTGTCATGGCTGGATCTGGCACACCAGAGGGTTTTTCCTTTGCCTGGCAAGAAACAACATTGCCTGTGATGTGGGCAAAGTCCTCTGACTGGACCCAACAAGAAGATGTGATGCTGAGGCAGAATGAATTGTACTGTTACATGCTTGTTACATTTATTAAAAGCACAACGTTTCGACCATCAGGTCTTCATCAGGTGCTGCACCTGATGAAGACCTGATGGTCGAAACGTTGTGCTTTTAATAAATTTATCTTGAGCAGCATGCAGTGTGCGGACTTCACTTTTCTTTTTTTTTGTTTATGTTATTTTGATGTCCTGCACCTGAGCCCAATCTGGGTGGTTTGGATGTGCACACCAGTTTTGTATTTTACATGCTTGTTACATACCTTACTACTGTACTACTACCAAAACAAATGTGGATGGGAGAAAAAAATAACTTTTGCGTTCAATAACTCGTGAGCTAAACCCATTTACAGTATATTATAAAGCTCGGTTTGAGGAAAATTGGATTGTAGCTCATTGTCTACGTTACTATGATTGGAAATAGGTGTCATTTGTGTTTGAACAACTTTAGCTCACAAGTTATTGATAGGGGAAGTTCAAATCTGTGAATATATTGCCAACTTTACTGAACTCCTTGAACTAAGCACTGACCACATTTCTTTATATTTGAGTTCAAGTTAAACGGGACATTAAACAGGAAGTGTTTGTACGAGCTCACAATAGGTTTTGTGGGGAAATGCAAATATCTTTGCAAAGGAACCCAGAGTTTCCCTCATTTAAGGCTTAACACTCACTAGTTTTCACTGAACCTCCTTTCTGAAACGGGCCTCTTTTCCGTTCGTGTCTGAGTTCCTTTGAATATCTTCTAGGTTGTTAATTAGTTAAGTCTTCTTCTGTCCCCTGCCTGTGTGTCTCCTTGGTTACTGACTGAGTTAGTTCTGTTCAGGTGTGTCTAGTTAATTAGCCATCTCTTGTTTGCTGTGCATTTAAGCCCTGTGTTTAATCCTGTTCAGTTGTCTGTCGTCGTTACTATTTACTGGTTGTTCTGTTCATGTTTTTGAATTTTTGAAGAAACCTGAGTATTTCTGTTAGTTTGATTTTGTTACTGCAATAATATTTCACAATATTACACTGTTTTACTGTATTTTTGATAAAATAAATTCAGCCTTGGTGAGCAAGAGACTTCTTTCATAAAAATACCAAAAATCTGACTTATTCCGAACTTTGTAAACTATAAGAAAATCATGGTTTGCCGTGCTGCCCTGTTATTTGCATCCCTCTTACTTCGTTTTTTTATTTTCATTATTGCATTTCCCCCCATTATATATTCAAATTACATTCACATCAAGGTATATTTCTTTGCTGTTTGATCTCTAAGTATCATTAACATAAAACTGCTATTTCTAGCATATCAAACAGCAAGTCACAGAAGTTTTCTTGAAAATGTTTCATTTGGTGTTCGCAAACATCATTACGAGACAGGGACACTGAGATCATTTAGGGAACAGGGAGCAATTTTCATGTAATTGGGTGTCATCAGTGGATTCTGGAGGTAAGGCCGACTTCAAAGCTGTCTGAAAATCAGCTGGGTGGGTGTAGAGAGGCTCACCACTGCTGCGGCCCTGTACATCTGCAACACACACTCAATCTGCCACTCATTAGAACACGCTCGTACACACAACACATGCTCATTAACAAGCACACAGCTCCATCAGCATTTGACTCGATCTATGGCATTCTCAAAAGTGAACGTGACATTAACACTGCCACATTATTCTCTGCGGTGAGCGACAAGCATGATTGTCTGAGGGTTTTGTGAGCAGATGTTGTGTAAGAATGGGTGTTCAGACACTTTTGTCAGTCCTGTGTGCTTGAGAGAGAATTCTCCCTCGCTCACACACAGAAACATACTGGTGCATGCCAACATGAACAAAATCACATTAACACATACACATGCCCACACACAAAAACACTAATGCTCTGCTTTATTTATAAATAGAGTGTGTTATCTCTCACCTGAGCCCCTGACGGCAATAAGAAGGAGTTTTCACGGTCTGTTGGGGAAGAGAGATAATCAGCTCATCAGACCCCCAAAAAACATAATGTGTACAGGGTTCATTTTTTGTACCATAATTTGGATGTAATCCCAAAGGGTTTCCTATGATTTCCTTAGAGGATTCTACAACAAAACATAAATTATATATAGAACACACAGCGCAAATTAGAACTATTAAGATTAACAAAAGAATAAATTACCCTGTATAACAATTTAAGCAAAATATTTCAGGATTTCAAAGCTCCTATGGTTCTTCTTTTGTTTGTCAAGTATTAAGACTCCATTGCAAATAGACAATGCTCCAAAGATTTTCAGAATATTCAGGAGGATTTTATTTGATTTCACATTAGGATCAATTAGGATTAATTCAAAATCTATCTATCTATCTATCTATCTATCTATCTATCTATCTATCTATCTATCTATCTATCTATCTATCTATCTATCTATCTATCTATCTATCTAATTTTGTTTTGTTTTGTTTTGTTTTTTTATTCTTACATATGCTTATATTGGAACATGCTTCAGACAACAATTTATTTATTTATTTATTTATTTATTTATTTATTTATTTATTTATTTATTAAGCTAAATTATTTTATATTTAATCATTTTAAAATGCACAAGGCATGTCTTTTTTTTTATGAAAAGTGAAAAGTGGTCTTTATATGATAGGTGGTTGAAGGGGAGGTGCTGGTGATGTCAGCAAAAAAGTAAAGTGCACATTGTTCTAAATATTTGGTGTTTAGAACAATGTGCACCAATGAATTATTCACAACAAGAGCACAACACACAATTAACACAAATGTGGTGTGTGTATAACATTCTCCCATGAGTTTTGCTAGAAAAATAGTGTAACAATTCATAGCCATTGTTCATTTCATTAACAATGTCACAGGTGTGAAAGTATGTTTGTATACTACAATTCCTCATTTTAATATCTCTCTCGTCTCATCTCTGTCAGTCTGTTCTCTGTCCAGGTAAAGCACAGCTGTGGTTGGACGTGTCTAAATATGTCTTTCTGATTGTGTCTCTGTATGCTGTGATTTCAGCTCATTCAAGCCCAACACAAAGAAGCTGATTATGGGGAGAGAGATGGACAGACTCCCTACCTCTGCCTCTCTAAAGATGCCTGATTTCATGAATATAAATCAGCAAGCGTACTGTCTCTCTTTGCCTATGTCTCAGATTCTGTCTCTCTATGGTAGAATCAAGATGTAGTTTTTATTATCATTGGTGTTATTGCTCATATGTAGCCCTTAACCCTACATTTTTAACTTCAGCGAGGAAATTGCTTTTATTATTCAGATATGAATGAAACCATAAATCATGTGGCTTGTTTAGGAGGGGTGTGCTATTTCTTTTTAAAAGTCAGATATACAGTATTTAACCATGTAGGGTCGGATATCAATTATATAGGCGGATAAAGCTGGACATTCTTATATATCCAAGTTTACATAAAGAGGTGGGCAATAATATAATTTTGATGATATAAACAATCAAGCAGTTGAGATTTGCTATATATATATTTATTTATTTATTTATATATATATATACACACACGTATATAAAGTTGAATATATAAGAATGTCCAGCTTTATCCGTTTATATGTAAATTTATATACTATATAGCAAATGTCAAATGCTTGATTGTTCATTGCCAAACTATATTATTGCCCAGCTATAATGCAATATAATGCTATAATGCTAAATGCAACAATAAGACATGAAGATATATATACACTAACATCATGATTTTCTGTAAAGCAGCTTTGAAACAATGTGTATTGTGATTTAATTTCTAAAAATCTCTACTGAATTTAATGTAGTTCAAAGAACTTTATCGATATGAGGGTAATGAATAATATTTTTCCAAATCTTCCCCAAAAAATTTTGTACTATTCAAAGTGGTTATTAAACAGAGTTTGCTGGAAAAACGACATAATAGCCTATTACTTATTGAACTGAGTGAAGACCAAATGAAACAGGCTTCTCTCTCTCTCTGGTTATCAGGGCTGTGCAGTCAGTAAGACTGATCTCTCTCTCTCTCTCTCTCCCTTTTGAAACTGGGACACCCTAAAACACTGTCTGGGGCCTCGAGAGGAAAAAACAAATGGCTGCCATCATTTGGTTTGGCAGAAAGCATCCATAATTGATTAATGAGGATGACAGTATGTGGATGTTTCGCTGTGCGAGCTGAAGAAGAGGAGCAGGAATCTAAATTGATCTGAAAGCGTAATGTGGCATTAAAATCTTTAATTCCACCTATGTGCTAAGTATGAGAATATAAACTATTCATTTCACAAATTCATTCATTTATTTATTTATGCTCGTTTTGGTAATAGATGGACTTTATGGATCAATGTTTAGGATTCTGAGGCTGAAGTCTAATTTCAGCAAGTGTCCTGAGTGCTGCTATCAGTCTGTGTCCAGCTGGGGGCAGTAACTGGCCTGTGTGGATGTGGGTGGCTGAAACTGGGTGAGAACATGCAGTGAAAACCTACAACACAGATGCTTTAAACTGGGTGAATTACAAAGTTACACTTTAGCCCTGTTTTGATGGTAATTGGTTCTCATGTGGACGTCTGTAAAAATAAATGTGCATGGCTCCTCAGTGATAAAACTCATATATTCGGATGGTGATTTATTCATGGTGGAGGAGTGAGTTCTGTGATCCAAACCCGGGAACACGCTGTTGTTGTTCACATGGTCACTCGCATGATTGTCTGTTGTAGCCTATATGAATGTCATATTCTTGGAATAAGAATAATACATTTATATTTTAGTTTAATAACTGGAAAATAATGTCCTATTTGATTATTTCATTATTTAAATCTCCTGTTTAAAAATAGGAAGCTACTGCTTGCATTTTATCTAAAAAATAATGGATGTAATTTAAAAAAAATAGCCTATGGAAATGATATATAAAGCCGCTTGGTTTATATTTTTAATGTATATGATTGTATATAATTCATATTTTAAAATTGTATTGCATAGCATATTGCTGACACAATAACGGCCCATTTCAAATGTTTACGTGCTTTTTTCTCTTAATTCCATTTTGTTCACCTCGCTGAGGTGGAGCGGTGATTAAATATATTTATAAAAATTCCAGCATTTCATTAATAAAAGTGTACATCTTTAAAATGCATGCAAATGAAGTGCAAAAGTTATTGTACTGTGCTCCGCAGTGGTCAAAAAGGATTTAAACAGCACATTTTGAAGTGATCTCTTCTTGTGAACCATGGTGTTTGTCCAAAAAAAAAAAAAAAAACCTTGGTAATTCAGCTGGGGATTAGCCTACCTGGGGAATTCAGTTGTTTCCCCTGGTTTCCTGCCCTTTGCCTGCTCTTTGTACTCATCCAGAGCACCGGCCCGAGGCTAGTAGTATACTTACTACATCAAGTATACTTAAAAATATATTCTTGAACTTAAAACTCAGCATGATTTACTTAGTTCAAAATTTTTCTGACATCACTTTCTCAAGAGGAATTGGTTATATCTTTTGCTGTCTTTCACCGCTGCTCTTCATGTAAACAGTCATATTTCCAGCACAGAGTTGGCTTGTCATTAAATGTTTAAAGGGGGGTTATGTAAAACTTTTAATGGGATCTGAGCTGACTAGCTTCTCCTGTGATTTGCTGTAGCCATGGAAATAATTAATGGCGTACAGTGGGTGCTCTGAAAGAGAGACGGTCTCTCTGCCGTCGGTATACAGCGGCCACGCTAACCTGCTCTCTGACTGACATTGCATTATAATATTCACTCATGAAAGTGCACCTGCTCCAAGCTTTAATGAGCCTGTAGAGCTGGCCTGCCATGAACCCAGTGCTGAAACACCTGATGAACAGCTCTCTTTTTTTGCAGGGTTGAATATAATAGCACACCAAAAACAAACCCAGGGAGATAGCAGCCCTAGTCTCCCATTGGTTTGAATTAGATCTTTTTCATTAGTCTGCTCTGAAATCTCCACAGCTCAGATTAATCAAGATTTCAACTCTCTAAAGCTATCAAAGCATCTCTTTGACTCTCTTTACAGGCTCTCCATTACATGATGATATCACTCCACTGATGAGAAATCCCAACTGTAATGTCAGGATAATATCAGATTTGCATATTTTAAAACTTTCAACATGGACTTGATAACTGATTTTTATCCAAAATTGTTTGGCTTGCTTAAATGTTTGAAATGAGTTAAATCAGTTATCCCTTTATTTAGTTCAGTTTTTTTGTAAAAACTAATTTTCGCGTATAAATTGCACGATAAATACAATGAGTGATGGAGACACATTTCATGAGATCGGGTTTCCAGTACATATGGGAGTTACTTCAATACTATTTATAATATAAAGCATCTCAGGATGCTGCTCATTTGAGTCAATGTCTAGTGAGCAGTACTCAAATACATAGCAATTTGGTCACTGTATAATTCCCATTCTTGCATTTGTGCTGTTGTATAGTTTAGATAACATTATTTTTCTAAAATATAGAAAATAATAAATAAATTGTGCCAAACATTTGACTTTATGGCACTGAATGACTACCATGTGCCATGC